>NC_090365.1:8422692-8775192 GCF_035084215.1 Heptranchias perlo | reverse complement strand
CTAAACTATGTGAAGCTGAAACTATGGAAATGGATCAAAAGTTTAGCCAATCTGTGTGACCTCAGGGTATCTGCGAGCAGTTTGGGTCAGGAAACACCTGCTTCCATTTTTGGTCATTCTGAAAGAGAGACGGACACAACGTATATACTGTAGAAACAGGTTATCACATCCATACACAGACTGACTGAGGGGCCCGCAGAGAGAGCACGGCATACGGACACACACATACGTACACACACACATACACATACACACACACACACACACACACATATATATACACGCGTACACACATACACACACATACACATACACACATATACACATACACACATATACATACACACACATACACACACGTACACATACACATACATACACACATACACACACACAAACATACACACACATACACATACATACACACACATACACAACTGACAAACACAGACACACACACACAACAGACACACACAGACACACAAACACACACAGACTCACAAACACACACAGACAGACACACAAACACACACAGAGACAGGCACACACACAACAGGCACACAGACACACGTGCACACTCACACACACAATCTATTAGCACCAACATTAACAGATAGACTGATGCAAAGATGATAGCAACAATCCTCTATTCAGGTTAATGATCTCCCCTATGGAGACAGACTCTGATTGGGGACAGACACTGATAGGAGACAGACTCTGATAGGAGACAGACACTGATAGGAGACAGACTCTGAGAGGAGACAGACTCTGAGAGGAGACAGATTCTGAGAGGAGACAGACACTGATAGGAGACAGACTCTGATAGGAGACAGACTCTGATAGGAGACAGACTCTGATAGGGGACAGACACTGAGAGGAGACAGACTCGGATAGGAGACAGACTCTGATTGGGGACAGACACTGAGGGGAGACAGACACTGATAGGGGACAGACACTGAGGGGAGACAGACACTGATAGGGGACAGACACTGATAGGAGACAGACTCTGATAGGAGACAGACTCTGATAGGGGACAGACACTGAGAGGAGACAGACTCGGATAGGAGACAGACTCTGATTGGGGATAGACACTGAGGGGAGACAGACACTGATAGGGGACAGAAACTGAGGGGAGACAGACACTCATAGGAGACAGACACTGATAGGAGACAGACTCTGAGAGGAGACAGACACTGATAGGGGACAGACACTGAGGGGAGACAGACACTGATAGGAGACAGACACTGATAGGAGACAGACACTGAGGGGTGACAGACACTGATAGGAGACAGACTCTGAGAGGAGACAGACACTGATAGGGGACAGACTCTGATAGGGGACAGACTCTGAGAGGGGACAGACACTGAAAGGAGACAGACACTGAGAGGAGACAGACTCTGAAAGGAGACAGACTCTGAAAGGAGACAGACTTTGATAAGGGACAGACACTGATAGGGGACAGACACTGATAGGGGACTCTCTGAGAGGGGACAGACTCTGATAGAGGACAGACTCTGAAAGGAGACAGACTCTGAGAGGAGACAGACACTGAGAGGAGACAGACACTAATCAGAGACAGACACTGAGAGGAGACAGACTGATAGGGGACAGACTCTGATAGGGGACAGACTCTGAGAGGAGACAGACACTGAGAGGAGACAGACTCTGATAGGAGACAGACTCTGAGAGGAGACAGACTTTGATAAGGGACAGACACTGATAGGGGACAGACTCTGAGAGGAGACAGACACTGATAGGAGACAGACTCTGATAGGGGACAGACTCTGAGAGGAGACAGACACTGAGAGGAGACAGACTCTGATAGGAGACAGACTCTGATAGGAGACAGACACTGAGAGGAGACAGACTCTGATAGGAGACAGACTCTGATAGGAGACAGACTCTGATAGGAGACAGACTCTGAGAGGAGACAGACACTGATAGGGGACAGACTCTGATAGGAGACAGACTCTGATAGGAGACAGACTCTGATAGGAGACAGACACTGATAGGGGACAGACTCTGATAGGAGACAGACTCTGATAGGAGACAGACTCTGATAGGGGACAGACTCTGAGAGGAGACAGACACTGAGAGGAGACAGACTCTGATAGGAGACAGACTCTGAGAGGAGACAGACACTGAGAGGAGACAGACTCTGATAGGAGACAGACTCTGATAGGAGACAGACTCTGAGAGGAGACAGACACTGATAGGGGACAGACTCTGATAGGAGACAGACTCTGATAGGGGACAGACTCTGAGAGGAGGCAGACTCTGATAGGAGACAGACTCTGATAGGGGACAGACACTAATCGGAGACAGACACTGAGAGGAGACAGACTCTGAGAGGAGACAGACTTTGATAAGGGACAGACACTGATAGGGGACAGACTCTGAGAGGAGACAGACACTGATAGGAGACAGACTCTGAGAGGAGACAGACACTGAGAGGAGACAGACTCTGATAGGAGACAGACTCTGAGAGGAGACAGACTTTGATAAGGGACAGACACTGATAGGGGACAGACTCTGAGAGGAGACAGACACTGATAGGAGACAGACTCTGATAGGGGACAGACTCTGAGAGGAGACAGACACTGAGAGGAGACAGACTCTGATAGGAGACAGACTCTGATAGGAGACAGACACTGAGAGGAGACAGACTCTGATAGGAGACAGACTCTGATAGGAGACAGACTCTGATAGGAGACAGACTCTGAGAGGAGACAGACACTGATAGGGGACAGACTCTGATAGGAGACAGACTCTGATAGGGGACAGACTCTGAGAGGAGGCAGACTCTGATAGGAGACAGACTCTGATAGGGGACAGACACTAATCGGAGACAGACACTGAGAGGAGACAGACTCTGAGAGGAGACAGACTTTGATAAGGGACAGACACTGATAGGAGACAGACTCTGAGAGGAGACAGACTGATAGGAGACAGACTCTGAGAGGAGACAGACTTTGATAAGGGACAGACACTGATAGGAGACAGACTCTGATAGGAGACAGACACTAATCGGAGACAGACACTGAGAGGAGACAGACACTGATAGGGGACAGACACTGATAGGGGACAGACTCTGATAGGGGACAGACTCTGAGAGGAGGCAGACACTGAGAGGAGACAGACTTTGAGAGGAGACAGAATCTGTTTGGGGACAGAATCTGATTGGGGACAGACTCTGATGGGATACAGACACTGATGGGGACAGACCAGTGGGCTGTGGTTTAACGTCTCATTTGAAAGATGGACCCCCGACAATGCAGTTTCATTTCTTGAATACGTATATTTGAACTTTTAAGGCAATCCCATTGGACTAGCCTCCTGCTGGATGTGTTGACCTTACATAGGCTGGAACCCAATTAAAAAAATTTGTTAAGACAGTGAAGGAACTGGTGCCAAATAATTAGGCAAAAAATACCAGAAACATTGACAGATCCAATTATTGTGAAACTGCTGGGAACACGATGGAAAAGTAAATCTGGCGGATTGTAACAGGGGCTGTCGATTCGCTATCGCCTGTTTGGCGCTGTCGACAAAATTAACATTGCCCCCCTTTGTCTGTGAAGCGTTTCGGAATGTCTTGAGAACGTGAAAGGCACTTTTCAATTAATGCAAGTTCTTTCTTTCTCTCTGAAGGGACCACGTTTGCTGCCCAAGGTTCCTTATTCCGATGGGATTAGTCCCCTGGTCTTTTCCCAGACATGTTGAACAATGACTGGAAGACCATAGTCAGGCCCAGTGAAGGGTCAGGTATCAAACCATCGCCCCGGAGAGCCTGTATTTAGTCTGTGGGCTGACTTCTCTATCCTCCCACACTCTATCCAGTTCACCAGCAGGGTTGAAGGCCTGGGAAGCTCTTGCTCGTATCTTTGCTCTTGTCAGTGTTGATATAATGATGTTGGCGAATTCCATATGCCTTACAAAATCAGTATCTTCCTGCTGATGTGTGGCCTCACGTATGATTTTCCAGATGGAAATCAGCCCTTAAGGAAAAGAAAGAACTTGCATTTATATAGAGCCTTTCACAACCTCAAGACGTCCCAAAGCACAGCAAGGAGGTAATGACCAGATCATCTGTTTTAGTGGTGTTGTTGAGGGATAAAGATTGGTCAGGACACTGGGGAGATCTCCCCTGCTCTTCTTAGAAATAGTCTCGTGGAACCTTTTACATCCACCTGAGAAGGCAGACAGGGCCTTCATTATATCAACACTGACAAGAGCAAAGATACGAGCAAGAGTTTCCCAAACCTTGAACCCTGCTGGTGAACTGGATAGAGTGTGGGAAGATAGAGAAGTCAGCCCACAGACTAAATACAGGCTCTCCAGGGCAATGGTTTGATACCTGATCCTTCACTGGGTCTGACTATGGTCTTCCAGCTTAATGTCTTCATCTGAAAGACAGCACCTCCAACAGTGCAGCACTCCCTCCATCAAGCCTAGGTTTTGTGCATAAGTCTCTGTGGGACTTGAACCCACAATCTTCATGACTCAGAGGCCAGAGTGCTACCCACTGAGCCTCAGCTGACAGCTTGCTACATAAGCAAGTACAGTATTTGTCTCATCATTAGGCTCGTCAATGTCTGGGCGAGCGGGAATTTGAGCTTTTGGAATTTCCGCTCTGACCTCATAGGTTATTGCCGTCAGCCTCTGCTCCCCTCCCAAAACTCGGGGAGAGCAGAGTCATCCCTTTATTTATAAAACAAAATCAAGAAAGCCAGGTGAAGGAGGTGGGTCCTCAGTGCAATGGTGGAAAGAACAGGAGAAGAAGGCCGAGGAGGAAAGGGTTAGATGTCACCAAGACTTGGACTAATGAGTGTTAGGAGGAAGGCGAGACTGAGGGAGGTGAAGAGGCCACAGTTTTGACGTCATGGGAAAGAATGATTGAGAGTAGACACTGCGATAAGTCTCATTTTCAAGACACGGAGGATGCAGGGAGGAAGGGGGCGAGGCTGCCTGGGATATTGTATTTGGAACGTGGAAAGATCAAGAGAGAAAAGTTCAGGGGAGGAATCTGTGGTAACAGCCCACTGCCGAACTCTCACTTTGAGCAAGACCATCTGTTTCAGTGGTGAGTCGTGTCTAAGCGATGATGGCTTGTTCTTTGAAAGCCTATACGTCCCAGTTAATCCCAATCCCATTTGTGTGGTGTCTAAGGGTTCTGTGTCACACTGAAGCTCTCAGACTGTTTGCTGATCGAAGCCTCCATTTGCCTTTCGACCTTCCTGGTGTGTCAGTTTATAATATTGTGGCTTTGGCTGTGGGAAGGAATTTATTTTGTACTTGAGTTATTCACCCATCTGTATTGTTTTAAAACAAAACTTAACAAGATATCTTGTGGGGGAGACCAAAACCAGGGGGCCATAAATATAAGACAGTCACTAATAAATCCAATAAGGAATTCAGGAGAAGCTTCTTTATCCAGAGAGTGGTGAGAATGTGGAACTCGCTCCCACAAGGAGTAGTTGAGACAAATAGTAGAGATACATTTAAGGGGAAGCTAGATAAACACATGAGGGAGAAAGGAATAGAAAGATATGCTGATAGGGTGAGATGAAGAGGGGTGGGAGGAGGCACGTGTGGAGCATAAACACCAGCATAGACCAGTTGGGCCGAATGGCCTGTTTCTGTGCTGTAAATTCTATGTAATATGTAACCTTTCATTTGCTGGGCGAGGTCTCGGTGTTAACGCCAGATTTTGGCACCCTATAGATCCATGGGAGTAAATTTTCACATTGCCGTTTGGCTGTAAAATTGGCGATTCAGATCGGCCCGTTATAGAAACCACATGATATCCTGTTCTGCTGAAATCAATGGAAATCAGACGGGTTCTGTGATTTTCGGAGCAATGGACACCCGAGGTTGAGTTACAGATTGGAATCGAATTAAAGAGAATTGAATAGTTAGTACGGAGAATAACATACCTCAAAGAAAATTACAGATTGGAATCTAATCCAGGGGTTCGGGGGGGTTTATATATACAATAATAGATATCCAGGAGTGAATTACAGGCTGGAATCTAATCGAGGGGTTCAGAGGGGTTTATATATAGAATAATAGATATCCAGGAGTGAATTACAGGCCAGAATCTAATTGAGGGGTTCGGGGGGTGTTTATATATACAATAATAGATATCCAGGAGTGAATTACAGGCTGGAATCTAATCCAGGGGTTCGGGGGGGGGTTTATATATACAATAATAGATATCCAGGAGTGAATTACAGGCTGGAATCTAATCGAGGGGTTCAGGGGGGTTTATATATAGAATAATAGATATCCAGGAGTGAATTACAGGCCAGAATCTAATTGAGGGGTTCGGGGGGTGTTTATATATACAATAACAGATATCCAGGAGTGAATTACAGGCTGGAATCTAATCGAGGGGTTCGGGGGGGGTTTATATATACAATAACAGATATCCAGGAGTGAGTTACAGGCTGGAATCTAATCGAGGGGTTCGGGGGGGTTTATATATACAATAACAGATATCCAGGAGTGAGTTACAGGCTGGAATCTAATCCGGGGGTTTGAGTGATTTATATACAGAGTAAGTCTGTATTAACCCCTCGATCAGATTCCAGGCTGCACCTCACTCCCTGCGATCCATCACTCTGTATAAACAAATAAATAAAGAGGCCACAGATTTAAGGATATTGGCAAAAGAACCAGAGGGGAGATGAGGAAAATTATTTTTATGCAGCGAGTTGTAATGATCTGGAATGCGCTGCCTGAAAGGGCGGTGGAAGCAGATTCAATAATAACTTTCAAAAGGGAATTGGATAAATACTTGAAGGGGAAAAATTTGCAGGGCTACAGGGAAAGAGCAGTGGAGTGGGACTAATTAGTTAGCTCTTTCAAAGAGCCAGCACTGGCACGATGGGCTGAATGGCCTCCTTCTGTGCAGTATCATTCTATGATCCTATGATTCTATAACCCCAGGATCAGATTCCAGCCTGTATCTCACTCCCTGCTATATATTACCCTGTATAAACCCCTCGATCAGATTCCAGCCTGTTTCTCACTCCCTGCTCTATATTACCCTGTATAAACCCCTCGATCAGATTCCAGCCTGTATCTCACTCCCTGCTCTATATTACCCTGTATAAACCGCGAGGACAGATTCTGCCTGTGGCACATAATTTGTGTATAAACCAATTTTTTTCGTCCTTCTGTCAGACGCAACTGAACTATTAATTTCACACAATTTACCCCCTATTGTTTCAGTTTGTGGGAAATATCATACACTGTGTCTAAAAATGACTCTCCATGGTTGAGCTGAGCATGCCCATGGCCTCGTGAACTTACCGTACGAAACTGACCAAGCGATATTTTCGGCCACAGACAGGCTGCGTTTCCCCATTGAACAAAATAAGGAAATGTGATTTAGAGCAGGGGAGTTCTCCCCAGTGTCCTAGAATCATAGAATCATAGAAAGGTTTACAGCATGGAAGGAGGCCATTCGGTCCATCGATTCCCTGCCGGCTCTATGCAAGAGCAATCCAGCTAGTCCCACTCCCCCGTCCTATCCCCGTAGCCCTGCAAATTTTTTCCTTTCAAGTACTTATCCAATTCCCTTTCGAAAGCCATGATTGAATCTGCCTCCACCACCTCCTCGGGCAGTGCATTCCAGATCCTAACCGTTCGCTGTGTAAAGAAGTTTTTCCTCATGTCACCTTTGGTTCTTTTGCCAATCACCTTAAATCTATGTCCTCTGGTTCTTGACCCTTCCGCCAATAGAAACAGTTTCTCTCTATCTACTCTGTCTAGACCCTTCATGATTTTGAATACCTCTATCAAATCTCCTCTCAACCGTCTCTGTTCCAAGAAGAACAACCCCAGCTTCTCCAGTCTATCCACATAACTAAAGTCCCTCATCTCCGGAATCATTCTAGTAAATCTCTTCTGCACCCTCTCTAAGGCCTTCACATCTTTCCTAAAGTGTGGTGCCCAGTACTGGACACCAGTTGTGGCCGAACCAGTGTTTTATAAAGATTTACTATGACTTCCTTGCTTTTGTACTCTATGCCTCTATTTATAAAGCCCAGGATCCCGTATGCTTTTTTAACAACTTTCTCAACCTACCCTACCACCTTCAACGATTTGTGCACATATACCACCAGATCTCTCTGTTCCTGTACCCCTTTAGAATTGTGCCCTCTAGTTTATATTGCCTCTCCTCAATTTTCCTACCGAAATGTATCACTTCGCATTTTTCTGCGTTAAATTTCATCTGCCACGTGTCCGCCCATTCCACCAGCCTGTCTGTGTCCTCTTGAAGTCTATCACTATCCTCCTCACTGTTCACTACCCTTCCAAGTTTTGTGTCATCCGCAAATTTGGAAATTGTGCCCTGTACACCCAAGTCCAAGTCATTAATATATATCAAAAAAAGCAGTGGTCCCAGCACCGACACCCGGGGAACACCACTGTACACCTCCCTCCAGTCTGAAAAACAACCGTTCACCACTACTCTCTGTTTCCTGTCACTTAGCCAATTCTGTATCCATGCTGCTACTGCCCCTTTTATTCCATGGACTTCAATCTTGTTGACAAGCCTATTATGCGGCACTTTATCAGATGCCTTTTGAAAGTCTGTATACATCACATCAACTGCATTGCCCTTGTCGACCCTCTCTGTTACCTCATCAAAAAACACTAGTCTTGGTCAAAATTTATCCCTTCACCAACATCATTAAAATCAGATTATCTGGTCATTATCACATTGCTGTTTGTGGGATCTTGCTGTGCACAAATTGGCGCACATCACAACAGTGACTTCAAAAGTATTTCATCGGCTGTAACGGGGGTATATGTTCCTTTGTTCCTATGTTTCTAAAGCGTCTTGGGATGTCCTGAGGTCATGAAAGACACTGTATTAAGTTCATTCCTTCTCTCTTTCTCTCTTTCTTTCTCTCCTTGTTTCTCTCTTTCTTTCTCTCCTACTCTTTCCTGCGGGACGTCCTGAGGTAGTGAAAGGCGCTATATCAATGCAAGTTCCTTCTTTAAACGTGCGGGATTATCCAACCAGCTACTTGGTGAGACAAACACTGTTATCACTCCTGTGTGGCCTCACCATGGTCTTTTTTTTGTTGTTTATGTGAGAACTGAGCTGTAGGAGGCAGCTGTTTCTGTGGTGACGGTCTCCCCATCTTATCAGGGCTTGCGAGAAGCCAAGTCATCCATCAGCAGGACACGAGAGGGGGGCTTTTGTTCCCATTTGTTCTAGTTAACACTTTCTATCCATTGGATACCACCCACAGTGATCGGCCTGGGTTGGCACTGGTCCACTGTGGCCCAAACACACTGAGCCTGCACCTTCACTCTGACTGAACAGTTCCCCTGACATTCGACCCACGTAAAATAAACTCTAGGTTTACTCGTCCCCGCCCACACTCTCCGAGGAGCTGCTCAATGTATTTCTCACTCTTGCCGACAACAGCTTCCTGCTTTTCCCAGCTCTCTTCCCACAGTCAAAACTCTGCCTCCAGTTTTTCGAACAAACAGCTCTCGCGTACAAAGGAAGCAGCCCACACACTGCAAGAAAAAAACCAAGTGCTAGTTTTGAAAATCTTGCTCCGCACCAATAAAGAAATCAGATAATAGGAAGAAAAACTTGCATTTGCATAGAATTAATTAGAATCTGCAGGCCATTCAGCCCATCTGGTCCATGCCGGTGTTTATGGTCCATGCGAGCCTCCTCCCACCCCGCTTCATATCAACATATCCTTCTATTGCTTTCTTCCTCCTGTGTTTATTTAACTTCCCCCTTAAATGCATCTATTTATAAAGTGCACTTCATGACCTCAGGACATCCCAAAGGGCTTTACAGCCATTGAAGTACTTTTTGTAGTGTAGTCGCTGTTGTAATGTAGGAAACGCGGCAGCCAATTCGCGCACAGCAAGATCCCGCAAACAGCAATGAGATAAAAGAGCAGCTAATATGTTTTAGGTGTTGGTTGAGGGATGAATGTTGGCCGGGACACCGGGGAGACCCCCCCCTGCTCTTCTTCGAATACTGCCGTGGGACGTCTTACGTCCACCTGAGAGAGCAGACGGGGCCTCGGTTTAAGGTCTCATCGGAAAGATGAATATAATACACCGTGTCGATATAGCCTCCTCCTGTAACAGACCCTCTGGGTATTGCTCCCTCTCTAGCGCCACTTAGGTGAGGCAACGAAGGGTAATTGTCACCATGGAGCCCTACCCCAGCGTGTATCAGCACCCCGAGGAGCGGAGGGAACGGCATAAAAATTAAAAAGAAAAAAAATAAGGGACCAGGACTCTGCGATGGAGCTGAGCGACTGTCACACAATAGTGTGCAAGCCCACTGGAAGCAAACAAATATTAGCAATTTATAGTTTTCCTGGTACTTGCCAACTGCTGTGGCATACCAATTAAATAGGAGCATTTAGAGACACTCCCTTAAGTGTCAATGTTTCAATTGAGCAACCAGTTAGAACCAAACTAGTGGAGCCAGTCTGCAAGATGGAATGTGTAAGCTCGCAATGAGATACTGAATATTAAGTTGTTTGCGACAGTGATAAATCTAATTGTTTTTTCTTTCATCCTTCAAGTTTGGATTATCTGCAGCCCTAAGAACAATAAATGAACTGTAGGATTAACACATGGAATGTGATTCTGCTCTCGGTCCCACACGAAATTGGCAGTGAGCCTCGCCCTGCCTCACCCCCTCTCCCTGTCCCCGCCAGGCCCCCTCAGTGGCTTCCTCCTTCCCTACCTCCAGCATGTAAAATGGCAGCTGGGTCTGGATCCCTGGAGGATTCCCCTTCCCGTCTGCCCACGTTACCACCGCTTCCCGGGACCGCTATGGGAAAAGGTGTTAGGGAGCCCTCCTGCCCCCCTCCCCCACAAGTGGAGGAAGAGGCCCTTCTGTCAGCCGTGGCTCAGTGGGTAGCACTCTGGCCTCTGAATCCAGAAGGTCATGAGCTCAAGTCCCACTCAAGAGACTTGAGCCCATCATCTAGGCTGACACTCCCCGTGCAGTACTGAGGGAGTGCTGCACTGTCCGAGGTGCCATCTTTCGGGTGAGATGTTAAATTGTCCTCTCAGGTGGATGTAAAAGATCCCATGGCACTATTCGAAGAAGAGCAGGGGAGTTCTCCCCAGTGTCCTGGCCAATATTTATCGCTCAATCAACATCACTAACGATTATCTGGTCATTATCACATTGCTGTTTGTGGGACCTTGCTGTGAGCAAATTGGGTGTTGCATTTCTTACATTGCAACAGTGACTACACTTTGACAGTATTTCATTGGCTGTAAAGCGCTTTGGGACGTCCTGAGGGCGTGAAAGGCTTTCTGGGTAAAGAAATTTCTCCTGAATTCACTCCTGAATTTATTGGGTGACTATCTTATATTTATGGCCCCTAGTTTTGGTCTCCCCCACAAGTGGAAATATCTTCTCTACGTCTACCCTATCAAACCCTTTCATAATCCTAAAGACCTCTATCAGGCCTCCCCTCAGTCTTCTCTTTTCTAGAGAAAAGAGCCCCAGCCTGTTCAATCTTTCCCGATAGGTGTAATCTTTCAGTCCTTGTATATGACAATCATACCACACGTTAAACACTGGAGCACAAGTAAATGTCACGCATGAGCTAGAATTAAAGAGATTAAAGAGCAGATCTACATTGAAGTAGGTTAAGACTATGTGACAGTCATGCTAGTGAAGGGAAGATGTGTTTGGCAGTCTACATACAAAGACGTCAAAATAAATTGTAATTTGTCTGAGTGCCAAAAGTTGTCCAGCCAATTTTAAGTCTGAGTGCTTTTGAGAAAATATAAAGCACCAAGTCACATGGAGTACAGAACAGCCCATGCAGAAAGGTACCGTTTTCACTGTGGGAAACATTTAAAAAGGGGCTTGATTCGATGAGAGGTCATAGAGAGGATAGATAAAGCAGCAGAATACGTTAGTAATTATCGACAAAAGGAACGGCAAGCTATGAAGCCGCTTGGGTTTCAGGGGCATGAAGAGGGCTGTTAAACGGGAACATTTCAAACTCCATGAGGAAATGAAGATACTGCTTGCCAACACAAAATATATTAGCAAGTTGAGCGGGTCCTCAGATATCTGCCAAATGAAGCAAGTTCCAAGTTAAAGACAGAACGAAGTTGCATTTATATAGCGCCTTTCAAGACCTTGGGACATCCCAAAGCACTTTACAGCCAATGAAGTACTTTTGAAGTGTAGTCACTGTTGTAATGTAGGAAACATTGCGCACTGTTGTAATGTAGGAAACATTGCGGTCAATTTGCGCACAGCAAGATCCCACAAACTGCAATGTGATAATGACCAGATAATCAAGTTTTTAGTTGTTGGTTGAGGGATAAATATTGGCCAGGACACCGAGGAGAACTCCCCTGCTCTTCTTCAAAATAGCGGCCATGGGATCTTTTACATCCACCTGAGAGGGCAGACGGGGTCTCGGGTTAACGTCTCCTCCGAAAGATGAAAGGCACATTCAGTGCTCCTTACAGGAGACACAGGTTCCAGCAATGTCCGCTTGGCAATCCTCGTGTTTTGGAACAATATCTGAACTATCTATATGATGTAGGAGCACTTTAATGGGTGTTGGCATATTGACAGACACCATCATCCTGTGGGATGTAGCCAAAGGGGAACATGATGATGGAGTTTGAAAAGTGCTTGGACTTACTGAAAGAGTTAGCCTGAACTTAAGAAAGAGAAGGGTGTACTTGAGCTGATGCTGGGGGGGTGGGGGGGAGGGCGGGAAGTGGAGGGGGGGTGGTGACCAATGCTCCAAGTGTGTGCCAGCGCCTATCGGAAAATTTTCCATCCATTGTTTCAATGTGCTGGCGGTGGGCAAAGGTTCTCAGACTTTCTAGATGCCAACATGGCCGCCAGTCAACACAGTAACCTTGGCAACACTGAGCATCGCAGTGGGGACCGGCACACCGACCAGGGCTGCGTCCGCTCGAGACCTCCGGAGCTGACTCCAAGTTGGCGGGGAGAGCCGTCAGTTGAGCAGTCCCTTAATTTAAATGTGATGAGGAGATGGCAGTGCCACAGGGGACCATTTCCCGAGGGGACTGCCAGCCAAAGGAAGTGCAGGCCGGAAAGAACCTAAAACTGCCTGCTTTCTCTTTTATTCATTCTTGGGATGTGGGCGTCGCTGGCAAAGGCCGGCATTTATTGTCCATCCCTTGTTGCCCCTTGAGAAGATGGTGATGGACCTTCTTCTTGAACCGTTGCAGTCTGGTGAGGTGAAGGTGCTCCCACAGTGCTGTTAGGCAGGGAGTTCCAGGATTTTGACTCAGCGACGAGTCCTACACTCTGCCCCTTTATAAGGGGGTTGAAAAACTTCTTCCTGTTTGGGGGTCCGGGCCGTGGCCTAGTTTTGGATCTCCAGGTGGGTCCTATTCCAACATTTGGTGGGTCGGTATGCCTACTGTCCACCAACCGCCAATGACCCGCCCAACGTTTTGTAAGCCGATGATGCAGGAGCTATCAGGTTGGGAGTCTCAAGCCCCCTTCCTATGCCAATGGCCTAGTCGGGAATGGGCCAAGGCTCTACTCCTTAGAAGACTGTTTGTAAACTCCAATGGAAGGCCAGGACCACACTACCGCCAGGGTTATGACGGGAACTCACTGGAAGCGCCGTGGATTTCCCTCCCCCCACGTTCACAGTGAAAAGAGGGACGGAAAGAAAAGACCTTTAAAGCTCACCCTCTCCAGTTGACATTGGGACCTGGCACTTTTTGCTCACTCCACCCCCTTGCAACACAATCTTCTGGGACAGGCAAAGAAGCCAGAGAGAAAGAAAAACCCTGCAGCCAATTCAAGAAAAACTCTGGGAAATTCCCCTCCAATTTTCTAATGCAATCAAGCCAACTCCAGGAGACCACAATTCCCCTTGATTCATCGCAATCTCTGCTACCAACTTACCCTCTGTAACTGGGAATGTCCCTCTGTCAGCAATGTGCATATTTCCCCCTTGAAAGGGACTCCATGCTCACCATGTTTCAGGGTGTGATGCTTCCCTGCAAAAAGAATTAGTTCCTGGCATCATAGAATCTTACAGCACAGAAGGAGACCATTCAGCCCATTGTGGCAGTGCTGGCTCTTTGAAAGAGCTATCCAATTAGTTCCACTCCCTTTCTCTTTTCCCCGTTGCCCTGCAAATTTTTCCTTTTCAAGTATTTATCCTAATTCCCTTTTGAAAGTTACTACTGAATCTGCTTTCAGGCAGTGGATTCCAGGGAAAGGAAGCAGTGAAAGATATCGAAATTTCAGATAAGGCACGGTCCAGGCTTGGATGGATTTCATACACGGGTACTCAAAAGACGTGACTAGCCAAAGAACAACAATCAGTATCGAACCGAACTCTTTGCCCGCGTACTTCATTGGCTGGACTGTGGCTATCCGCTTTACAAAGCTGTCCAACTGGACTGCATCCAATTCCTTCATCATTCTAACCCTGTGTTTCTCCAAAGAAAATAACCATGACTCTTTCAGTCTAGGCTTGTAACTAAGAGTTAGAAGATGTGCCACTATCTTGGTCATGCTCTCCAGAGCCTCAATACCCCTTGACATATTTGGCGACTGATACTGGACATAATACTCCCAGTGCAGCCAAAGTACAGAAATTGGTTAGTGTCCACCTATGGGCTCCAATTGAGCGGCACGACTGCATCGCCCGCCCAAAGGCGATCGCCCAAGGATCGCCCGAAATAGGTCCTCGGGCCTCATTACCATGAAACTGGTGAGTTGCCCGTGTGAACTATTAGAATCGATCTATTATAATAGAAGGCTATTGTATTGCTCTCCTGGCCGGCCTCCCATCTTACACCCTCCATAAAAGAGCTGCCCGTATCCTAACTCGTACCAAGTCCCGTTCACCCGTCACCCGTGCGCTGGCGGGCCACTTGTTGCATCAACGCGTCAATTTTAAAATTCTCATCCTCGTGTTCACATCCCTCCATTGGCCTCGCCCCTCCCTAGCTCTGTAACCTCCTCCACTCCTCCAACCCTGGCCCTTTGAGCATCCCTCACTTCCTTCGCCCCACCATTGGCGGCCGTGCCTTCAGCCGTCTAGGCCCTAAGTTGTGGAATTCCCTCCCCAAACCTCTTCACCTATCCACCTCTCTCTCTCCTCCTTTAAGATACTGCTTAAAACCTATCTCTTCGCCCAACTGTTTGGTCATCTATCCTCCTTCTTTGGCTCGGTGTCAATTTTTGTCTGATTTACGCTCCTGTGAAGCGCCTTGGGACGTTTTACTACGTTAAAGGTGCTATACAAATACAAGTTGTTGTTTTAATTGATGATCTCTTCCTTCATCCCTTCTGAAGTCCGTCATTCCTTCAATCTCTGCTGTCACCAATAGTTACTTTCCCCTGTAGTCGGGCCACAGTTCTATATCTGTCCCGCATTCTGAGGGCTGCTAACGCTGTACCGTTATTTAAAAAGGGACCAAAGGATAGACCGAGTAATTACAGGCCAGTCAGCCTAACCTCGGTGGTGGGCAAATTATTGGAATCAATTCTGAGGGACAGGATAAACTGTCACTTAGAAAGGACAGTCAGCACGGATTTCTTAAGGGGAGATCGTGTCTGACTAACTTGATTGAATTTTTTGAGGGGGTGACAAGGAGGGTCGATGAGGGTAGCGCAATTGATGTAGTCTACATGGATTTTAGCAAGCCTTTTAACAAGGTCCCACATGGCAGATTGGTCAAAAAAGTAAAGGCACATGGGATCCAAGGGAATGTGTCAAATTGGATCCAAAATTGGCTCAGTGGCAGGAAGCAAAGGGTAATGGTCGACGGGTGTTTTTGCAACTGGAAGGCTGTTTCCAGTGGGGTGGCGCAGGGCTCGGTACTCGGTCCTTTGCTTTTTGTGGTATACATTAACGATTCGGACTTAAACGTAGGAGGCATGATTAAGAAATTTGTGGATGACAAAAGATAGGCCGTGTGATTGATAGTGAGGAGGAAAGCTGTAGACTACAGGAAGATATCAATGGAGTGGTCAGATGGGCAGAAAAGTGGCAAATGGAGTTCAACCCAGAGAAGTGTGAGGTAATGCATTTGGGGAGAGCAAACAAGGCTAGGGAATACACAATAAATGGGAGGATACTGAGAGGTGTAGAGGAAGTGAGGGACCTTGGAGTGCATGTCCACAGATCCCTGAAGGTAGCAAGACAGGAAGATAAGGTGATTAAGAAGGCATATGGAATACTTTCCTTTATTAGCCGAGGCATAGAATATAAAAGCAGGGATGTTATGCTGGAACTGTATAAAACACTAGTTAGGCCACAGCTTGAGTACTGCGCACAGTTCTGGTCACCACATTACAGGAAGGATGTAATTGCACTAGAGAGGGTGCAGAGGAGATTTACGAGGATGTTGCCAGGACTGGAGAATTTTAGCTATGATGATGGAGTGGATAGACTGGGGTTGTTTTCCTTGGAACAGAGGAGGCTGAGGGGTGATTTGATTGAGGTGTATAAAATTATGAGGGGCCCAGATGGAGTGGATAGGAAGAACCTATTTCCCTTAGATGAAGGGTCAATAACCAGGGGGCATAGATTTAAAGTGATTGGTAGAAGGATTAGAACAGAAATGAGGAAAATGTTTTTCACCCAGAGAGTGGTGGGGGTCTGGAACTCACTGCCTGAGAGGGTGGGAGAGGCAGAAACCCTCAACTCATTTAAAAAATACCTGGCTGTGCACCTGAAGAGCCGCGACCTTCAGGGCTACGGACCAAATGCAGGAAAGTGGGACTAGGCTGGGTGGCTCGTTTCTCAGCCGGTGCGGACACGATGGGCCGAATGGCCTCCTTTTGTGCCGTAAATTTTCTATGATTCTTCAGGAAGACTGGAAAGGTGAAATATTGACAGGGAGATAGGGAGTTAAGAAATGTTGTAAACAGAATCCAAAGGCGCTGGACAAAGAGAGGTCATTTCAGTTTGGAGCATCAGTTGTTATTTATGGGTCTCTATGAAAAGCAGTGGGCCCGTTTAAAGAGGACATTGACTGAGCTGTGAGAATCACTCCAGCCTGAAGATGGCCAACTCTTCCCCTTAAAACAACTAAAAGTCATTGCGTTGGTCAGCCTCAGCCCACAGTTTACTCAATGTAGGCCCAACACCTCACACCAGCTGCAACATCTGAACCTTGTTAAACCCCAGGGGACCCCAGTGTCTGCCAGATCCTCCTCCTCCTCCCCACACCCCCCTCCCCCCACCCCCACCATCCCTCAGGCCGCAGTTCCAGATTCACACACAACCCAGACTCCTTTCATCTCTCTGTGCCCCCCTCCAGCTCATGCTGCTCCCACACACAGATGAACACATTGATCGATTCCAACTCGGGATTAGGAGCTGGAGGGAGAAGCATCATCAACCAAACATAAAACAGAAATCAAGGAAAACACAATATTAACAGCCTGCAAGAGCCCAGCCCACACACCAGAATCATTACTGATTTGAGCTTTACTCTGTATCTAACCCATGCTGTACCTGACCTGGGAATGTTTGATAGGACAGTGTAGAGGGAGCTTTACTCTGTATCTAACCCGTGCTGTTCCTGCCCTGGGAATGTTTGATGGGACAGTGTAGAGGGAGCTTTACTCTGTATCTAACCCGTGCTGTACCTGCCCTGGGAGTGTTTGATGGGACAGTGCAGAGGGAGCTTTACTCTGTATCTAACCCGTGCTGTACCTGCCCTGGGAGTGTTTGATGGGACAGTGTAGAGGGAGCTTTACTCTGTATCTAACCCGTGCTGTACCTGCCCTGGGAATGTTTGATGGGACAGTGTAGAGGAAGCTTTACTCTGTATCTAACCCGTGCTGTACCTGCCCTGGGAGTGTTTGATGGGACAGTGCAGAGGGAGCTTTACTCTGTATCTAACCCGTGCTGTACCTGCCCTGGGAGTGCTCGGTCCTGACTCTGGCTGCCCGGATTGCAAAAGTGTTCTGTTCTCCAGAAGTAACATTCTTCACAAAAATAAAGTAAAGGTGGAGACAAATAGGCAGGAATTCACTCCTGATAAAATAGAGATTGGAGCAATTAGCAGGCAAAAATGTTCACCCAGATTTTGTTTGAGGAATTCACTGTTAGTAATGATATTTCATACAGGAGACACATCTCAAGGTTGCACTTAACACACTGAGCACCAGACAAGCCTCTGTATTTGAAGTTAGAGCCAGCGAATAACGTTAATTATGGAACTTGTCCATCACCCTCCCTGCAGTGTGTCGCGGAGCCAAAATACACAGAGCAGGGGCGGTGGCACGCAACAAATTACGCGATTATTGTAACTCCCAGTATCAAGGCGCCCCGTAGAGGAATGCAGTGAGGAGGAATGGTTTTTGACTTGTTGCTGCAAGAATTGGGAGGGAGGATTGGGAAACTTCACATGGCAGTCATAACCTGACTTGTCCTTATTTTCTCGCTGAAGGTTTGGGATTCATGTTTGAAAAGACACTGACGCAAAGAGATTGGTGCTGAAGTGTGGATATTTAGGGGGGAGTTTTCACTGAGGGTTTGGAATCGCGGGCGAGTGGGCTAATGGAGGGTCCATCGTTGGGCAATGCACTTCTCCTCCTTGGCCTGACATGTGCAGGAAGTGACCTAACATAGACAGGAAGTGGGCTGACAAGGAGAGGAAGTGACCTAACATAGACAGGAAGTGGACTGACAAGGAGAGGAAGTGACCTAACATAGACAGGAAGTGGGCTGACAAGGAGAGGAAGTGACCTAACATAGACAGGAAGTGGACTGACAAGGATAGGGATGACATAGAATTGCATGGCACAGAAACAGGCCATTCGGCCCAAGTGGTCCATGCTCCACAAGAGCCGCCTCATCTCACTTTATCACCATATCCTTCTGTTCCTTTCTCCCTCATTTGTTTATCTAGCTTCCCCTTAAATGCATCCATGCTATTTGCCTCAACTACTCCTTTTGGTAACCAGTTCCACATTCCCACCACTCTCTGGGTAAAGAAGTTTCTCCTGAATTCCCTATTGGATTTATTAGTGACTATCTTATATTTATGACCCCTAGTTTTGGTCTCCCCCACAAGTGGAAACATCTTCTCTATCAAACCCTTTCATTATCTTGAAGACCTCTATCATCGACAGGAAGTAGAGAGATACAGATTCCAGGGACAGTTTAAAGGACATAGCTTACCTCTTGTGGGGCCAAAGCCTTTACTCTTGTGAAAAGATTTGCGAGTTGGGACTTGAACCCACATCCTTCTGACTCAGAGGTGAGAGTGCGACCACTGAGCCACGGCTGACATTTAGACTAGTAATGCTAGCAACCATGAGTTCAAGTCTCCCCATGGCAAGACAAATTTAATAAATTTGTGGGCTGGCACCAGAAAAGTGGCCAGATTGTTGTAAATGCCCAACTGGGTCACTAATGTTCTTCAGGAAAGGGAACCTGTCGCCTCAAGCCAGTCCCACACTACAGGGTTATCTTTTAATGGCTTCAGGACAACTAGGGATGGGCAATAAATGGGACCTTGACCGTGTTGCCCACATCCAAAGAACAAATACAAAAAAAAAGGAAGATAGGAACAGGAGGAGGCCATTTAGCCCCTCAAACCTGTTCCGCCATTTAGTGAGATCATGGCTGATCTGTGGGCTAACTCCATATGCCCGCCTTAGCCCCATATCCCTTAATACCTCTGGTTAACAAAAATCTATCAATCTCAGATTGAAAATTAACAATTGAGCTAGCATCAATTGCCATTTGCGGAAGAGAGTTCCAAACTTCTACCACCCTTTGCGTGTAGAAGTGTTTCCTAACTTCACTCCCGAAAGTCCTGGCTCTAATTTTTAGGCTATGTCCCCTTGTCCTAGATTCCCCAACCAGCGGAAATAGTTTCTCTCTATCTACCCTATCAGTTCCCCTTAATATTTTGAAAACTTCGATCAAATCACCTCTTAATCTTCTAAATTCCAGGGAATACAACCCTAGTTTGTGTAATCTCTCCTCGCAATTTAATCTTTGGAGTCCAGGTATCATTCCAGTAAATCTGCACTGCACTCCCTCCAAGGCCAATATATCCTTCCTAAGGTGTGGTGCCCAGAACTGAACACAGTACTGGCACTGGCACTAATACACTGGCACTAATACACTGGCACTAATAGGAAACATACTGAACACAGCAGTCCCACTCCAGAGACTTGAGCACAAAATCTAGGCTGACACTCCCAGTGCAGTACTGAGGGAGTGCTGCACTGTCAGAGGTGCCGTCTTTCGGATGAGACATTGTACTGAGGCCCCGTCTGCCCTCTCAGGTGGACGTAAAAGGTCCCACTGCACTATTTCGAAGAAGAGCAGGGGAGCTCTCCCCGGTGTCTCGGCCAATATTTATCCCTCAACCAAAATTGCTAAAAAGCAGATGATCTGGTCATTATCACATTGCTGTTTGTGGGATCTTGCTGTGCTGCTGCGTTTCCTACATTACAACAGTGAACACACTTCAAAAAAATACTTCATTGGCTGTAAAGCGCTTTGGGAGGTCTTGAGGTTGTGAAAGGCGCTATATAAATGCAAGTCTTTCTTTTTACCCC
The DNA here is from genome assembly GCF_035084215.1 of Heptranchias perlo. Classification (NCBI taxonomy): domain Eukaryota; kingdom Metazoa; phylum Chordata; class Chondrichthyes; order Hexanchiformes; family Hexanchidae; genus Heptranchias; species Heptranchias perlo. Next base: position 8,754,611 of record NC_090365.1, on the reverse strand, counting down.
ATGGTGTTTGGTTCATGAAGATTGAGTTAACTGATTCTGCAATGTGTCCTGGTATGAGGCAGATTAAAGTTACTGGGGAGAAGGGATGTGGTGTTGATGTATGACTAAACTTTATTTGGCAAGGGGACTGGACACATGGAGGTGGCTGCAGTGCAATAAGCACTGAATTAAATGTCTGGTTGGTTAGACACTGCCAGATGACTCTGAGCTTCTCGTTGTGCAGCCAATTCCTGCCTGCTCAAGTCAGCCTCATCTTCTGCTCATTGCTGCCTTTTATCCCCTGCCTGCTCCACCACTAAGATCCTTTTTAAAGGCAAAGTTGTGTAGCGCACGTCAGGCTACAGTGTTCCTTGTCCCAACCGGGCCGCAGCATTCCCAGATCTATCCAGGCATTGGAATCGTCGCTCCGGGACGAAGAAGGTTTCTTTTCCCACTGTGATCCTCGTGCAGGCATGGGCCTCTCCTCAGCTCTTGTCTTGAGGTGATGGAGTCACAGAATCCCTGGCCCCACAACTGCCATCTCCGGGGTTGCCTTCGCCCTTCAAATAAACCCCTGGCGCCATTGACTGCCTCAGGATACAGAATGGGAGCTGCCAGGGTAACGGGCACAGTCCTGTTCGTATGGTCACAGACCGGCTGGACATTCATGGAGCGAGAAAGAACTTGCATTTATATAGCGCCTTTCACAACCTCAGGCCGTCCCAAAGCTCTTCACAGCCAATGAAGTACTTTTTGAAGTGTAGTCACTGTTGTAATGTAGGAAACGCGGCAGCTAATTTGCGCACAGCAAGATCCCACAAACGGCAATGTGAGAATGACCAGATAATCAGGTTTTTAATTGTTGGTTGAGGGATGAATATTGGCCAGGACACCGGGGAGAGCTCCCCTTCTCTTCTTCGAAATAGTGCCATGGAATCTTTTACGTCCGCATAAGAGGACGTTTACGTTGTATATTTGAGAGTATTTTTGTGGTATATCAGAGAATATTTACACATTAGCGTGTGCTTGTGTGGTATATGTGAAATTGTGGCAAATCAAGTGTAGTATACTGTCATTGTTCTGTAAAATAACACACTTGGCTGTTAGAAGGAGGGGCGCAGGACATCGAGGTCAAAGAGACCCTGAATAAAATAGTTCAGTGTTATAAAAATATAGAAACTCATTGGAAAAATGACCTGCTCAGTCTCACTGTTCCCAAGAGTTATGATCCCAGATGGTTTGTTTCACAAATATTTCAAGCCCCTGTGTTTATTTGAATTCTGTCGAATGCTCTCAAGTTCACAAAGCGAGGGTAAACAGCCTCTTACTGGGGAAGATCTGTGAACGGCAGGGGCGGCTGGAGTTGGTCTCAGCTCCCTCCGCACCTGAAGGCGCCGATCTCGACTCTGGCGACTGACGCACGTTTGCGTAAGCACGATAGGCCTGAGTTTGCGAGAAGGGCTTGTGTCACGCTTGTGTAAATTTACACACACACACACACAGTCCCGGGGGGGGAACACAATTCCGGAGCATGTTACTTAGAACGGCACATTCTTGTGGTTCTCTGAATTCCATCACGTTTCTCCAGTGGGTCCAATTGCTCATTAGCAGTGAGTCACCTCGTCTCCCCGCCCCTTTAAAGGATTATTCTTCTGGCTGGTTTTTATAATCAGCCTCACATGTTTAAAGTCACCGAGGTGCATCTGACCCAGTACAGATGTTGGATGGAGATTACCATCCAAATATGCACCTCTCCCTCCCCCAGGGTAGGCCAACAGCCTTCAGGGTGTGCAGTTGCTTATGGGAAGCCTATCACAAAGGGGGCACTGCCAGTTAGATTGAGGTGGAGGGGGTGAGTGTGCGGGATGGGCTGTCCGAGGGGAAAGGGGCCAGAGCAGGCGGGAAAATTTAGAGGAGAATTGGATCAATATTTGAGGGAGTGGTCAATTCAGGTCTGCAGAGGCCACCCTATCCTGGCTGGTACGGTGGCCACTGATCCATTCCCTCTCAGGTGGATGTAAAATATCCCATGGCACTATTTCGAAGAAGAGCAGAGGAGTTCTCCCCGGGTGTCCCGGCCAATATTTATCCCTCAACCAATATCACTAAAACACGTGATCTGGTCACTCCAGGCTTGGAGTCACACAGTGACGATATGTTACTAACAGGTCTATACACAAGTACTGTTTAAAAATAAACAATTCAAAGCCGCCAAGAAAACAACATTCACCACAGGAGTGAGGGAGAAAGAAAGAGAAAGGGAGAAAAATAAATAACATTGATATAGTGCCTTGCACAACTTCAGGGTGTCCAAAAGCACTTTACAACTAACAAAGTACCTTTGAAGTGTAGTTGCTGTTATAATGTAGGAAACACAGCAGCCAATTCCCACAAACAGCAATGAGATAATCTGTTGTTAGAGGGATAGATATTCACCAGGATAACTCCCCTGCTCTTGCTAATTGAAAAGTACCATCTTTTACATCCACCTGAGAGGACAGATAGGGCCTCAGCTTAACATCTCATCTGAAAGACAGCACTCCCTCAGTATTACATTGGGAGCATCAGCCTGGATCTTTTGCTCAAGTCTCTGGAGTGGGACTTGAACCTACAACCTTCATGATCTTTAGAAGGCAAGAGTGCTACCCACTGAGCCACAGCTGACACTCTGGAGAGACGACGAGGTAGATTGGGTGTCACTTGGGTTCTAGATTTTAGGAGGCAGGGAAGACTGAGGGAGGTGGGCCGTTCCACAGTTTGGGGGTCCCAGAAAGGAATGAGTTTGAGGACGAGATGGTGCGATGAGACTTGCTGTCACCAGGGAGGATGCAGGAAGGAGGCGGGGGGGACGTGACTGAAGGTATTTCAGCACATAGAGTCATTCAAAGTGCTGCTACACTCACTCCCCCCCCCAAAAAAAAGGCTCAGTTCAGTTTTACAAAGTGTTTTAAAATGACAGGCTGGAGTTTACCAATTGTGGTAAACTTGTCACCCACAGTGGTGAGCCAGAAATGGCACTCTGAGTGCTCAGAAGGGCCTCAATTTCCAACCAGAGGTAGTTATTGGTCATCACATCCAGCCGAAGGCACCAATCACTGGAAACAAACTAAATTGTACTCAGCAATTGTCAGTGTTTTGAAATCTTTCATTCCCTGAGCACCCACAGGTCCAATTCATTGCTCTGTGGTCGACCATTCACTTTCTCTTTTTAAAAGTAAATTTTGACAGGCTTGTCAATGAAATTATTGCTTGGAGTCGGGTGTTATAATTAACTGTGATTGGCGATCTATGTAACCAAACGTCAGTGTAATGAATTCTGGAGAAGGAAGTCTTACTCTTAGCAGAGAGTTCTCGGTGGTTTTTATAATGTACATTTTATCACAGCATCAGAGACTGTGGAGAAAGAGTCCTCTCCGTGAACACCTGGTGAACGAGAGACGACAGGGAATGGGAGAACACAGTTCTGGGACCCGCACCTTAGAAAGGATGTTTTGGCCTTGGAAGGAGGGCAGCGCAGAATCACCAGAATGTTACCAGGGCTGAAAGGGTTAAATTATGAGGAGAGATTATATAAACTAGGCTTGTTTTCCCTGGAATGTTGAAGGTTACGGGGTGATTTGATTGAGGTTTTTAGGATTTTGAAAGGAATTGAGAAGAAATAAACTTTTTCCGCTGATAGGGGAGTCTAGGACAAGGGGATATAACCTTAAAATCAGAGCCAGGCCATTCAGGAGAGAAGTTAGGGAGCGCTTCTTCACGCAAAGGGTGGTTGAAGTGTGGAACTCTCTCCCACAAAAAGCAGTAGGCGCTAGCTCAATTTAAATCTGAGATTGATAGATTTTTGCTAGCCAAGGATATTTAGGGATATACAGCCGAGGCAGGTGGATGGAGTTAGGATACAGATCAGCCATGATCGAATTGAATGGCGGAATAGGCTCAAGGGGCTGAATGGCCTACTCTTGTTCCTGTGCTCCTATGTGTCTATGAATGAGACAGAACAAGGAATGAGAGGGGACAGGGAGTGTGAGGGGGACAGGGAGTGAGAGGGGACAGGGAGTGAAAAGGGACAGGGAGAGAGAGTGACAGGAAGTGAGAAGGGACAGGGAGTGAGAGGGGACAGGGAGTGAGAGGGGACAGGGAGTGAGAGGGAGTCAGAGAGGACATGGGATGAGAGGGAGTGACAGGGAGTGAGAGAGGACAGGGAGTGAGAGGGAGACGGAGTGACAGGGAGTGAGGGGGACCGGGAGTGAGAAGGGACAGGGAGTGAGAAGCGACAGGGAGTGAGAGGGGACAGGGAGTGAGGGGGGACAGGGAGTGAGGGGGGACAGGGAGTGAAAAGGGACAGGGAGAGAGAGTGACAGGGAGTGAGAGGGGACAGGGAGTGAGAGGGGACAGGGAGTGAGAGGGAGTGAGAGAGGACATGGGATGAGAGGGAGTGACAGGGAGCAAGAGGGAATGGGAGGGAGTGACAGGGAGTGAGAGGGAGTGACAGGGAGTGAGAGGGGGCAGGGAAAGAGAGGGAGCGAGAGAGTAAGAGGGAGTGACAGGGATCAGGGAGTGTGAGGGAGTGACAGGGAATGAGAGGTAGAGGGAGTGAGAGGGAGAGGGAGTGAGGTGCAAAGGCCGGATTTGTTGGCCAGTCGCTCCCCGAGATCCCCTGTTATCCACAACCAGCCATCGAGGGCCCTGATCGCAGGCGAGTGCGGGGATACTGGGCCTCGTGGAGTTGTGTGTTTTTTTTACTGACGTGGCTCCAGTCACTTTTCTGGTATCCTATAAACGTCTGCCCCTATTTAATATTTGTTTTGCAAGCCATGTGAGGGCTATCAGTGGAGCTGTCGCCATGGTGACGAGCAGGGGGTGGGGGGGTGGGGCCTTCCTCGGAGTGTGGGCATGGACCTGGGCGAGGGTGGGGGGGTGTGCTCGGCCTTTTTCAGGGATGGGGGGATCGGAGGCCGCTCTGACAGCGGCTGATTAATGAGGGCTTCGCATGAAAGGCCCTTCTACTCACAATCAGCCCTCAGCGTCTCCTTTTCTGAACTTGCTTTCATCTTCCTCCAGGTCTGTCAGCTTCCCTCAGACCTTGTTCGACATTTCTTTGTTTTTATTTTGTTTCAAAAAGAAATAACAAAAGATAAAAAGGCAGCAAAGTGTGGGCAGGCATGGCCGACACTAGAGAGTCTAACAGGGGCACGTTGTGTCACTGCATTCTCAGAGGACTGTTTATTATCTCACCCCTCACCCTCTTCCCCAAACCATCGCCAAGCCTTCATGCAACTAACTGCTGAAGTTTGTCGTGTTATTTTTTTTGGCTGGTCGCCAGGTGAAAATGGAATTTTGTCATGGGTGTGCTCACCCCTTCACCTTTCACCCCTCACCCTTCCCCAGCGCATGCGTCCCTTTGACCCCTGATAAATGCTCGCTCGCAATCACTTAATGAGGCCGGAGAGCCAGCCATTTGTTTCTCAGAAGTATAGCGGGCCCTGACATTCCGCGGCTCATGACCCCGGCTATTCCTCCATGATCACTCCCAATCAGTCGCCTGCCCACTGGAGTCACGCAGGGTCAGTGGGAGGAGCGAACCTCATTTTCATAGAATTACATGGAATGTACAGCACAGAAACAGGCCATTCAGCCCAACTGGTCTATGCTGGTATTTATCCTCCACATGAGCCCACCCTACTTCATCTCACCCTACTTCAGCATATCCTTCTATTCCTTTCTCCCTCATGTGTTTGTCTAGTTTCCCCTTAAAGGCATCTGAGCTATTCGCCTCCATGTGGTAGCAAGTTCCACATTCTCACCACTCTCTGGGTAAAGAAGTTTCTCCTGAATTCCCCGTTGGATTTATTAGTGACTATCTTGTATTTATTTTCTTTCCCTGGAAAGCCCAACCTTGAAGAACTTCTGCTGTTCTCTCCAACGGGACTTCCACTTGTCTCTTTCACTTTGCTCACCTTCATTGCTTCCTGTTTCGCTTCTTGTGTTTGATCAAGTTTCTTCTTTTTCCATGTGGATTCCAACAGTTCTGACGCAGGGTCATCGACCTGAAACGTTAACCCTTGTTTCTCTCTCCACCGATGCTGCCTGACTTGCTGATCTCCTCCAGCATTTTCTGTTTTTATTTCAGATCTCCAGCATCCGCTGTATTTTGTTTATAATTATATTAATGACCCCTAGTCCTGTTCTCCACTGCAAGTGGAAATATCTTCTCTACGTCTGCCCTATCAAACTCTTTCATAATCTTAAAGACCTCCATCAGGTCACCCCCTCAGCCTTCTCCTTTCTAGAGAAAAGAGCCCCAGCCTGTTCCATCTTTCCTGATCTAACCCCTCAGTTCATCCAGGAGAGGCAGACCCAAACTCCACTTCGGGCACATCTTCTGCAGAATAAAGCCTCTCCTGCACTGGAAGACGGTTGTGGTTGTCAGACGCCAGTCCTCTCAGCCCCAGGACATCGCTGCAGGAGCTACTTTATCGATGACCTTCCCTCTATTGTAAGGTCAGGAGTGGGGCTGTCTGCTGACAATTCCACAGTGTTCAGCTCCATATAAAGAAGCAGCCCATAACCCCAACCTAAAGTAAGACCTGGACAACAGCCTGATTTGGCGTTGAAAAATGTCAGGTAACATATCGTGCGACATTAGGAACCAGATAATGACCATCACTAGTAAGAAAAAGAAAGACTTGCATTTATATAGCGCCTTTCATGACCTCAGGATGTCTCAAAGCGCTTCACAGTCAATGAAGTACTTTTGAAGTGTAGTCACTATTATAATGTAGAAAACACAGCAGCCAATTTGCACACAGCAAGCTCCCACAAACAGCAATGTGATAATGACCAGATAATCTGTTTTAGTGACAAAGATTGAGGGATAAATGTTGGCCAGGACACCGGGGATAACTCCCCTGCTCTTCTTCAAAACAGTGCCGTGGGATCTGTTATAAATTGGGTAGCCAGGTGGTGAAGGATAGAACACTAGAGCCTGGTCTTCAGTTGCTTCCAAGCCTTTATTCACAGAGATCCACATTACACCCACCCCACACCCTAGATCAACTCTCTTATAAATGGGTACAAGAGAGTTCCCAATTGTACAGGGCACAATTTCCAAATTTGCAGATGACATAAAACTTGGAAGGGTCATGAACAGTGAGGAGGACAGTGATAGACTTCAAGAGGATATAGACAGGCTGGTGGCATGGGCGGACACGTGGCAGATGAAATTTAACACATATAAGTGCGAAATGATACATTTCGGTAGGAAGAATGAGGAGAGGCAATTTAAACTAAATGGTACAATTCTAAAGAGGGTGCAGGAACAGAGAGACCTGGGGTGTATGTGCACAGGTTGTTGGAGGTGGCAGGGCAGGTTGAGAAAGCGGTTAAAAAAGCATACGGGATCCTGGGCTTTATAAACAGAGGCATAGAGTACAAAAGCAAGGAGGTTATGATGAACCCTTAAAAAGCACTGGTTCGGCCACAACTGGAGTATTGTGTCCAATTCTGGACACCGCACATTAGGAAGGATGTGAAGGCCTTTGAGAGGGTGCAGAAAAGATTTACCAGAATGGTTCCAGGGATGAGGGATTTCAGTTACATGGATAGACTGGAGAAGATGGGGTTGTTCTCCTTAGAGCAGAGAAGGTTGAGAGGAGAATTGTAGGGCTATGGGGAAAGGACGGGGGAGTGGGACTAGCTGGATTGCTCTTGCAGAGAGCCGGCACAGGGTCGACGGGCCGAACGGCCTCCTTCTGTGCTGTAACCATTCTACGATACGCACCACCTGAACACAATTAACACTAATTGATATAAATCACATGGATGCAATTAACTCCATCCTGACTTGGATATATATCCCGGTTCCTTCACCATATCCTGGAACTCCCTCCCTGACATCACTGGGGGAGCACCATCCGCACATGGACTGCAGCGGTTCAACGAGAAGTGCCCCCCACCACCACCATCTTCTCAGGGCAACCGGGGATGGGCAATACATTCTTGCCTCGCCAGCGATGCCAACATCCCAGGAACAAACAAAAAAACACGGCCCACCTAACTTTTCGAAACCTTCCCACGTTCAATCGTGGTCCCACCATAACCTCCCTGAGGTCGGACACAGAGCCCACTCCGTCCCATGGCTGCTCGGCACGGCACTTGGCATCAGGGTGTCGGTGCCCACACACGGGCAAGTGTCGCGGTTCCAGCAGCTTCCGATCTGTAATGGAACGCCAAGCGTGCCACGGAGGGTGGGCGCTCCCCCTGAGGCAGGAGATTAATGGCGAAGACCCTGAGACAGGATCCTGCACAGTGGGATGAGAAGCTCACATAAAAAGATCTGTTTATTTGGCAGCCAAGTACAGATGGAATGGTTTCAGATGTCGCTCTCTTGTGTCTCTGTTGTTTTTTAATGTTTTAATAGCCGAGAAAAGTCATGTCTTAGCATCTCTCTAGGTGTCCTGGGTTGGCAGACGTGAACTTGTTCTACATCAGCTAATGACAGGGCTGGCACGTTAACAAAACTCTACATACGATGCTTTAACTTGTTTAATTGCTTGTTGAGGTAGAATTATTGGAAGGTTTGTTAAGAAACCCAGGGCAGTGTTAAAGAAAGAACAAACTTGCATTTATATGGCGCCTTTCACGACCTCAGGACGTCCCAAAGCACTTTACAGACAGTGAAGCACTTTTTAAAGTGTAGTCACTGTTGTAATGTAGGAAACGCAGCAGCCAATTTGTGCACAGCAAGATCCCACAAACAGCAACGAGATAAATGACCAGATCATCTTTTTTTAGGGTATTAGTTGAGGGGATAAATATCGGCCGAGACGCTGGGGAGAAGTCCCCTGCTCTTCTTCCAATAGTGCCTTTTACATCCACCTGAGAGGGCAGAAGGGGCCTCATCCGAAAGACGGCACCTCCGACAGTGCAGCACTCCCTCAGTACTCGATTTTTTTGATTTTAGATTCATACTGAGCAATAGAGACGCGGTAAGATGCGATTTCCTGCTCTGTCTGCAGCTGATCTCGGAGGTGGGGGGAGGGGGAGGAGAGGGAGGGTAGCGGGTGTGATCGGCTCTGGGCTAGGGAGCAAGGAATCAACCAGGATTCCTGCACCTAATCACTGTCCAGCAATCCCTGCTGTGCGTATAAAAGCAGGGAAGTCATGGTACAACTGTACAGGGTGCTGGTGAGACCACACCTGGAGTACTGCGTACAGTTCTGGTGCCCTTATTTAAGGAAGGACACACTTGCATTGTAGGCAGTTCAGAGAAGGTTCACTAGGTTGATTCCGGGTATGGAAGGGTTTTCTTATGAGGAAAGATTGAACAGGTTGGGCCTATACTCACTGGAGTTTAGAAGAATGAGAGGAGATCTTATTGAAACATATAAGATTCTGAGGGGGTTTGACAGGGTAAATGCTGAGAGGATGTTTCCCCTCATGGGGGAATCTAAAACTAGGGGGCATAGTCTCAGAATAAGGGGTCGCCTGTTTAAGACGGAAATGAGGAGAAATTTCTTCTTTCAGAGGGTTGTGAACCTTTGGAATTCTTTACCCCAAAGAGTGTTGGAGGCTGAGTCATTGAATACATTCAAGGCTGAGTGAGACAAATTTTTGATCAGTGAGGGAGTCAAAGGATATGGGGAACAGGCGGGAAAGTGGAGTTGAGGCCAGAATCAGAGCAGCCATGATCTCACTGAATGGCGGAGCAAGCTCGAAGGGCCAAATGGCCGACTCCTGCTCCTATCTCTTATGTTCACATCACATGACCTCCTGCTTCCAACAGTCCCACCCAGGCTATTTTCTCCCCCATCTCCAATATCTTTATACCTGATAAACGAAAGCATTCAAAGAAAATGGGGAAAAAAACTCATTTCGAACGCCCCTTACGATTTTTCTGCCTGGGGTGTCGTTGGCAGCAGTGTCTGGTCGATGAATCTTTAATTCCCAGAAACTCCGGCACAATCCGGGAGGATTGGGAACCCTAGGTTGTGGCGTCTGAACGTTACATTTCAATATGGCCGCCGAGGCGTCCAGAGATTTGCCTGAATAACCTGCCCTGGAATTAGGGGTTGCCAATCCTCCAGGATTGACCTGGAGTCTCCAGGAATTGAAGATTAATCTCCTAGACAAAACACTTCGGGGAGAAAAATCATAGGGACTTCAAAAAAATTGTGGATTTTAATGATTCTTAGTTATAAAAATGTTGGACATGGAGAAAAAAAGCTGTTTGACTGACAGTGAAGAATCATCCAATCGGGTGACGAAGAGTCTGTTCAATTTCCAATTGGCTGTGGGAAGGCGGGGCACCACGACGATGGATGTGTCGAGCGGCCAATGGCGGAAGTGTTGGGGGGGGCGGGGCACTGTGAGGATGGACATGTCAGGCGACCAATGGCGGAAGTGTTGGGGGCGGGGCACTGTGAGGATGGACATGTCAGGCGACCAATGGCGGAAGTGTTGGGGGGGGCGGGGCACTGTGAGGATGGACATGTCAGGCGACCAATGGTCGGAGTGTTGGGGGCGGGGCAGTTGGCGGCAGAAGGTCACGTGATGAAACCTCCAGGAATACATCCAAGCAGAGTTGGCAACCCTTGGCTGGAATGGAGACTATAAAACAACAACAGCTGAGATGTCCCAAATTCGATGAGAACAACTTGATTTACCTCAACGGAAAATGCTGGAAACACTCAGCAGGCCAGAGATCATTTGTGGAGGGTGAAACATGGGGTTAACGTTTCAGCGCGATGACCTTTCGAAAGGTCATTGGCCTGAAACGTTAACCCTGTTTCTCTCTCCACAGACGCTGCTTGGCCTGCTGAGCGTTTCCAGCCTTTTCCGTCTTTATTTTAGACTTTCAGCGTCCGCAGTATTTTTTTTTTTGATTTAGCTCAAACTCTGGTCACCAATTTGACGGGATTGAGTTGGTCGATCAAGATCCAAAGGGTTTGGAGACTAGAGGGTTCAGTCGTGATGTTGTAATATTGTTCTTGGCCTGGGTGTGAGGGAGGCTGCAGGAAGCGGTCGGGTCACAGAACACACAGGGTCACATCGTCAGACGTTCCAGGAGCTTTAGTGAGTTTAAAGGCTTCAGGCCACTTCTCCACCCACCCTGACGCAATGTTTCACAGCGCACAAGGAGCAGAGTTGAGTTCAAGGCCATTGTCCGTGCGAATCGCGGCCTTCAGATCACAGCATGGCCTGAAGGAAGGCTTTCGAACACATTCACCAATGACTTGAAGAAACTTTTCCTGAAAAGGGAATGGGAATTAAAGAGGAAATGAACGAATTTTAGGGAATCCAATGTTTCTTAAAATGTGTGACTGTTTACACAGACTGGTGACTGTGTAGAGTGCGAAAACATGTTAATGAGGATATGACTGAGTGTGTCTGTGTGTGTGTCTGATCTATGTCTGTGTGAATCTGTGTCTGTGTACATGTCTGTGTCTGTGTACGTATATGTGTGTGTGTCTGTATGTATATGTGTGTGTATATATATACGTGTGCATTTGTGTCTGTGTGTCTGTGTGTCTGATCTATGTCTGTGTGAGTCTGTGTCTGTGTACATGTCTGTGCCTATGTCTGTGTGTGTGTCTGTGTGTATCTGCGTGTATGTGTCTGTGTGTATATGTGTGCGTGTATATATACATGTGCATTTGTGTGTGTGTATTTCTGTGTAACTGCCAGAGGCCACACCCAGTAAGGATGGATATTGCTGAGATTGAGGGAGGCCTCTTCCAGAAGGTACATCTTCAAAGAAAGCTGGCCTCCTGTAACTGGTACTGAACCACAGGTACTCCCCCAGAGTCTGGTTCCAGGCACCGATACGCCCGCCTTCTACACAAGAAAAAACAAGTAGGAATGGGAACATCTCGGCTTGCAGTGAGAACGCCGAGCAGCTCCCCGCAGCTTTCTGCCGCACTGTTAGCTGCTGGGCGGCCATCTTTTTAAATCAGGAGACTTCACAAAAACTTTTATTGTTTGTTACTAGCAAGAGGAGATTCTAGTGTTAATCGGGGGGCCTGCACTCTGAGAGAGGAGAGAGGAATTTAAATGCCCAGCGATTCCCCTGAAGATTCATGGGACTGCAGTTCTGTGGGGACCAGAATTAAAAGGAGCGTCTATCTATTAAAGGGTATGTGTTGGGAGAGCTGAACGCCGGGTGCAACATCCTCCTGTGGGCAGTGCCAACTTTTGCCATGTCCAAAACCAGGCAAAGGGCAGGATAGGGTCAAAGGGCAGGAGAAGGTCAAAGGGCAGGATAGGGCCAGAGGAGAGGAAAAGGCCACAGAGGAGATTAGTGGCAGAGGGAAGGATAGGGAAAATGGAGGAGAGGGGAAGGTAGGGAAAGGGGAGGAGAGGGGCAGAGGGGGGCAAGGAGAGGACTTGAGTTCTGATGTTTGCTTTGTTGCTCATGAAAACTGACCGGAAACCTCAATAACTAATCAATAAGTAACCAATAAAGTAAAGTAACCAATAACTAATCAATAACTAACGTCCACAGCACACAGAAATAAATGGGGAAATGGATTCCTATTTTGGTGCCTCAAAGGCAGACAGTTCTGGTGTAGAAAGTTGGAGATACTGCACTCAGTGCGCGGCCCATCCAGACAGACATGGAGCCATCTCCAGGGAAACACAGCACCAGATCATTCAGGAGATGGAGGGACTCAGTGCTCGAGCTGGAGGAGCTTCGAGGTTTAAGGTGTTTGTGCAGGTCCTCCACCCTTCCCCTCCACCCCTCCCCCCGCCCCCTCAACCCCCCCACCACCAGTGAGTCACTGAAAGCTGCTAATATTCCAGCAAGTCTCGGAGACACAACAGTTCCATAGCTGACAGGTAAATGATGGTGTGAGTTCACACAGAGCGGGTGTTTACCACTCCCACTCACACCAATTGTTCGTTATCTGGGTAACTGTGAAACTAAAGGAGATCTTATTACTGAAACTAAAGACCTGGAATGTGCGGTTTTGATAATCTGAGAGATATTTCAATTCAACTCCTCTTATCCTTTTTCTGGCATCTTGTTTTTTGTCTCTTGCCTTTCTGATTCCCATCCTCTTTTGTCTCTATTGTACTATCTCTCTCTCTCTCTCTCTATCCTGCCTCTGTCCTCCCCGCTCTCTCCGTCCCACTCTCTCTGTCCCCCCTGCCCTCGTCTCCCTCTGTCTCTCCCGCCCTCTGTCTCTCTCTGTCTCTCCCGCCCTCTGTCTCTCCCGCCCTCTGTCTCTCTCTGTCTCTCCCGCCCTCTGTCTCTCCTGCCCTCTGTCTCTCCTCTTTCTCTCTCTCTCTGTCTCTCTCTCTCTCCCCCACACTGTGTCTCTCTCTGTCTCTCCTGCCCTCTGTCTCTCTCTTTCTCTCTCCGTCTCTCTCTCCGTCTCTCTCTCTCTCTCTGTCTCTCTCTCTCTCTCCGTCTCTCTCTCTCTCTCCGTCTCTCTCTCTCTCTCTCTCCGTCTCCGTCTCTCCCCACACAGGCCTCCGAGTAAAAATTGCAGTTTGGTCCCAATGACAACATCAGGACATTGTGCACATGTGAAAAAGGTCCCCACCTGATGGGTGTCCTTGCTGTCTGCTCTGAGGAGTAGGTTAAAATAGTGGACAGTCAGCTCCCGACAGCTCCAGGCTGGGTAAGTGACCAGAGCGATTTTAACTGCCCACCTTTCCATTGAGTAGGGTTAAAATTTCCCCCATGAGCCCTAGATTGAGACTTTCAGGAGTTGTGGAGCAGCAGTGAGTGAGCTCAGTGTCGGAGGGTCCCGTACAGGGATAGTGTCGGAGGGTCCCGTACAGAGACAGAGTCGGAGGGTCCCGTACAGGGACAGAGTCGGAGGGTCCCGTACAGGGACAGAGTCGGAGGGTCCCGTACAGGGACAGAGTCGGAGGGTCCCGTACAGGGACAGTATCGGAGGGTCCCGTACAGGGATAGTATCGGAGGGTCCCGTACAGGGACAGAGTCGGAGGGTCCCGTACAGAGACAGAGTCGGAGGGTCCCGTACAGGGACAGAGTCGGAGGGTCCCGTACAGGGACAGAGTCGGAGGGTCCCGTACAGGGACAGTATCGGAGGGTCCCGTACAGGGATAGTATCGGAGGGTCCCGTACAGGGACAGAGTCGGAGGGTCCCGTACAGAGACAGAGTCGGAGGGTCCCGTACAGGGACAGGGTCGGAGGGTCCCGTACAGGGACAGAGTCGGAGGGTCCCGTATAGGGATAGTGTCGGAGGGACCCGTACAGAGACAGAGTCGGAGGGTCCCGTACAGGGACAGAGTCGGAGGGTCCCGTACAGAGACAGAGCCGGAGGGTCCCGTACAGGGACAGAGTCGGAGGGTCCCGTACAGAGACAGTATCGGAGGGTCCCGTACAGGGATAGTATCGGAGGGTCACGTACAGGGACAGCGTCGGAGGGTCCCGTACAGGGACAGAGTCGGAGGGTCCCGTACAGAGACAGCGTCGGAGGGTCCCGTACAGAGACAGTGTCGGAGGGTCCCGTACAGGGATAGTGTTGGAGGGTCCCGTACAGGGCCAGCGTTGGAGGGTCTCGTACAGAGACGGCGTCGGAGGGTCCCGTACAGGGATAGTGTCGGAGGGACCCGTATAGGGACAGAGTTGGAGGGTCCCGTACAGGGACAGAGTTGGAGGGTCCCGTACAGGAACAGCGTCGGAGGGTCCCGTACAGGGACAGAGTTGGAGGGTCCCGTACAGGGACAGAGTTGGAGGGTCCCGTACAGGAACAGCGTCGGAGGGTCCCGTACAGGGACAGAGTTGGAGGGTCCCGTACAGGGACAGAGTTGGAGGGTCCCTTACAGGGACAGCCTCGGAGGGTCCCGTACCGGGACAACGTTAGAGGGACCCGTATAGGGACAACGTCGGAGGGTCCCGTACAGGGACAATGTTAGAGGGACCCGTATAGGGACAACGTCGGAGGGTCCCGTACAGGGACACAGTGTCAGAGGGGTCCCGTACAGGGACACAGTGTCAGAGGGGTCCCGTACAGGGACACAGTGTCAGAGGGGTCCCGTACAGGGACAGAGTGTTGGAGGGTCCCGTACAGGGACAGAGTGTTGGAGGGTCCCGTACAGGGACAGAGTGTTGGAGGGTCCTGTACAGGGACACAGTGTTGGAGGGTCCCGTACAGGGACACAGTGTTGGAGGGTCCCGTACAGGGACACAGTGTTGGAGAGTCCCGTACAGGGACACAGTGTTGGAGAGTCCCGTACAGGGACACAGAGTTGGAGAGTCCTGTACAGGGACACAGTGTTGGAGGGTCCTGTACAGGAACACAGTGTTGGAGGGTCCCGTACAGGGACACAGTGTTGGAGGGTCCCGTACAGTGTTGGAGGGTCCTGTACAGGGACACAGTGTTGGAGGGTCCCGTACAGGGACACAGTGTTGGAGGGTCCCGTACAGGGACACAGTGTTGGAGGGTCCCGTACAGGGACACAGTGTTGGAGGGTCCCGTACAGAGACACAGTGTTGGAGGGTCCCGTACAGGGACACAGTGTTGGAGGGTCCCGTACAGGGACACAGTGTTGGAGGGTCCCGTACAGGGACACAGTGTCGGAGGGTCCTGTACAGGGACACAGTGTTGGAGGGTCCCATACAGAGACACAGTGTTGGAGGGTCCCGTACAGGGACACAGTGTTGGAGGGTCCCGTACAGGGACACAGTGTCGGAGGGTCCCGTACAGGGACACAGTGTCGGAGGGTCCCGTACAGGGACACAGTGTCGGAGGGTCCCGTACAGGGACACAGTGTCGGAGGGTCCCGTACAGGGACACAGTGTCGGAGGGTCCCGTACAGGGGCACAGTGTTGGAGAGTCCCGTACAGGGACACAGTGTTGGAGGGTCCCGTACAGGGACACAGTGTTGGAGAGTCCCGTACAGGGACACAGTGTTGGAGAGTCCCGTACAGGGACACAGTGTTGGAGGGTCCCGTACAGGGACACAGTGTTGGAGGGTCCCGTACAGGGACACAGTGTCGGAGGGTCCCGTACAGGGACACAGTGTCGGAGGGTCCCGTACAGGGACACAGTGTCGGAGGGTCCCGTACAGGGACACAGTGTCGGAGGGTCCCGTACAGGGACACAGTGTCGGAGGGTCCCGTACAGGGACACAGTGTTGGAGGGTCCCGTACAGGGACACAGTGTTGGAGAGTCCCGTACAGAGACAGTGTCGGAGGGTCTGTTGCATCAGATGGTTGGAGTCGAGATTTCCTTCACAGGGGGAAAGCAGGTTTGCTTTGCGTTAATGATGCAGTTCCTTTGATCTCCCCTCAGAACAACAAACAAACTCGAGCTTCTCCCGAGACGGCCTTTGAAGTGCAGGTGCAGTGGATGACCAGTGGTGAAAGGCAGCTTTACCCAACGACCTCAAACAGCAGCCACAAAACCGCTGCTCTGTCCCCCTCCCTCCTTCTCTCTTTGCATGCTAACACACTTGCACCCTCCTTCCTGAGGCCGTGCTCGTCAGGGAAGGTTCTGGAATGTCCTTGCCTCCTGATTCGAGCAGTCTGCGGCGTTGCTGCACCCGACAGGTCAAAGGCGACAGATGCTCAGCTGCTGCACTTTTTAGTGCCTTTCACACCTCAGGACCTCACAGCCGACGGGGCACTTTTGAAGGGGAGTCACTGTTGTAATGTCGGAAAACACAGCAGCCGATTTGCACAGCAAGATCCCACAAGCAGCAGTGAGATGAACGGTGTTGGTTGCGGGATAAAATATTGGCCCAGTGCGCCGGGGGAGAACTCCCCTGCTCTTTCTTTGAATAGTGCCATGGGATCTTTTACATTCCACCTCAAGAGGGCAAGCCAGGGCCTCGGGTTAATGTCTCCTCCGACAGACGGCATCTCTGGTGTATTCGAGTAGGAACCAAAGTAGCAGCCTCTCGTGTCCAGTGGGAATGGACGCTGCATTACCGCCGTGTTACAATTTGGAAGGCTCCTGAATACCAGCCTCTGTGACTCGCCAACGGTTCTCGGGATATTGAAACAGGCCAGGATATTCTACTTCAAGGGGCATCACAGTAAACCGTGGTCCTGCTCTCAACATTCACACACACAGACTCTCTAACAAGGGGTCACTGGATAACAATCAGGAGCAGGAAGCCTGGCTGATTCCCCCCACCCCTCTAACACAGGGACACTAGCGTCAATGACTCCCCCCCCCTTAACCCCAACTTGACCTCCACACCCTCCCCCCCTTAACCCCCTCCCTCTCCCACCAGATGAGATCAGTTATCTCGGCACAGACCAAGAATGAAACCGGGGACCTTTTGGTCTCTATGGTTACTTCAGAATTCCCGTCGATCTGTTGAGATAGAAAAACTGAAAATAATTGGACTAAAATGGAACGTAGGAAATGGAGGAGGCCATTCGGCCCCTCGAGCCTGTTCCGCCATTCAGTTAGATCATGGCCGATCTGTATCTCAACCCCATTTACCTGCCTTGCCTCTGAAACTCTTAATACCCTTACCCAACAAAAATCTATCAGTCTCAGATTCATTGGGCCCCCAGCCTCAAACAGCTTTTTGAGGGGAGAGAGTTCCAGATTTCCACTCCCCTTTGTGTGAAGAAGTGCTTCCTGACATCACCCCTGAACGGCCCAGCTCTAATTTTAAGGTTATGCCCCCTTGTTCTGGACTCTCCCCCACCAGAGGAAATAGTTTCTCTCTATCCACCCTATCAAATCCTTTAATCATCTTAAACACCTCGATTAGATCACCTCTTAATCTTCTAAACTCAAGGGGATACAAATCTAGTCTATTCAACCGGTCCTCATAATTTAACCCTTTCAGCCCTGGTATCATTCTGGTGAATTTGCGCTGCACCCCCTCCAATGTCATTATCACCATCCTGGGGTGCGGTGCCCAGAACTGAACCCAGTACTCCAGATGGGGTCTAACCAAAGCCAAAACTCAAAGGACCTTACAGTTAACTACAATTCCTTTACATTTCGAAAGAGGTTGACGACTGCGAGACTGCCACCACACTGAAAGGATCTGGCACTCATTTATAGATGAAGTTGTGTAACACATGAGGGGCAGGGTACTCGAAATGTATTTCCTGACTTTAGTCCGTCACTGCCCTGTGTGAGGTCAAAAGGGTTTTGGGAGGGGGGGGTGGTGGGTGGTGGGGGGGACGTTGTCAGTAAAGGAACCAAAGGACGAGGCGGAACAGGCTCGAGGGGCTGAATGGCCTCCTCCTGTTCCTGTGTAACAGGCTCGAGGGGCTGAATGGGCCTCCTCCTGTTCCCATGTAACAGGCTCGACGGGCTGAATGGCCTCCTTCTGTTCCCGTGTAAGAGGCTCGAGGGGCTGAATGGCCTCCTCCTGTTCCTGTGTAACAGGCTCGAGGGGCTGAATGGCCTCCTCCTGTTCCTGTGTAACAGGCTCGAGGGGCTGAGTGGGCCTCCTCCTGTTCCCATGTAATAGGCTCGAGGGGCTGAATGGCCTCCTTCTGTTCCCGTGTAAGAGGCTCGAGGGGCTGAATGGCCTCCTCCTGTTCCTGTGTAAGAGCCTCGAGGGGCTGAATGGCCTCCTCCTGTTCCTGTGCAACAGGCTCGAGGGGCTGAATGGCCTCCTCCTGTTCCTGTGTAAGAGCCTCGAGGGGCTGAATGGCCTCCTCCTGTTCCTGTGCAACAGGCTCGAGGGGCTGAATGGCCTCCTCCTGTTCCTATCAGCTTCCAAACCAATCCAGAAGGAACATGTTTTTTCATTAACATGACATAAATTCTTTCCAAAGTGTATACAGGCTGGGCTCACCACAGCCTTGTTTGTAATCAAAAGATTTTCAAAATTCCAGGGAGAGTTGATCCGCCTCCATTATCTCCTCCTTGGGGGGTTTAATCACCGTTCAGTGGCTCAGACTCACTTCACTTTCTCACAGTGAGCTCAGACTGTTGTCTGTAACTCTCTCTCTCTCTCTCTCTCTCTCTCCCACTCTCTCTGTCCCGACATCAAAGCTGTCTGACTGCCCAGTGAACGAGTGGGAGAGAGGAGACTGATCCTCCAACTCAGAGAAAGGCAGAGTGAGTTCACCATCACTGTGCAGAGTTTGCGCACTCGTGAATCACCGGGCTGGTGAGACTCGAAGCCGGGGATAATCCGATGGAATCTCCGAGAGTTTCACAGTTTGTACTGAGTCGGAAATGGGAAGGGAGTGTGTATGATTCAGATAAGACTTGAAGAAATGTGATACTGGTCTGGGACGGTCGGATGGCGAGGGCTCCAGCACCAGCTACGCTGAATGAATTCAGATCCACGTCTCATCCAGTTAAACTTCTGGGACGATTTTGCCAAACTGACTGGCAGAAGTGTCACAACTGGGCGCACATATCGGGAGCTCCCACTGCCCACACCATGGTCCATCTGACATGTTCGTGTTGGTGGGTTATCCACAATAATGTCTAAAATCATAAGCCTTAACCAGAGGGAAAGGCTTTCCTTTTTCAGACATCAACCCCACCCACCCACCTTCTCACCATATCCCCCAATCCTACCCACCCACCTTCTCACCATGTCCCTCAACCCCACCTACCCACCTACCCACCGTATCCCCCAATCCCACCTACCCACCTTCTCACCGTATCCCTCAACCCCACCTACCCATCTTCTCACCATGTCCCTAGTCCCCACCTTCTCCCCATATCCCCCAATCCCTTCTCTTTTGATCCCGTTGATTACCCAACAGGTCGGGTGAATCCGCAGGGATTCTCTGCCCAGATTAGACTCTGACTGTCGGCCGCTCCCGGTGCTGATATCATCATGGTGTGTTTGGGCCTTTTAATCAGGCTCAGACAGGGGGAGCTTTAATAACAAAAATGAGTTCATTTCTCTCCCTCTTCCGCTCCTGCTTGTCTGTCTCTAGCTCCCTGCTACCTGGAGAAGGCAGTCCCTCCTGCCTCTAAGGCCTCTGAACTAACATCACCCATGATGAAAAACCGCACCTCCGACAGTGCAGCACTCCCTCGGTACTGCCCCTCCGACAGTGCAGCACTCCCTCAGTACTGCCCCTCCGACAGTGCAGCGCTCCCTCAGTACTGACCCTCCGACAGTGCAGCGCTCCCTCAGTACTGCCCCTCCGACAGTGCAGCGCTCCCTCAGTACTGACCCTCCGACAGTGCAGCGCTCCCTCGGTACTGACCCTCCGACAGTGCAGCACTCCCTCGGTACTGCCCCTCCGACAGTGCAGCGCTCCCTCGGTACTGCCCCTCCGACAGTGCAGCACTCCCTCAGTACCACACCCAGAGTGTCAGCCTGGATTTTGTGCTCTATTCCCTGGAGTGGGACTTGAACCCATGATCTTCTGACTGGTACTAAAACCATTCAACATCCCGTAACCAAGGGAGACCGTTCAGGTGCAGTGGGAGGTGAGGGTGAGAATAACAGGACAGAGACACAGAGATCAGGTTGTAAAAGAACGAACAGGATGCTTGGCCAATTACAGTCTGTGAAGCCCGTGTCCAGTTCAGGCCCGATGACCTAAAGGTCCCGGCTCCCGTCTCTGGTCTGTGGGAGGATGTCAGGCAGGGGGGGTGGTGGGGGCAGCGGGGGGGGGGGGGGAGTGTGATAATTGGCCTCAGGACCCCTCGGAATAGGGAAGCGGGAATAAAATCAGCCGCCATTCCCGCACCTGATCATCATCATCCAGTGACCTCATGTCGGGATCAGGGAGTGATGCCCTCTGTGGTTGAACAGCTTGCCGACGGGTCAGTGATGGTGAGGCAACGGAGAGAGCCCACACCCCCAGCGAGGGTCAGTGCCGAGGAGGAGGAGGGGGGGGGATATTGGGAGAGAGAGAGGAGAGTAACAGGCGGTGGTAAGTCAGTCTCCTTCTGCTAATCAGTGGGACCTACAAAGACGAAAACCAGACAACATTTAAAAAAAGATCAGGGAGTTGCCAAAAAAAATAACTAAATAAGGGTCTGAAAACTGACAGCACAAGGAATGATTGAAAAGGTTATTGACCTGCTCACTGGTGGGAGCCCAGAGTAGGCTGAGATTTACTCTGATGCTGCACTGAAAACCGGCCATTTGATCTCCTCGTGCGTAAACAGACTCATTACTCAGGCCTTTTAAACACCATCGCAATCTGTGACAAGGCAATGAGTCATCTCGAGACGGTCCCCTTCCCCTCCCACCTCGGAGGACCCCAGGCTTGGAGGGAGCGTTGGATCCTCTTCCCCATCCTCCTCGGCCAACCCGGCCCCCCGCCCCACTCGGTGACTAATCCTGGCTCCCGGCTCAGGGAATACCCTACCTAGTGATCTGTCAGCAACTGAGCAGAAACATCCCTTTCATACTCCATTCATTTGGTGGTCAGTCGCTCTCAAAAGTTGAGGAATGCTCAATGGTTCTCAAACTCTGCCTGTCTGACAGGAGAGAGAGAGAGAGAGAGAGAAAGAAAGTCTCGTTAATGCAGCTTTAGTCACCTAACAGATTGGCACATCATCCTACAAAACGATGGTTTTTGTGGTAACCTGCTTGTTTGTGCTCTTTCAACGCTAAACAGCACCTTGTTAATTAGTTTACAGCATGAGGCGAGCAGCACAGGTGCATTTAAGGGAAAGTGAGGGAGCAAGGAATGGAAGGATACGCTGATCGGGTGAGATGAAGAGGCTCAGGTGGGAGGAGGCGGCCCGCGTGGAGCATAAACGCCGGCATGGGCCAGTTGGGCCGAATGGCCTGTTCCTGTGCTGTAAACTCGATGTAATCGCTCCGCAGCCAATGCAACCCTGTTCCAGCACTTATTTAAAACAATACTCAACCACTTCAAAGTTGTGAAATGAGCACAGCACAGCTGTTTCCTGAACAGTTTGGTCGAAGGAGACGTCTATTTTAATAATGAGGAGTTTGAGCCCCAGAGGCGGGGGAAAGAAGGGACGTTGCCCACAGGTTTGAGGCACAAAGGCCTGGGACTAAAGTGTTGAGCCAGGGAACAGTGCGTTGTGAACCCACTGGTCTTAGAGGGGATGAAGGGGACAGATCTCATGGAACAACCACAGTAAGTGGGGGGATGATAATCGATGTGACACCTACCCACCATAAGAGGGCATGATTGAAGGCCGGATCCAGTCAAACTCCGAATCCTTCACTGCTTTCCATAAAAACCAGTCTGAGAAGATTAAATATCGCCAGGGATAAAGAAAACAAGTTGGACATGAATTTAAATTTGAGGTCAGGATCAGATCAGCCATGATCTTATTGAATGGCGGAGCAGGCTCGAGGGGCCGAGTGGCCTACTCCTGCTCCTATTTCTTATGTAAGAAGACTCACACAGAAACTTTCACCACCTCAGGACGCCCCCAAAGCTCTTTACAGCCAATTCATTACTTTTAAAGGGCAGTCGCTGTTGTAATGTAGGAAACGCATCAGCCAATTTTGCGCACAGCAAGATCCCGCAAACAGCAACGAGATAATGACCGGATAATCTGGCCCCGATACTCACGGGGAGGCAGGGAGGGAGCGGGGGCGACTGTCAGCGGCCGGGAAACCCGGAAATACGGGAAAGGCAGAGGCCCCGCCGGAACAGTAGGAGTTTTTTTTTTCTCGTTTTGCCGCCCGGTAGCGGCCGGATTGAGGGGCCGGCCTGGCTGTCGGGCGGGAAGGCCTGCGGTAGAAGGCCGCAGCCGGGGACCGGAGAGGAGGGAGGGAGGGAGGGAGGGAGAGATCGTGGAGGAGATTGCAGGGGGGGGGAGAGAGATGGCGGGGGGGGGGGGCAGGGGGAGGAGATCGCAGCGGGTTTGCTTGAGGGGGGGAGGGAGGTGGAAGCATTCCTGCTCCTCCTGGCCCCACAAGCAGTGCTGGATCCGACGGTTCTCGCCCCCCTCCCCCACTTTAGCTGCCGGGTTTCCCAAGCCCTGGGAATCCCGTGTTGGAAGCTTTAAATCCAAATGACTGCTAAAATCTGAGGAACAGAGCCTCATTTAAATATTATAATTACCGACCTGCCGCTCGAGAGTGGGTTACTCGTTCAACCCCCAACCTGCCCCAGTTAAACCGGAAATGGGTTCGTTCACTGCAGACTGGGCCGGGTTTCCCATTTTTAAGAATTTAACCCCTCCCCTGCCCGTCCTGGGGGGTTTAAAATTCCAGCACCCCCCCCTCCGTTTTTAGTGATGTTGGTTGAGGGATAAATATTGGCCCAGGACACCAGGGAGAACTCCCCTGCTCTTCTTCGAAAATGCCGTGGGATCTTTTATGTCCACCCGGCTGGGCAGACGGGGCCTCGGTTTAATGTCTCATCCAAAAGACGGCGCCTCTGACAGTGCGGCGCCCCCTCAATACTGCAGTGGGAGTGTCGGCCTGGATTATGTGCTCAAGTCTCTGGAGTAGGACCTGAACCCACGACCTTCTGACCCAGAGGCGAGAGTGAGGCCCACAGAGCCACGCCTGACACCGTAGAGTGAGCCCAATGCAAGATCGGAGGATTGGATAGTGATTTTCAGCTCGCTCGGTGCTCCCATCCCAATTGAGCAGGTCGATGACCTTTACCTTTGACCCCTGCTCCATCATGAACGCCGATAAGTGCCTACGCTAAAATATCTCCCTTGTTTAAAATGTCTCCAAGATTCACAAGGTCACCGTGGCAACGCACTCCGCTCCCAGGCCAATGCCTCAAGAGAAAACGGACTGGTGTCAACTGACTGGTGTTGCTCAGTTTCTCCTCGTCCGAGGGCAACTGCTTAGGCTCGAAGTGTCAGCAGGCGGTCCGTTCCCGGAGACCATCATGGCCATGCCTGACCCTGGCCTTACCCAACCTCCCAAACACACGCACCTTCCAGCTGGGCCCCTGTCGTGATCAGGGAGTTGAGACAATGGCCGACTGGAACGAGTTGTTTTTGTGGAGTGAGACCAAGTCCCTTCACCCCATTGAGCCCGTTGCTCCAGGAGGATCGTGTCACTCCTGCCCTGTGATCCCTTGACGGAGGCGAGGAAACAGGAGGGAAACTCTGGGGAATGTTCCTTGATCCCAAATGTACAACCTTACTTGTATAACACTGGGGTACAATACTGGTTGGTACAGGTCTGTCACTGTATAACACTGGGGTACAGTACTGATGGGTACAGGTCTGTCACTGTATAACACTGGGGTACAATACTGATGGGTACAGGTCTGTCACTGTATAACACTGGGGTACAGTACTGGTGGGTACAGGTCTGTCACTGTATAACACTAGGGTACAGTACTGGTGGGTACAGGTCTGTCACTGTATAACACTGGGGTACAATACTGGTGAGTACAGCTCTATCTCTGTATAACACTGGAGTACAGTACTGGTGGGTGCAGGTCTGTCACTGTATAACACGGGTACAGTACTGGTGGGTACAGGTCTGTCACTATGTTACACTGGAGTACAATACTGGTGGATACAGGTCTGTCACTGTGTTACACTGGGGTACAGTACTGATGGGCACAGGTCTGTCACTGTGTTACACTGGGGTACAGTACTGGGGGACACAGGTCTGTCACTGTGTTACACTGGGGTACAGCACTGGGGGACACAGGTCTGTCACTGTGTTACACTGGGGTACAGTACTGGGGGACACGGGTCTGTCACTGTGTTACACTGGGGTACAGTACTGGGGGACACAGGTCTGTCACTGTGTTACACTGGGGTACAGTACTGGGGGACACGGGTCTGTCACTGTGTTACACTGGGGTACAGTACTGGGGGACACAGGTCTGTCACTGTGTTACACTGGGGTACAGTACTGGGGGACACAGGTCTGTCACTGTGTTACACTGGGGTACAGTACTGGGGGACACAGGTCTGTCACTGTGTTACACTGGGGTACAGTACTGGGGGACACGGGTCTGTCACTGCTGGTGGGAGTGATCTCAATGTCCTGCAGTTTGTGTAATCACTCACAATAGTTCCCCTGTGGGTGAAGTGGTGCTCACTTGTCTTTATACCAGCTGAACCCTGAGACCAATGCAAGCCTCGAACTTTCTTTGTTGCCCAAGTTCTTTTACCTGGTGGATTTTTCTTGGCTCTCAACAGGTCTGAGTAAAAGTGAATGTACAACACTTTAGAGCGAATGAAACCCATCTCAATTCTGGTTCCCTCCCGAATTGAGAGAGGAGGGAAGACACAGTGAGTTAGCACTTCCTCCTTTGGGATCAATTCCAATTCAGACAGCAGTGATCAATCTTCTAAGTTTGGACAGACTCTCCCTCGCTCCTGAAATTCCACTGTACCCGTCCAGAAAGAAAGAAAGACTTGCATTTATATAGCGCCTTTCACAACCTCAGGTTGTCCCAAATCACTTTACAGCTAAAGAGGTACTTTGGAGTGTAATCACAGGTTGTAATAGGAACAGGAGTAGGCCATTCAGCCCCTCGAGCCTGTTCCGCCATTCAATTAGATCCTGACTGATCTGTATCTTAACTCCATTTACCCGCCTTAGTTCTATATCCCTTAATACCCTCACCCAACAAAAATCCATCGATCACAGTTTTGACATTTTCAATTGACCCCCAGCCCAGGGGGAGAGAGTTCCAGATTTCCACTACCCTTTGTGTGAAGAAGTGCTTCCTGACATCACCCCTGAACGGCCTAGCTCTAATTTTAAGGTTATGCCCCCCTTGTTCTGGACTCCTCCACCAGAGGAAATAGTTTCTCTCTATCTACCCTATCAACACCTTTAATCATCCGAAACAGTTCAATTAGATCACCTCTTAATCTCCTAAACTCAAGGGAATAAAAGACAAGTTTATGCAACCTGTCCTCATAATTTAACCCTTTCAGTCCCGGTTTCATTCTGGTGAATCTGTGCTGCACCCCCTCCAAGGCCGATATATCCTTTCTGAAGTGCGGTGCCCAGAACTGAACGCAGTATCTCCAGATGGGGTCTGACCAGAGCTTTTTACAACTGTAGCATAACTTGTAATGTAGGTTCAAGGTTCACAACTCACAAAAAACTGCGAGAGCAGTGGAGAAGGAGCAGTTACATTTATTAGGATTTCATTGTTTGGCAGACAGGAATGTGAAGAATGCCAGCAATGTTAGGCCATGGACCTGTGGGCCTGCCCAGGCAATGCCTGACATGTAACACACCCTGTTTTAGCACTAACCTGGCATAGTATTTGGTGTGGAGGCAGCTTCGAATTTATAGCGGGCAAAGGGACCATGGCAAGCCAACATGGGCTACTCGAGAAACGTCTCTGATCAGTCTTCAACTCAACTTGAGTTCTCATCCTCAGGATGTGATTCTCTTGTGTTTATTTTTAAACCAGTAATGCCTTCCACCATCCCAGCATTGAACCTGGCTAGTTGCCAAGGGATACCGCCAATCATAGGCATCCCCTCCTCACCCAGCGTACCGATGGCTTCGGCCAATTGAGCTCTTTTCTGGGATGAGAGGGTTGTCCTATGAGGAGAGATTGAGTAGAATGGCCCAATACTCTCTGGAGTTCAGAAAAACGAGAGGTGATCTCATTGAAACATATAAGGGGCTTGACAGGGTAGATTCTGAGAAGATGTTTCCCCTGGCTGGAGAGTCTAGAACTAGGGGGCATAGTCTCAGGATAAAGGGTCGGACATTTAGGACTGAGATGAGGAGGAATTTCTTCACTCAGAGGGTGGTGAATGTTTGGAATTCTCTACCCCAGAGGGCTGTGGATGCTCAGTCGTTGAGTATATTCAAGGCTGAGATCGATAGATTTTTGGACTCTAAGGGAATGAAGGGATCGGGCAGGAAAGTGGAGTTGAGGTCGAAGATCAGACATGATCTTATTGAATGGCGGAGCAGGCTCGAGGGGCCGCATTGGCCTACTCCTGCTCCTATTTCTTATGTTCTTATTTGCTGCCATAGGAACAGGAGTAGGCCATTCATCCCCTCGAGCCTGTTCCGCCATTCAATTAGGTCATGGCTGATCTGCACCTCAACTCCATTGGATTATTGGTCCAGTAACATAGCCACTACATGACCGTACCCGTAATGAATACATGGTGACTAGGAGGGGACCAAGGGCAGAGTGCTGCCGACCGCAGGTTAACGTGTACCCAGGAGGAGTAGCGTTTTAAGGAGATGCAGTGACTGAGTAAGGAAACATAGGACTGGAACTGCCAGGAGAGCAGTGCCACAGAGGTAGATTACAGAGAGTCTGCGGCAGAGAACGGAACGCTCAGTCATTTCCCAGGGAGTGGAGGGGTTGAAGAGGACAAGGAGGAACAGGAGGCCAAACTTATAGTCACGCAGATGTTAGTGATTGTGCAAAGAAAGGAGCTTGATAGAATGACGAAAGCTGTCAGTTTAGTGCTGTGGATATTGTCAATAAAAGGCAAATGACTGTTAACATAGCATTCAGGAAGTTGACACCAATGCGCCGACCGATCTGCTAAAAATAGGACACGGCAAAAATTAAATTCCCAAGAAGCGTAATTAGGTTTATTTAAACTGGAGCAGTAATCCAGAGGTCTGGACTCATAATCCATGGAGTTGAGGTGCAGATCAGCCATGACCTAATTGAATGGCGGAACAGGCTCGAGGGGATGAATGGCCTACTCCTGTTCCTATGGCAGCAAATAAGAACATAAGAAATAGGAGTAGGCCATGCGGGCCCTCACTTCCCCTCCTTGCTAATTGGGTGGGATGGGCATATCCACACTCAACCCCTATAGGGTCAGTCAGCACAAGATCAGTCTTCAGGGGGGGGTCAGTCTCTGGGGGGGGGGGGGGGGGGGTCAGTTTCCAGGGGCTCAGTCTCAGTGGGGGGGGGGGGGCAGTCTCCAGGAGGGGGTCAGTTTCCGGGAGCGAGGGGGTTCAGTCTCCAGGGGGGGAGGTCAGTCTCCGGGGGGGTCGGGGGGAGACAGTCTCCAGGAGGCCAGTCTCCAGGGGGCCAGTCTCCCAATGGATCAGCCAGTGCTCAAGGCTCCATTAACAATGTCACCAGCCTGGCCGACAGAGGCCGGTGTGGGGATCTGACCATCGGGTTTCTGAGCTGAGTGGAGGGGTTCAGGGAGAGGTGACACAGCAGAGCCTGGCTGGTGTTAGAGCCAACACCTGGCCCCCACCAACAGGTGCAAATGTACCCATAGCATTGGCACAGCAGAGGCCTGCCAATTCAGCACAGACCTGGGACCTTGCTGTGGCATCACTCTCACCGAAGGTCGTGGATTCAAGCCCACCTCCAGAAACTTAAGCACCTAATCCAGGCTGACACTCCCAGTGCAGTACTGAGGGAGTGCTGCGCTGTCGGAGGTGCCGTCTTTCGGATGAGATGTTAAACTAAGGCCCTCTCAGGTGGATATAAAAGGTCCCACGGCCACTATTCAAAGAAGAACAGGGGAGTTCTCCTCGGTGTCCCGGCCAATATTTATCCCTCAACCAAGATCAATAAAGCAGATTATCTGGTGATTATCAGATTGCTGTTTGTGGGATCTTGCTGTGCGCAAATTGGCTGCTGCGTTTCCTACATTACAACAGCGACCACACTTCAAAAGTGCTCCATTGGCCGTTAAGTGCTTTGGGACGTCCTGAGGTGGAGACAGGCGCGCTAGAAATACAAATCCTCTCCTCTCAAGTGTTCCAGACCTCAGTGAGGTAGTAAAGGAGGTTGAGCGACTGTGGGGAGGCGGGGTCCTCGCTGGAGCCCGCCCTTTGGGACAGGAAGGGAATTTTTTTTTAAATCAGTAAGTCCTTTCTGTGTATGCGCACGGGCGTGAGAAAACACTCGGAACGAAAAACTGAGCGACCACCAGGGACGCTCTGAAAGCACGTGAAGCAAGTCATTTCAAAATGTTGTTGGGTTGGTTTTGTTGTAATGTAGGAAACGCGGCAAACAGATTTGCGCACAGCAAGATCACACAAACAGCAATGAGATAATGAGCAGATAATCTGTTTTGTTGATGTTGGCGGGCCTCTACTGTGCCAATTCCACGGGTACGTTTGCACTAAACATAATGGAAAGGAAAGGACTTGCTTTTATATTATACCGATATTAATAGATATTGCTGATCTCTCTCTCAGTGCCCGACAGTTACCAACTGAGGCGAACATAAGGTCAAGCTCAGGGCTGCTCACCACCTCTAGGGACATAGAACAAGAGGCCATTCAGCCCCTCAATCCTGTTCCGCCATTCAATTAAATCACAGCTGATCTGTATCTTAACTCCACTTACCCACCTTGGTTCTGTAACCCTTGCCTGACAAAAATCTACCAATCTCAGTTTTGACATTTTCAATTGACCCCCAGCCTCAACAGTTTTTGGGGGAGGAAGTTCCAGATTCCCACTCCCCTTTGTGTGAAGAAGTGCTTCCTGACATCACCCCTGAACGGCCTGGCTCTAATTTTAAGGTTATGCCGCCCTTGTTCTGGACTCCCTCCACCAGAGGAAATAGTTTCTCTCTATCTACCCTATCAAATCCTTTAACCATCATCAATTAGATCATCCATTAATCTTCTATCTTCAAGGGAATACAAGCCTAGTCGATGCACCCTGTTTGAATCTGCGCTGCACCCCCTCCAAGGCCAATATCCCTTTCCTGAGGTGTGGTGTCCGGAACTGAGCATCTCTACACACTCAGTAGCTCGTGACCACAGAACCGAACGTCTTGACCTCCTTGTGACTGGCTGATTGGAGCCAGCCTGATCGGCGTGGGCAGCGGTTGATTCAGCCTTGCGCCAAGACACTGCGGTGAGTCCAGCTCCCATTATCTGGGTAGACTGGTACCTCCTACCTGCTGACTCACAGGTCAGAGAAGGCTGGGGCCGGGAGGGAAGAAGCACAAAGTAAGGCGGCAGACAGACGAATCGTCGAATCAGTGAACCTGGTGAATCACAGACAGCTCCTTGTTAAAGGGCCCAACTTTATTTACGTGTTTATTTAGTTGAAAGGAAATTTAATGGGCCCTTAATCCTCTTGAGATTGTTTTTTTTTTGTTGACACTATTTTATTATTATTGTTACTTTTTTTTAATGATTGGTCCCATGTAATTATATTTCTGGCACCCTCTTCGGTCTCTTCTAAATAGTGCCATGGGACCTTTTACGCACACCTGAGAGGGTTTGGTTTAATGTTTCAGCTGTAAGGCGGCATCTCCGATAGTGCAGCGCTCCCTCAGTACTACACTGGAGCGTCAGCCTAGATTTTGTGCTCAAGTCTCTGGAGTGGGACTGGAACCCACGATCTGCTGACCGGGAGGCGAGATTGTTACCCACTGAGCCATGGCTGGCACTTCAATTGCCTTCGTATCGTATTTGGGGGCGCGCTCCCCACAAAGATCTGGTCACTAAAACACACTTTGTCTAACATTTACGAGTAATTCTTCACAAGCATTGAACACTCCAAAGATGCATTCCCAACTTTTGGGATCTGTATATTGGTTTAGTGGCTTGATAGCTGTTTGAGGGAAGTTGATGGACCATAAAAGTTGCAAATGGAATTCAATCCAGAGAAGTGTGAGCATTTGGGGAGGGCAAACAAGGCAAGGGAGTACACAATAAATGGGAGGATACTGAGAGGTGTAGAGGAACAAAGGCACCTTGGAGTGCATGTCCACAGATCCCTGAAGGTAACAGGACAGGTAGATAAGGTGGTTAAAAAGGCATATGGAATGCATTCCTTTATTAGCCGAGGCATAGAATATAAGAGCAGGGAGGTTATGCTAGAACTGTATAAAACACTAGTTAGGTCACAGCTTGAGTCCTGCATGCAGTTCTGGTCACCACATTACAGGAAAGATGTGATTGCACTCGAGAGGGTACAGAGGAGATTTACGAGGATGTTGCCAGGGCGGGAAAATTTTAGCTATGAGGAAAGATTGAAAAGGCTGGGGTTGTTTTCTTTGGAACAAAGGAGGCTGAGGGGAGATTTAATTGAGGTATAGAAAATTATGATGGGACTAGATAGATTGGGAGGACCTATTTCCCTTAGCAGAGGGGTCAGTGACCAGGGGGCATAGATTTAAAATAATTGGTAGAAGGATTAGAGGGGAGTTGAGGAGAAAATTTTTCACCCAGAGGGTGGTGGGGGTCTGGAACTCACTGCCTTTAAAGGGTGGTAGAGGCAGAAACCCTCAACTCATTTAAAAAGTACTTGGATGTGCACTTGAAGTGCCGTAACCCACAGGGCTACGGACCAAGAGCTGGAAAGTGAGATTAAGCTGGATAGCTCTTTCTCGGCCAGCACGGACACAATGGGCCAAATGGCCTCCTTCTGTGCCGTAATGTTCTATGATTCTATGATTAATACAGGTGCATTGTGAATCCTTTTTCATTCCTGCTGACAAGGAAATGCATGTTTCGAAACCATGGGCTCTTGTGATTTTGTTAGCAATTTGTAAATGACAGTGAAAATCGTACAACTGATCTCGACAGGTTTAGTCGTCATCTAGAAGGGCCAAAAGACCAAAGTCAGAGGTTTTCTTGTGACTGAATCACTGGAGTTGGCTGCTCTATTTGAAAGAATTTCAGTCATTGACCCCACTGAGGTCTCATCCATTTCTCAGTAAAAGAGGATAAGAGCTTGTCTCCCGTTATCTCTCCCTCACTCTATCTGTCACTCCACATTTCTTTCTCCTCTCATTATTAGTCTCGCTCTCTCCTCTCTTGGTCTCTCACTCCTCTTTCTTAAAGCTTCTTTTTGAACTCTTTCCCTTTTGAAGAGAAACAAGACATTGCAACACAGACAGACAGACAGACAGAGAGAGACAGAAACAGAGAGAGAGACAGAGAGAAAGAGAGAGAGACAGAGAGAGAGAGAGAGAGAGAGAGTGAGACAGAGAGACAGAGAGAGAGAGAGAGAGAGAGAGTGAGACAGAGAGACAGAGAGAGAGAGACAGAGAAAGAGAGAGAGACACAGAGAGAGGAGCGAGAGAGAGAGTGAGACAGAGAGACAGAGAGAGAGAGAGACAGAGAGAGAGAGAGAGACAGAGAGAGAGAGAGACGGAGAGACAGAGAGAGAGAGACAGAGAAAGAGAGAAACACATAGAGAGAGAGAGACCTCGTTACAGGTATTCGATCTCTCTTCCAGTTGTTATGTATTTTTCCTCTATCTGAGGTGATTTTTCTAACCCTTATCTTGTACACAACACACACACACGTACAGTGTACACAACACACACACACGTACAGTGTACACAACACACACACACGTACAGTGTACACAACACACACACACGTACAGTGTACACAACACACACACACGTACAGTGTACACAACACACACACACGTACAGTGTACATAACACACATATTTCAATAAGCGCACGAGTAGAGATGAAAGGCAGAGAAGATAGTCAGATTCATAGAACCATTCGGCCCATCGTGCCTGTGCCGGCTGCACTGAAAAGCCCACTCCCCTGCCCTTTCCCCCAGAGCCCTGAAAATGTTTACTTTTTAAGTATTTATCCAATTCCCTTTTGAAAGTTACTATTTAATCTACTTCCACTGCCCTTCCAGGCAGCGCATTCCAGATCGTAACAACTCACTGTGTAAAAAGCAATTTCTCCTCATCTCCCCACTTTGGCTTTTTTTGCCAATTATTTAAAATCTGTGTCCTCTGGTCACTGACCCTCCTGAAAGCGGAAACGGTTTCTCTCTATCTACTCTATCAAAAAGAAGAGAAATGAAAGATTAAAAACGAGCCTGACCTGTGGCTGACCCCACTGGGTTTGGTTTGGTTTTTGCTGGGATGTCAGTATTCAGCCTTGCTATGAGTCTCGGTCAGATCCGATACCCTATATGGATACACTCAGCGCAGTGGTGAGAGATGGACCAAGTCCTGCAGACCAACCTCGGTGAGACCTCAACGGGGTCAACAACTGAACGCCTTTCAAATAGAACAGCCAACTCCAGTGATTCAGTCACGAGAAAGCCTCTGACTTTGGTCTTTTGGGCCCTCCGGGTGATGACTAAACCTGTCGAGATCTCTTGGTGCCAGCACTGTGCATGAACCTCACATTAGTAAGAAAAGAGTTGACTTCCTCTTCCTTCCAATCTCAATCATGTCTGCCTGATTTCTTCCATATTTGAGATTATTCCCATAATGTGATACAATTGGAAATAATCACACAATGTGTATTGGTGGATGGGACCTCAAACACGTCTAGAGTTGAGGTGAAGCAGCTTCCCAACACAGCAGTGAATACCCGGTGAGTTTTTAGTCTTTGTAGCAGTTTGATGCGACTGTCCCGGCCAATATTTACCCCTCAACCAACATCGCTAGAACAGGTTATCTGGTCACTATCACATTGCTGTTTGTGGGATCTTGCTGTGCGCAAATTGGCTGCCGCGTTTCCTACAATACAACAGGGACTACACTTCAAAAGTACTTCACTGGCTGTAAACATAGGAGCAGGAGGAGGCCATTCAGCCCCTCGAGCCTGTTCCACGATCCAATTAGATCACGGCTGATCTGTATCTTAACTCCATCTAACCGCCTTGGTTCCGTAACCCTTAATACCCTTGCCGAACAAAAATCTATCAATCTCAGTTTTGAACGTCGTGAGATTGCGAAAGGCGCAGTATGGACGAAAGTTCGCTCTTTCTTCTTTTAAAAGCTAGACAGAACACAACAAATCTCTGCCCAGCCTGCTGCGTGTTTCAGAGCGGCTTGTGGTTGCTCGCCTTGACGACACATGGTTACAGTAATGACAGAGCTCGTGGGACAATTGTAAGGTGCCCCTTATAGAACCAATCCCCACAGACAAGGCCCTGACGGGGCTGTTGGTGACACTAGGGACAAACAACCATTGGTAGGAACGGCCCAGTAAACAGCAATCAGCAGCTGGTTATCGATTCGAGGACCACCCCTACCCCCATCGCAGCTCCGTCATCGAGCCCGTTTCTAAACAACACTGGCCGGGCAATTGAATCGGGCGGCGCCCATTTTACAGACGTAAAACGGCCGCCTAAGGGTCCAATACCGCGGGAAGCGTGCGCGCGCTCATCGCTCGCCAGGAATGCCAGCGTCGCCCGCCATATTGGAAAGGGCTGCTCAGTAGGCGTCCATCGTGCGGGGCCCATCAACCATTTAAAAGCCTCATTATAATATTCAAATGAAGGGTCCTTCGCTTGTGGGAGCCTCTCGTGAAATTGGGCTGCCCCAGCGCCCGAATCGCCTCGCGAGAAACCCGCCCAGCAACTCGTGGCGCTAACCCCAGCAAGGACCCTGCGGGAACGGGATTTAAAGGGCTCGTCCTCTCCGTCGGGGTTCGTTGCTGGTCTGCCCCTTTAGACTGCTGGTTAACTTTTGGTCCTTTACTGTGGGCTATTTTCATCCCTCCAGAACTGAATTCTGACAACTTTTTGCTGGTGGTGGGCCACTTTTACCTACTGTAAATATATTTCTTGGGCTCCTGTCACCGACAGGCAGCAGGTGGTGGTTGGGAGGAAAGAAGCTTGTAAAACCTCTAATGATCTGCAGTGAGGGGAACCTGGGTAGGTTCGGCTGTGTGGATTCTGTGTCACAATTAATGCTCCCACGGCCTCAGGCTGCATGAGCAAGCCTCTCTGATGTAAGTTGGTCTATTTTTTTCCAGTCTGTTCAAGTACAAGCAGGTCGAGGGGATGAGCATTACATTGCTCACCAACAGGCCCAGTGCTCCCAAGTTTCCACTCCCAGCCCTGACTGGCTAACCCAGCCATTTAAACAGCTCCCGTGGTCAATCTCTTCTGACCGTCCCTGAATCATTAGGACTTTCAATTCTCAAGATCTTCTTGAGGGAACAGACAAATTGAAACTCAATAATACAAACCAGATTGCCACATTGAAACAGTAATACAGACTGAACAGGCTGGGCCTCTTTGCTCTAGAAAAGAGAAGACTGAGGGAAGACTCGATAGAGGTCTTTAAAATTATGATGGGGTTTGATAGGGCAGACGCACAGAGAAGACGTTTCCACTTGTGGGGGAGACCAAAACCAGGGGCCGTAAATATAAGATAGTCACTAATAAATCCAATTAGGAATTCAGGAGAAACTTCTTTACCCAGAGAGTGGTTAGAATGTGGAACTCACTACCACATGGAGTAATTGAGGCGAATAGCATAGATGCATTTAAGGGGAAGCTGGATAAACACAAGAGGGAGAAAGGAATAGAAGGATATGCTGATAGGGTGAGATGAAGTAGGGAGGGAGGAGGCTCGTGTGAAGCATAAACATCGGCATAGACCAGATGGGCCGAAAGGCCTGTTTCTGTGCGGTAAATTCAATGTAATTCTAGTGTATGTTACTGGACAATAATCCAAAGAATTTGAGCTCAAATCCCACCATGGCAGTTTAAAATAAAAAGCTGGTACTGGTAAAAGTGACCATGAAGCGATGGGACGGTCAACGAATTGTTGGAACGAAGGTGGGTAAACGGGTGACATTTCTGATTGAATGGCGGAACAGGCTCGAGGGGCTGAGTGTCCTCCTCCTGTTCCCATAGCCTAGAAATTGGATCACGTCGCGTCTGTTTTACATGTGTGTAATGGTCGCCTAAGGTTCAAAAATGGCGGTCGGCATGCGTGCTCTCATTCCACGCCGGAATTGTGGCTCCCGCCATATTGGAGGCATTCAGGCCACACGCCTGGAACAGGCATTAGGCCCTTTGCCTAATCCAATATTATTTTCACTACTATCGTAGGTGTCAGCCGTGGCTCGGTGGGTAACACTCTCGCCTCTGAGTCAGAAGGTGGTGGGTTTGGAGTCCGCATACCAGAGACTTTCAGCACATAATCAAGGCTGTCACTTCAGTGCAGTACTGAGGGAGTGCTGCACTGTCAGAGGCGCCATCCTTCAGAGGAGATGTTAAACCGAGGCCCCGTCTGCCCTCTCGAGTGGATGTAAAAGATCCCATGGCACTATTTCAAAGAAGAGCAGGGGAGTCCTCCCCGGTCTCCTGGCCAATATTTATCCCTCAACCAGCATCACTGAAACAGATGATCTGGCCATTTATCTCATTGCTGTTTATGGGATCTTGCTGTGCGCAAATTGGCTGCCTCGTTTCCTACATCACAACAGTGACTACACTTCAAAAGTGCTTCACTGGCTGTAAAGCGCTTTGAGACGTCCTGAGGTTGTGAAAGGCGCTATATAAATGCAAGTTTTTCTTTCTACTCCTCCCAACCCCATCCCATGGAGTGTGTGATGGGCGTCTGTTCCAGTCCTACTGCTTGAGGATTCTTAACCTGTTCATTCAGTAGGGGGTTGGCGCTGCTGCGCCTGTTCCTCGTGCTTTAGTCCTTCTCCTCATACAAGTTGGTCAATGTTGCTGTTTCCGAGGTGTTCTATAGTCAAGGAATCCTGATTCCCGGAGATTCATCCACGGGGGTGTGAGGATGGATGAATATTCTGGAGATTTGCTCGATTGTTTTGGGAATCTGGGGCTGTCCTCTCAGGATGTTAGATGGGTGGAGTGGAGTCCATGATAGGGTGGAGTGTACATGGGCTGTGGAAGGAGATTAAATGGGTCGCTGGAGACCGTGATAGGGTAGGAACAGCCTGGTATCTGGTCAGCCTGCCCTATATACAAGAACCATTTCAGCATGAACTGTGGCCACTCTTCACGGGTCAATGGGGTGCTCAGACCTGCGGTTAACATCTGCGTTGGTCCCGTGTTATGTGCGACTCGCAGAAGTGTGACTGCCTTCCCCTCGACTGCTTCACATGGCTGCAGGAGGAATAACAGCGACTGTGTTCGCAGAGACAGTGATGCAAACCACTAAATGCTTTTGGACCAAGGCCAAAATACCAACGCCACCCACTCTGCTACCACACGTCAGGGCAACAAACAAATCTTTCCAACTCCTTCCAGCTCTCCAACAGCCTGTATTATCTCACTAGCCACAAAGGATTACATCATAGTGGAAAATCAAAAATAAGGACTGAGGTCGATAATGTGAAGCCAGTGGGAGAGTTTGTGTGTATAGCCTGAGTAAACCGAGGAAGCAACGAATGTAAAAAGCAGCATGGGCTTATCTACCTCGCTTTCCATCCCTCCTGAGCTGGGCTCCTCCATTCCCTCCCTCGGCCTCGTCAGTGACTCCCTTTCATTCCATTTGATTCACCCAGTCAGCCGTGGCTCAGTGGTTAGCACTCGCGCCTCAGAGTCAGAAAATTGCGGGCTCAAGCCCCACTCCAGAGACTTGAACACATAAACGAGGCTGACGCTCCCAGCGCGGCACTGAGGGAGTGCTGCACTGTCGGAGGTGCCGTCTTTCGGATGAGACGTTAAACCGAGGCTCCGTCTGCCCTCTCAGGTGGACGTAAAAGATCCAATGGCCACTATTTCGAAGAAGACCAGTGGAGTTCTCCCCAGTGTCCTGGCCAATATTTATCCCTCAACCAACATCAGTAAAAAAAACAGATTATCTGGTAATTATCACTTTGCCGTTGGTGGGATCTTGCTGTGCGCAAATTGGCTGCTGTGTTTCCCTAAATTACAACAGTGACCACACTTCAAAAGCACTTTGGACACCTTGAGTCGTGAAAGGCGCTGTATAAATGCAAGTTTTTTGTTTATGTTTTCCAGTCCTCAGGTCCTGTTGAACCTCTGCCGGTGCACTGTGTTAGCCAGTTACTTTCAGACCCCATTGCAGAATGGCCCTTTTAACATTCCCCCCTCCCCTCACCCCCCAATGAACAGAGTGAGTTGCTTCCCTCCTCCCCAGGAGGAGTCAGCCAGTCACTCTCACAACTCCCAGCAGCCACTTGAAGAGGGTAAGGAGCAGAGGCCCAGCAGTCAGTTACCCGGCCGACTGCACTGGGCACGGGGTTGTAAACTGTGAGGCAAAGCCAACAAACGCAGTAAGAAGTGTTTCGGGGTCACAGGGAGCCATTGGAGTCACTAAAGGGGTGAGGAGGTAGATGAGTTCCCTCTACACTGTCCCATCAAACACTCCCAGGGCAGGTACAGCACGGGTTAGATACAGAGTAAAGCTCCCTCTACACTGTCCCATCAAACACTCCCAGGGCAGGTACAGCACGGGTTAGATACAGAGTAAAGCTCCCTCTACACTGTCCCATCAAACACTCCCAGGGCAGGTACAGCACGGGTTAGATACAGAGTAAAGCTCCCTCTACACTGTCCCATCAATCACTCCCAGGGCAGGTACAGGGTTAGATACAGAGTAAAGCTCCCTCTACACTGTCCCATCAAACACTCCCAGGGCAGGTACAGCACGGGTTAGATACAGAGTAAAGCTCCCTCTACACTGTCCCATCAAACACTCCCAGGGCAGGTACAGCACGGGTTAGATACAGAGTAAAGCTCCCTCTACACTGTCCCATCAAACACTCCCAGGGCAGGTACAGCACGGGTTAGATACAGAGTAAAGCTCCCTCTACACTGTCCCATCAAACACTCCCAGGGCAGGTACAGCATGGGTTAGATACAGAGTAAAGCTCCCTCTACACTGCCCCATCAAACACTCCCAGGGCAGGTACAGCACGGGTTAAATACAGAGTAAAGCTCCCTCTACACTGTCCCATCAAACACTCCCAGGGCAGGTACAGCACGGGATAGATACAGAGTAAAGCTCCCTCTACACTGTCCCATCAATCACTCCCAGGGCAGGTACAGCACGGGTTAGATACAGAGTAAAGCTCCCTCTACACTGCCCCATCAATGCACTGCAGAAAAGTGCACCTTACTGGTTCAATGTGGTGTTATTGTTTCCCATATCATCCCTTCCCGTGGCTTTTCTGAATGAAGTTGCCCATTAACATTTCCTTCCAATGTATCACTCCCTCTAATGATTGGAAAGGGCCACGCGTTGTCGAGGCATATCCAGGTCTCAGACACTAAATAGGAACTTTTATCCCAAATAAAATATGAGCATCTTAATCTTCCAAGAGCTGTTCATGAATTGTCAGCCAATGAATGCTAAAGTGTTGAAGGTGCCTTCGGGACAATATGGGAGTAGGGTTGCCAACTCTCCAGGATTGTCCTGGAGTCTCCAGAAATTAAAGACTAATCTCCTGGACACCGTTGCCAGCAATACCCGGAAGAAAAATCATAGGGGCATTCGGAAAATTGTGCTTTTTTCATTTTTTTTTGAACACTTTCGTTTGTTAGTTACATAAATATGGGAGATGGGGAACAGTTGGACCAGGCCGGGTCACGGGATGAAACCTCCAGGAATACGTCCAACATCGAATCACAAAATCATACGGCACAGAAGGAGGCCATTCGGCCCATCGTGCCTGTGCTGGCTCTTTGAAAGAGCTGTCCAATTAGTCCCACTCCCCTGCTCTTTCACCATCACCCTGCAGATTTTTTCCACTTCGAGCATTTATCCAATTCTCCTTTTGAAAGTTACTATTGAATCTGCTTCCACCGCCCTTTCAGGCAGCGCATTCCAAATCACAACAACTCGCTGCGTAAAAAGTGCTTTCCCCCTGTCGCCTCCGTCTCTTTTGCCCGTGGGAGGCATCGTCAGGCCGTATTCTGAAATGAAACGGTTCCTCTGAATTGAGCAGTTTAAGTCGGCCCCTAATCGCACATCCTCAGCTGGAGGAGCTGTTATTCTCTCTTCAGACTGAAGCATGCCCCTTAACTCCTGCTCCCTGAGGCTATGGTTAGCGTTGTTGTCGGGCGTGTGTTGGGATTAAGGGACTTTTCAGTCACACATTTTTCCTGCTAGCGTGGCCTCGTTTAGGAGGGACATGGAAACAGTGCCAAAAGTCCAGGTCTTGATGTCTGCTGCAGCTGCTGTGTTGAAAAGAATGGGCTACTCCTAGCAGGTGGTGGAGAAGCAGGTAGGCCTAACATTCCCAGTACGTTTATAATGAATTGCCAGCGTCTCCCATAGCAACCAGTTGAATGTACAAGAAAACAACCTTAACCGCTATCCCAGCTTTTGTTGCACATTTTCCTTCTGCGTGTGCATTTGTTCCAGTTATTAAACATAGCGCCGTCTGCAAACAGACAGTCTGAGACTCCAGCTATAAGAGTGTCTTGTCC
This sequence comes from Heptranchias perlo, assembly GCF_035084215.1. NCBI lineage: Eukaryota > Metazoa > Chordata > Chondrichthyes > Hexanchiformes > Hexanchidae > Heptranchias > Heptranchias perlo. Next base: position 8,714,747 of record NC_090365.1, on the reverse strand, counting down.
TGAACATTATATAAAAGGGGCTGTGTCGTGTGTTTTTCAACCTCCTTCCTATGCGTTGTTGCAGATTGAGGGCTCTTGCTGCCATCTGCAGGTCTCCTCTTGCCATTGTCAGTTCTCATCACCATATTTTCTGTCACATGATAACAACAACGCCTTGCATTTATATAGCGCCTTTAACATAGTAAAACGTCCTAAGGTGCTTCACAGGAGCGATTATCAAACAAAATTTTGACACTGAGTCTCGTAAGGAGGTATTACGACAGGTGACCAAAAGCTTGGTCAAAGAGGTAGGTTCTAAGGAGCACCTTAGAGGAGGAGAGAGAGGCGGAGAGGTTTAGGGAGGGAATTCCAGAGCTTAGGGCCCAGCAAGCTGAAGGCACGGCCGCCAATGTTGGAGCCAAGAAAATCGGAGGATGCGCAAGAGGCCAGAGTTGGAGGAGCGCAGAGATCTCGGTGGGTTGTGGGGCTGGAGGAGGTTACAGAGATAGGGAGGGGGCGAGGCCATGGAGGGATTTGAAAACAAGGATGAGAATTTTAAAATGGAGACTGATGAGTCATGGGGCTCTGACAGCTTCCATCAGGAAGTGTTTCCCAAGCTCGCTCCATATTCTCTTCGTTGGATAATTCTGTGTGTGTGGCAATATTTGCAGTTCAATAGGATTAGACCAATTAATTGGATTGAATGATGGATGTTAGTGTGAATAAGTATGAAGTAAATTATCTACCTATGTATTTATTAGTGTATCAAAAATAGCACATGTGGACCTTACACTTCAGGCATGCTGCATCCTTCTGAGCTGCAGCCTGAAACTGACAAGTACTTTCTACTGTACAAAGTCACCCGATCACGCAGCAATTAAACTCTAAATGACCTTACTCTCTATTTACTTAAAAACAATTAGACTTTGTGACCTAAAAGGGTCACAGCTGCACCTTAGCAGAATAATACATTGTGAATATAACACTCCTGTCCTTACAAAGCAGTGTACCATCTGACTTACCAGGAACAGGCTGGTGGGAGATCCACTTGTTTTTTTATTCGTTCATGGGATGTGGGCGTCACTGGCAAGGCCAGCATTTATTGCCCATCCCTAATTGCCCTTGAGAAGGTGGTGGTGAGCCGCCTTCTTGAACCGCTGCAGTCCATGTGGTGAAGGTTCTCCCACAGTGTTGTTAGGAAGGGAGTTCCAGGATTTTGACCCAGCGACGATGAAGGAACGGCGATATATTTCCAAGTCGGGATGGTGTGTGACTTGGAGGGGAACGTGCAGGTGGTGTTGTTCCCATGTGCCTGCTGCCCTTGTCCTTCTAGGTGATAGAGGTCGCGGGTTTGGGAGGTGCTGTCGAAGAAGCCTTGGCGAGTTGCTGCAGTGCATCCTGTGGATGGTACACACTGCAGCCACGGTGCGCCGGTGGTGAAGGGAGTGAATGTTTAGGGTGGTGGATGGGGTGCCAATCAAGCGGGCTGCTTTGTCCTGGATGGTGTCGAGCTTCTTGAGTGTTGTTGGAGCTGGACTCATCACTTGTAACGTATCAAATATGGACATCAAGACACATGGGCATCACACTTTGTTGTAGATGCAAAAACAATTCCCAAACACTGGGTACTTCTGAGCTGCATTCTGAAACTGATGAGCAAATTTCCTGTCCATCATGTCACACTTCCTCTCTCACAATTCATTGCAAGCAAATTTATTCTAGGCAAATATCTTGCAATTGAGTGGCTCAGATAAAAATTTCTTCCAGAAATCTTCTAAAAGAGAAAGAAAGAAAGCATTCTTTTGAAAAATGCAGAAAAGCTCCCCTACAACAGAAAATATCTTCGGTACACAGGAGCCAGAACATCTGTAACCGATGAAAAATGAGCAAACCAAAACATTGTATTCTGTGTTCTGACTTGTAATCTGAAGGGCAATTAAACTCTTATTGACATCACCTGCACCATCTTTCGCTGAACAATTAAACTCTAAATGACCTCACCAACATTTTTCACTGAACAATTAAACTCTAATTGACCTCACCTGTTTCAGTCTTTCACTCAACCATTAAACTCTAATTGACCTCACCTGTTTCAGTCTTTCACTGAACAATTAAACTCTGATTGACCGGAGGCTCTGCTTATTTGATAACAATTAAACGTTGTGGTCTTAAAGGGGCGCTGCCTCACCTTACCAGCAGAATAATACATTGTGATTGCATGGTCCAACGCCCTTTTCCTAAAATAAACAGTATACCATCTGATTAACTCTGAGCAATGTCACGGGACATTCGCGAGTGTCTATTATATATTAAATATTTCGCACCTGCTGTGTGGCACTTTTGCTAGTACACCTTTGCCATTAAGCTGTTGATTGGCGCTCAGTTAAACAGCCACCAATCAGAACTGAGAAGTAGGGAACCTATAGGGAGGAAAGTAGCTTGGAAGCAACCAATGCGAAACTACCAATGATTAATGAAAACAACCAATCCTGAATGACCAGTCAGAAGAATCGACCAATAAAAGGACAAAGTGAGTATTGGCACGACTGTGTCAGCCAATGAGTTACACTGTGTACATTACAAGAGTGGCCATACCTCAAACGTACTTCATTGGCTGAAAAGCGCTGTGGGATGTCCTGAGGCACTATATAAATGCAAGACTTTCTTTTGTTCTAATCATTGGATGTGAGTCAATAAACCTCTCTGGGTCAGAAGGTGAAACTGCCCGGACCCTAGATATTCCCACAGACCCCCCCGACAAGTTGATTTGTTGTCGGGTTTTTTCCCTGCTTCCCACACACGAGTCAGGCAGGAATAGCAATCCGCATCCTCCGGGTAAAGTAACGAATAAACCAACAGCTTAGAATCTGTTCTTAAATGATATTCCTGTCATGTTTTAATAATTATTACGCACAGCGTTGGAACATGTTTCAAGTTCACCCCTCGATGTCACCAGTAGGATCGATGTTCACTCCCTATATCCTGCATTAACGGGACGGTAACGGCCTCAAAATGGTGTCAGTCGCCTCACCGCCCCGTTGCCCCAGGCGATGCGGCCGGCGCCATTTTGAAAGGGGCCTACCGCCAGGTGTCCAAAGCGCCCGCCTGTTTCGGGCGATAGCCCCCCTTTTAATATGGAAATCAGGCTCCTATGATGTGAATAGCATCACAGCCTCCACAATCTCCCCTCCACTCCTCCGGCCAGAGGTATTATCCTTATCAACCTCGATCAGTTCCCCTCGTTCCCAGGCCGAAACGGCCGCCAGACTCCCCAGCCTTTCCTCACAACTCCCCTGACACTGGGCATCAGTCTCGTCTCTCCTCCCTGCACTGCCTCCAATGCTTCAATGTCCTCTTTGTGACCAGAACTGGACGCAGTACTACGAGGCGGACTGACTGGAGTACTCTACAGTCTCTGTAAACTTCCTCCAACCTCTAGGCTGCCGATCTACGTGCCTTGTTAATTGCTGCTCTGTCAATAATGGTCAATCTTAAATAGGAATTATATTAACACCCCTTGATTCCTTTAAATTCACCCTCAGATATTTCGACTCTATTCATGGAGTGTGTAAGACGCCCATTTTTCCTTCCCATGGCCAGGTGCTAACATCTGTCTGCTTTAATCCATACACATTAATGCCAAGCTTTCAGTAGGGTGTTGGTCCAGGGCTTGTCAGCTCTGAGTTAATGCTTAGTAACAATTTTCCAAGAAGAAATTAAACAAGACACGCAATTTATTTTTTCTGCAATGTTAAATTACAATGAATGTTCTATTCATAGATTAAACCAGCCACAAAAACTACATTACATTGATTAACATCATCACCGTGCCCCATACTGAATTTAAAGAGAAAACCTCAAAACATTTAACCACACACACACACGCACAGACAGATGCAAACATATAACATAAACAGACACACACATACACACACACACACGCACACAGACAGATGCACACACATACACATAAACAGACACACACACCCACACACGTATACAAGTACAGACACAGATAGGCACACACACATATGCACACACAGACACGTTCAGACATACGCATACATACAGACACGCACACATAGACACGCCTCCCATTTAATTCTAACCCTTGTGTATAAATCTCTTCATGCCCTCGCCTCTCCCTATCTCTGTAATCTCTTTCAGCCCTACAAGCCTCCGAACTCTACATTTCTCCGAATCTGGTCTCTTATGCATCCTCTCCCTTCGCTCCACCATTGGTAACTGTGTCTTCAGTTGTCTAGACCCTGAGGGGGCAGACGGGGCCTCGGTTTAACGTCTCATCCGAAAGACGGCAGCTCCGACTGTGCAGCGCTCCTTCAGTGCTGCAGTGGGAGTGTCAGCCTGGATTATTTGTTCAAGTCTCTGGTGTGGGACTTGAATCCACGAGCTTCTGACTCAGAGGTGAGAGTGCTGCCCACTGAGCCACGGCTGACACAAAAACAGGAAACTATGGGCCCCAGCTTTCAAAACTTGCTCCTACCTCCAACAAGAAACAGGGAGAAAGGAAAAAGAGAGCGAATGAAAAGCTTAAGATGTATCTTTAGAGAAAAAAAGGTAAGTTAGGTAGAAAAAAAGGGTAAAGTTTATATTAAATAAATGAAAAACACGATGGGGTTGCTACAAAAGAATTTAAATGGTGCTGTGTTTAAATATGTCTATATGAACAAACCATGTCTGTCCTGGAACAGTTGTAGCTTGGCTTGAATCATCTGTCCCATGCTATTCCTGAGCTCTGCCATGCTTGGCCAGGATAAAACTGCACCATTCTTGGTCTGGGTAAGACTGTATCATTCTTGGACTGAATAAGGTTGTATCATTGTTGGACTGGATAAAACAATACCATTCTTGGCCTGAATAAGGCTGTACCATTCTTGGATTGGATAAAACTACACCAATCTTGGACTGGATAAGTCAAGACCATATTCTGCGGTTTGAGATCTGGTTTGTATCCAGGATGGTAAATTCACTCAACTTACAACCACTCTGGGAATTTTGGTTTGACTTGGATCCAGGTTGGCTCAGTCAGTGATTCCTCAGCACTAGTGAGCTGGGCTCTGACTAACTATCCAAGATGATTTAAATGGCCCAGTGACTGAGGGTTCATAACTGTTTGGGCTGACTTATTCTCCGAGTCACTGCCCTGGCGGAATAGAGTTTCACTAACTCCAATATTCCCTGACTAGAAGATTAGTCTCTGAATAACACCCAATCCAGGTGAGATTCAGTTCCCATTGTGAGGAGAGCAGAGCGAGTCCATTCTCTTGACTTTTGTTGAAACAAATATAACCCTTAGTCTGCCGAGAACAATCCTAGCTTCTCTAGTCTCTCCGCATAACTGAAATACTTCATCGGTTATGACAGAGTAGAGAAGCTGCTGGTCTAATGATGTGGAAAATCATCCACACACCAGGAATTGTGTAAATCCAACGATGGGCTGGGCCCAACACCAGCCAAATGAGCAAACTCACCCATTCCAAATGAAAATAAGAGCGCGTGTTACCATAGTGATTACATCACCACTTCCTGACCAGCTGACGGAGGGGTCTGAGCAGCATGTGACACAGGCCCATCCGATACAGGTGAAGTGACCATCTGTCGACGTGTTCAGACAGATGGGGTGTGGTCATTGTATTGACCTGGGGAGGGGAAGACGTACAAATCAGTCAGTCAACATGGTTTTATGAAGGGGAAATCCTGTCTGACAAATTTATTAGAGTTCTTTGAGGAAGTAACGGGCAGGGTGGATAAAGGGGAACCAATGGATGCAGTATATTTGGATTTCCGATAAGGTGCCACATAAAAGATTACTGCACAAGATAAGAGCTCATGGTGTTGGGGGTAATATACTGGCATGGATAGAGGATTGGCTAACTAACAGAAAACAAAGAGTTGGGATAAAAGGGTCATTTTCAAAATGGCAATCTGTAACTAGTGGGGTGCCGCAGGGATCAGTGCTGGGGCCTCAACTATTTACAATATATATCAATGACTTGGATGAAGGAACAGAGTGTCTTGTGACCAAATTTGCTGCTGATACAAAGATAGGTGGAAAAGCAAGTTGTGATGAGGACACAAAGTGTCTGCAAAGGGATATTGACAGGTTAAGTGAATGGGCAAAAATTTGGCAGATGGAATATAATGTGGGAAAATGTGAAGTCATCCACTTTGGGAGGAAAAATAAAAAAGCAAAATATTATTTGAATACAGAAATGCTACAAAATGCTGCGGTACAGAGGGATCTGGGTGTCCTCGTACATGAAACACAAAAAGTCAACATACAAGTGCAGCAGGTAATCCGGAAGGCAAACGGAATATTGGCCTTTATTTCTAGGGGGATGGAGTATAAAAGCAGGGAAGTCATGGTACAACTGTACAGGGTGCTGGTGAGACCACACCTGGAGTACTGCGTACAGTTCTGGTGCCCTTATTTAAGGAAGGACACACTTGCATTGGAGGCAGTTCAGAGAAGGTTCACTAGATTGATTCCGGGTATGGAAGGGTTGTCTTATGAGGAAAGATTGAACAGGTTGGGTCTATACTCATTGGAGTTTAGAAGAATGAGAGGAGATCTTATTGAAACATACAAGATTCTGAGGGGACTCGATAGGGTAGATGCTGAGAGGATGTTACCCCTCATGGGGGAATCTAAAACTTGGGGGCATAGTCTCAGAATAAGGGGTCGCCCATTTAAGACGGAAATGAGGAGGAATTTCTTCTCCCAGAGGGGCGTGAATCTTTGGAATTCTTTACCCCAAAAAGCTGTGGAGGCTGAGTCATTGAATACATTCAAGGCTGAGTTAGACAAATTTTTGATCAGCAAGGGAGTCAAAGGATATGGGGAAAGAGCGGGAAAGTGGAGTTGAGGTAAAAATCAGATCAGCCATGATCTCATTAAATGGCGGAGCAGGCTCGAGGGGCCGAATGGCCTACTCCTGCTCCTATCTCTTATGGTCTTATTATGATCAGTCTGAACTCCCTTGGCAGATCACTCTGTGTCATAAATAACTGAGCAATGCCTCAGAAGCACCTTCACCATACGGACTGCAGCGGTTCAAGAGGAAGGCCCATCACCACCTTCTCGGGGCAACTCGGGATGGGCAATAAATGCCGGCCCTGCCAGCGACGCCCACATCCCGAGACTGAATTGTTTTAAATGGCTCCAGGTAGCCATGAAGGAAGTTTGAGATCCTGCATTCATTTCCTTTCTTTCCTCTTTCTGTCTGTCTGTCTCTCTCTCTCTGTCTGTCTCTCTCTCTCTGTCTGTCTCTGTCTCTCTCTTTGTCTGTCTCTCTCTGTCTGTCTCTTTCTCTCTCTGTCTCTCTCCCTCTGTCTCTCTCTCTGTCTCTGCCTCTCTGTCTTTCTCTCTGTATTCTCTCTTTTCCCCCCTCTCTGTCTCTCTCTGTCTGTCCCTCTCCCTCTGTCTCTCTCTGTCTTTCTCTCTGTCTGTCTCTCTCTCTGTCCCCCTCTCTCCGTCTCTGTCTCTCTCTGTCTTTCTGTCTTTCTCTCTCTGTTCCCCCCTTTCTGTCTGTCTGTCTATCTCTCAGTTTCTCTCTGTCTATCTCTCTCTCCTCCTAACACCCTCCCTCAATTAACCATGGGAATCAGGTAAGTCTGATTAAACACATAAACCCTGAAAACCAGGTGGTGTAATGTCTCCATGCCCACTGGAGTTCACAGGACCAGTGGGACGGTGCCTAATTTGAATGGGGTCGCCGGGGTCAAGCACCACAGTGACACATCTTCAACCCTTGCCCACTGCATGCAACAGGGAATCTGGTGCATCGGCACTGGGGAGCAGCCAACCCGCTTCCCAGGGCCCACTCACGTCACCTTCACACAACCAGCTCCCTAGGCCCTACTCACGTCCCCATCACACAGACGGCCGCTCAAGAAATCTTACCAGTCTTGGGATTCAACCCTTGCTTGGAATCCTTCTTTCCCGCCCCCGTCCCCACACACAGTGAGGCCCACGTGCAGCCAGTACACCTCATCTCGCTCTGCATACTGGTCCCCAGTACTACACCGAGCCCTGGCCAAGCCGGGGAAGCAGGGACTCCAGGTGGAGAAACTCCCCGATCCTGCCTCTGCCCCACAGAACACTGTTATAAAGTGAGACTGAAAATCCCCTCCGGGCCCTGGTTTTGTGACTCTGGGCCCTGGTTTTGTGACTCCGGGCCCTGGTTTTGTGACTCCGGGCCCTGGTTTTGTGACTCCGGGCCCTGGTTTTGTGACTCTGGGCCCTGGTTTTGTGACTCCGGGCCCTGGTTTTGTGACTCCGGGCCCTGGTTTTGTGACTCCGGGCCCTGGTTTTGTGACTCCGGGCCCTGGTTTTGTGACTCTGGGCCCTGGTTGTGTGACTCTGGGCCCTGGTTTTGTGACTCCGGGCCCTGGTTTTGTGACTCCGGGCCCTGGTTGTGTGACTCCGGGCCCTGGTTGTGTGACTCCGGGCCCTGGTTTTGTGACTCCGGGCCCTGGTTTTGTGACTCCGGGCCCTGGTTGTGTGACTCCGGGCCCTGGTTGTGTGACTCCGGGCCCTGGTTTTGTGACTCCGGGCCCTGGTTGTGTGACTCTGGGCCCTGGTTGTGTGACTCCGGGCCCTGGTTGTGTGACTCCGGGCCCTGGTTGTGTGACTCTGGGCCCTGGTTTTTTGACTCCGGGCCCTGGTTTTGTGACTCTGGGCCCTGGTTGTGTGACTCCGGGCCCTGGTTGTGTGACTCTGGGCCCTGGTTGTGTGACTCTGGGCCCTGACATGGTTGTTCATTTGCTCAGTGGAATAAACACAAGATAGATCAGTGCCTTGAATCACTTTTAACTGGAAGTCAACATTCTTAACACAACTTCACCACCTTTAAGATGACGTTACCAGCTGTGCTCGGTATTCAGGGATTATTCTGAGTCCTGGAATTGAACAGCAGATGTGACTCATCAAAATAAACGACAGGAAACTGAGGCAGGAAATTAAACTGGGATATCAGAAGCATGTTTTACATTGGCACCAAGCTCCACGCTCAATCACTTCCTGCTGTTTGATAGGTTCCAGAGGATGTTTGACATTGATAGTTATTAAGATTAAACTCTATTATCTTTTACAAGACTTTATACAAAAGAACCTGAGAAAAATTAGGGATGAGAATAGGCCAATTGACCCATTGAAGCTCATCTCTCAATTCCATCACTATCTCTAACAACAACAACTTGCATTTATATAGTGCCTTTAATGTAGCAAAACGTCCCAAGGCTCTTCCCAGGAGTGATTATCAAACAAAAACTGACACTGAGCCACATAAGGAGATATTAGGACAGGTGACCAAAAGCTTGGTCAAAGAGGTAGGTTTTAAGGAGTGTCTTAAAGGAAGAGAGAGGTAGAGAGATGGAGAGGTTTAGGGAGGGAATACCAGAGCTTAGGCCCTAGGCAGCTGAAGGCACGGCCGCCAATGGTGAGGTGATGGAAGTGGGGGATGCACAAGAGGCCAGAGTTGGAGGAATGCAGACATCTCAGAGGGTTGTAGGGCTGGAGGAGGATACAGAGATGGGGAGGGGCGAGACCATGGGGGGATCTGAACATGAGGATGAGAATTTTAAAATTGAGGCACTGATGGAACGGGAGCCGACGTAGGTCAGCGAGCACAGGGGGTGATGGGTGAAGGGGACTTGGTGCCAGTTAGGATACAGACAGCAGAGTTTTAGATGAGCCCGTTTATGGAAGGTGTAAGATGGGAGGCCGGCCAGGAGAGCAATGGTATAATCTTTGCTGCACTCGGTGTGTATCTGCCCTGTGTGTACTGTGCAATATATTTGAAGGACGTCTATTTATCCTTGGACAGATTTATTCTTGATTTACTGCCACCAGTCTATATTACTAAGCCAGGGGAGTGTGAGGTATGGAGTCGCCTGGTTGCTGCTGAAACCACTTCTGTTTCTGGCGTTAAATAAACAGAATCACAACCTCAATGCTAGGTAGTTGGCGGCACCTTGGCAGAGGTCGGGGAAGCTCCACCAGAAGGTTGTCCAGAGTATGTGTGACAGGCGGAAGTCCCACCAGACTGAAGCTGTTGCACCAAACCCAACAAAGCAGAAGATCTGGGGTCCTTTCCCCAGATCGATCCGATCTCTTACCCATTTTATGTACGAGATTTTCACAAGTTTAGTCACCTCTTGTGGGGCTCTGTGCCAATGCCTCCTCTTGCAATCCAGCTAATTGAAGCATACAGTCAGCAATTTAAGCTTTACTGCAATCATGGACTTTGTGGTTATCTTGGCCTCCTCCTATATGTCCCTGCAGAAATTCCTGGATTATGCAACGTGATCCATGAATGATGCCTCAACCACGATCGCTCAGGAACTATCCATGTGGCCTGGTGTCTGTCAATGTTCTGAGCAAAGCTGGTTCCGACAGGATGAACAAGTCACTTGATGACCTTGGTTAGTTAGCACACTCATGGAATGATTGCATTTTGTACTCTACCAACAGCCTGTACATACGTGGAGCGAACAAAGGTTGATTTGTGTAGACCAGTGCCTTCCAGGGAGATATGTACAGTTAAGTAGAGAACACTTTGCAAACCCAGCTCTGCCAATCTGCTGCTTCTCACCTTAGCATTCTATGTTTGACCTTCTGGGTGCAGAAAACTAATATTGAATCGGGGACAGGGACTCAATAAAATTAACATAAGTAAAGCAACAGTAATGAAGAAAATAATAGCACTAAAGAGTGGCAAATCCCCAGGACCAGATGGTTTCCATCCCAGGGTTTTAAAGGAAGTAGGTGAGCACATTGCAGATGCCCTAACCATAATCTTTCAAAGTTGTCTAGATTCAGGAACTGTCCCTCTAGATTGGAAAATTGCACATGTCACTCCGCTTTTTAAGAAAGGAGAGGGAAACCAGGGAATTATAGACCAGTTAGCCTAACATCTGTTGTGGGGAAAATGCTGGAGTCTATAATTATGGATAGGGTGGCTGAACACCTCGAATTTTCAGTTAATCAGAGAGAGCCAGCATGGATTTGTGAAAGGTAGGTCGTGCCTGACAAACCTGATTGATTTTTTGAAGAGGTGACTAAAGTAGCGGACAGGGGAATGTCAATGGATGTTATTTATATGAACTTCCAGAAGGCATTTGATTTCCCACATAAGAGAATGTTAGCTAAGATAGAAGCCCATGGAATCGAGGGAAAAGTATGGACTTGGTTAGGAAGTTAGCTGAGCGAAAGGTGACAGAGAGTAGGGATAATGGGTAGGTACTTACGTTGGCAGGATGTGACTAGTGGAGTCCCGCAGGGGCCTCAATTATTCACAATATTTATTAACGACTTAGATGAAGGCATAGAAAGTCTCATATCTAAGTTTGCCGATGACACAAAGATTGGTGGCATTGTAAGCAGTGTAGATGAAAACATAAAATTACAAAGCGGTATTGATAGATTAGGTGAATGGGCAAAACTGTGGCAAATGGAATTCAATGTAGACAAATGTGAGGTCATCCACTTTGGATCAAAAAAGGATATAACAGGGTACTTTCTAAATGGTAAAAAGTTAAAAACAGTGGATGTCCAAAGGGACTTAGGGGTACAGGTACATAGATCATTGAAGTGTCATGAACAGGTGCAGAAAATAATCAATAAGGCTAATGGAATGCTGGCCTTTATATCTAGAGGACTAGAGTACAGAAGTTATGCTGCAGCTATACAAAACCCTGGTTAGACCGCACCTGGAGTAATGTGAGCAGTTCTGGGCACCGCACCTTCGGAAGGACATAATGGCCTTGGAGGGAGTGCAGCGTAGGTTTACTAGAATGATACCCAGACTTCAAGGGTTAAGTTACGAGGAGAGATTACACAAATTGGGGTTGTATTCTCTAGAGTTTAGAAGGTTAAGGGGTGATCTGATCGAAGTTTATAAGAAATTAAGGGGAACAGATAGGGTGGATAGAGAGACTATTTCCGCTGGTTGGGGATTCTAGGAGTAGGGGGCACAGTCTAAAAATTAGAGCCAGACCTTTCAGGAGTGAGATTAGAAATAATTTCTACACACAAAGGGTGGTAGAAGTTTGGAACTCTCTTCTGCAAACGGCAATTGATACTAGCTCAATTGCTAAATTTAAATCTGAGATAGATAGCTTTTTGGCAACCAAAGGTATTAAGGGATATGGGCCAAAGGCAGGTATATGGAGTTAGATCACAGATCAGCCATGATCTTATCAAATGGCGGAACAGGCACGAGGGGCTGAATGGCCTACTCCTGTTCCTATGCAGTTCATTGCAGAGTGGGGCTTACTGAGCTTACAAAGGGAATTAAATCAATAGGGAATTCAGGAGAAACTTCTTTACCCAGAGTGGTGAGAATGTGGGACTCGCTATCACAAGGAGTAGTTGAGGTGAATAGCATAGATGCATTTAAGTGGAAGCTAGATAAACACGAGGGAGAAAGGAATAGAAGGATATGGTGACAGGGTGAGATGAAGAGGAAGGGGAGGAGGCTCGTGTGGAGCATAAACACCGGCATGGACCAGTTCGGCCCAATGGCCTATTGCTGTGCTGTAAATTCTATGTAATGTAAAGCTAGCTGGAGTGTTGAAGGAGCAACCTTATAAGTTGAGGGCTAAAGTGACTTTTTCAGTTGCGGCTAGTGCAGTGGCTGATTCCTGGACTCTGTGTAACTGACGGCATTGAAGGCAATGGAAATAAAAATGGGGAGAAATGTACAATGAGCTGCCGACTCGCTATCACCCGCTTTACACTAATCGCACAAAGTCAAAATGACCTCCTTTATGCGAATGATGTATTAATATATTGTGATGCCGCACCTCCTCACTGTCCCATTTGAAGTGCAGGAACCAACATCAAATAATTCTTCACACAGAGGGTAGTGGAAATCTGGAACTCTGTCCCCCAAAAGGCTTAAATTATGAGGACAGGTTGCATAAACTTGGCTTGTATTCCCTCGGGTTTAGGGGATTGAGGGGTGATCTGATCGAAGAGTTTAAAATATTAAAAGGGATTCGATTGGGTAGATACGGAGAAACAATTTCCTCTGGTGGGGGAATCTACAACAAGGGACACAATCTTAAAATTAGAGTTAGGCCGTTCAGGAGTGAAATCAGGAAGAATTTTCTCAGACAAGGGGTAGTGGAAATGTGGAACTCTCTCTCCCAAAAAAAGTTGTGGATGCTGGGGGATCAAATGAAACTTTCCAAGGCTGAGACTGATAGATTTTAGTTAGGTAAGGGTATCATGGGATACGGAGCAAAGATGGGTGAATGCGGTTGAGGTACAGATCTGCCATGATCTGACTGAATGGTGGAAAAGGCTCGAGGGGTTGAATGGCCTCCTCTCCTGTTCCTACGTACAGCCACTGAGAAAAGCAGCAATACTCTCCAAACTCCCAAGTGCCAACCTGAGTTCCGACCCTGCCACATATCAAAGGGCCAGCAGGCTGAGAGTGGCAATTTTGGTGCTAACTGCGCCATTTATTCAAGTGTTGCGGAGACATAAAAGGGCCCCAAGCAATTATTGAGGAGCGGTTAAAAAAAAAAACTGGGCTCATTCAGCCTCTTCCTGCCGGGTATGTTCTGCCATCACCGTGTGGGCCACCCACACACACTCCAACGGAGCAGGGCGCGGTATGCCAATCTGTGAGGTACTTCACCACCCACGGGTAAGCTTTTGGCAGTCCCTGCCACGGGCCAGGTGGCACATTCCAAAGCTCACCAAAACAACCCATTCAAAAGCGCCCTGGTGTCTCACCCATTGGGTTGGCTTCAATTGAGCGAGGAGATTAAGGCAAGAGAACATTCCGTAATTTACGAAACTGGAGTGTAATTTTTCTCTTTTAATGATACGTTAAGCGGTCTGAACAGGTTATTTAAATGCATCATAATTATGCAACCATAACTTATTAGAGCTTTGATGCCCAGCCCAAGATGTTTCTTTTAAGCTCCTAATGAGTCACCTCATGTATATCAAAGAGAGAGTGTCACTATCAAGTGATCTGTGGAAAAAAATAGTTACTAAAAAAAAGTAGCTTTCTGCTAAAGTTTATTTTCCCTGGTATCCTCTTCGAGTTACTGTTGGTCACAGAAAAAGGACTTTTATTTATATAGCACCTTTCCAACCTCGGCACACCCCAAAGTGCTTTACAGCCAGTGAAGTACTTTTGAAGCAAAAGCAAAATACTGCGGATGCTGAAAATCTGAAATGAAAACAGAAGATGCTGGAGAAGCTCAGCAAGTGAGGCAGCATCGGTGGAGAAAGAAACAAGAGTTAACGTTTCAGGTCAAAGGCCTTTCGTTGACCTGAAACGTTAACTCTGTTTCTTTCTCCACAGGTGCTGCCTCACTTGCTGAGCTTCTCCAGCATCTTCTGTTTTTATTTAAGCACTTTTGAAGTGTAGTCACTGTTGTTTTGTAGGGAAAAGTGGCAGCCAATTTGCACACAGCAAGCTCCCACAAACAGCAATGTGATAAATGATCAACTAAGCTGTTTTTGGAGGGGGTTGATTGAGAGGTAAATGCTGACCAGGACACAGAGAACTCCCCTGCTCGTCTTCAAATAGTATTGTGGTATCTTTTCACACACACCTGAACACCAGGTGGAAAATATGTGTGTGGGTATCACCTGAGGATAAGATCAATGCTCAGCTTGTATGGTAAAATAGCATGGCTAGCATCATACATGAAGAATGGTTACTTGAGTGGCCTAGGCCTGTGGAATTGTACCCCAGCAAAAGTCAGCACCACCAGGGAGGGAGTGAGGAAACAGGGGAGAGGGGGGAATTGAGAGAGGCATTCACTAATTTACTTGCTCGCAAGCCAATTGGATTGTTTAATTTACTACATGGTGGAGGGGGGGGGGGTGAAATTCCTTGGAGGTTCCACTGGTCTCCTGCAGTAATTCCAGAATACTTCCCATTGGAAAACAACAGCGTTTCCTTGAGTTCCCGCCACTTATTTGCGCACCCATGTCACGGGGGGGTGGGCGAAGGTGGGGAGTCCCGATCTCGGGAGTTCTGTGCCGTCGAGCTACACACGTGGGCCCTGCCTTCTCACTCTCCAACACTCTCTCTCTCTCTCTCCTTTCGTGTGAAGAGGCATCTCTGCCGATATCCCGGCTGAGACCTGGAACCTCCTCCCACTGGGCGTCAGGGATGCTTAACAGCTGACCTACACCCCACCTCTTTACCCTCATTGGTTGGCAAAGCGTTTTAATTATAACAGCCACAATAGGGCAACAGAGAGGAGATGCGAAGTTCCTTCTCGCTGGATTTCCATTTGTTTTGATGTCTATCAAGGACAGGACGTGTTGTCGAGTCGTGCCTGGGACTTATCTGCAAAAATAATCTGATTTTTCCGCTCCATGTGATCAGCGCCCCTGGTGGGAAGGAAGCAGTAAGCAAGAGCACAGTGCGTGTCATTGCTGAGAACACCCCCTGAATAACACAAAAAACGTTCAGAAGTTGTATCTTCTCACATTGCCCTGTTGATAGGCACTTTGTAGAATTCCTTTCTTGCCTCCTCTGCTGAAGACGCTGGCTCTTGCCGAGGGACAGTTCAATGGGTGCATGCAGTGTCCCACCCAGGTGTCCATCCTTCTTCTGCCAGCCCCACTGAAACCCAGGTTTTCCAATATTTCTGGTGTTGTCGCCTCCCAAATTCGTGCCCATCTTTCCCGCAACTCCCTGTTTGAATCTCTCCAATCAGGCTTCCTCCCCTGCCACAGCACTGAAATGGCCCTAAATTACATGATCTGCGACTGTGACTGTGGTGGATTTCCCCTCTTCATCCCTCCCAATCGCTCTACAGCCTTTGACATGGTTGGCCACACCGTCCACCTCCAACGCCTCGCCTCCCTTCTCCAGCTCAGTGGGACTGCCCTCGCCTGGTTCCACTCTTACCTATCTAATCGCAGTCAGAGCATCTTCAGCAATGACTTCTCTTCCTGCCCCTACACTCCTTATCTCTGGGAGTCCCTCAAGGATTTATCCTTGGCCTCCTCCACTTGGCGACATCATCCAAAGACAT
This sequence comes from Heptranchias perlo, assembly GCF_035084215.1. NCBI lineage: Eukaryota > Metazoa > Chordata > Chondrichthyes > Hexanchiformes > Hexanchidae > Heptranchias > Heptranchias perlo. Next base: position 8,698,727 of record NC_090365.1, on the reverse strand, counting down.
GACCTCAGGTTCCACAGGTACGGTTACTACGCCCAGTTCTACCTCTCCACCACATTCCTGACCCCTCCACTGCCTCTTTCCAACATCCACTTCTGGATGAGGTGCAATTACCTCCATTTAAACAGTAGGAAGACCAAAGCCATTGTCTTCGGTCCCCGCCACAAATTCCGTACCCTTGCCACAAACTTCATGCTTTTTCCAAGCCACTGTCTCCGGTTGAACCAGGCTGTTCACAGGCTCAGTGTCCAATTCGACCGAGCTGGGTTGCCGAGCCCATAGACTCTCTATCACAAAGACCGCCTACTTCCATCGCCCGCTCTGTAAACTTCAGCTCTGGGTCAGGGAGTGAGGGAGTGCGAGAGAGGGTCAGGAGGTCCCAGGTCAGGACAGCGAGAAGTTGCGTGCATGAAAGGGAGAAGGAAATAGTCGGCAGAAGGAGGACACACAGTCAGGGACTGTTCTTTCTGTGGAGTTGAGTTTACAATACAGGACATTGAACCATCTCCGAGCATCAGTTGTAAAGACGGAGCAGCGCAGGTGTTCCTGTCCCACATGAACAATGTACCCTGTACATAGTTGCTCACCTACTCCACCTCTCTGCCTTCTCCCAAACTCGTTCTCTTGGTTTCTTTATTAGGGTGGATCTTGCTGGAGTCAGGCACCTCACAGCGTGCCCTGTTAAGACTTCTTTTCCTGCGCCCTTCAGCTCAAAATCTTTTTGTGCCGTAACTTCCAAAAGTGCGAGCTGATAACGGGGCGGTGGGGGCAACGGGACATCTGGGACCTTGGTGAACAATGGGACCAACAGTCTATCTCCTTAACCAAGGAGATTTAAGGATTGAGAAAGAAACAGAGAGGAAATGGAGCAAATTAGTCAAATCAGATACAGAAAGAGAAATAAAGAGAAGAAATATTGGATTGAGAGAAAAGACAGAAAGGAAAAGATTTTTTTTAAAAAATTGACCTTTTAAAATCACCAATAAAAATTTACCACTTGAAGGAATGAGACTCCACACTTTAAAATTGTTCACTTTCTGGGCCAGAGGTTGATTGGCAATGCATTAACAATTATCACATTGTTAAAAAGGTACTTACCGTATTAATGAGCCCTAACTTTCTGCGATGAGTTGAATGGGCGATTAATCCAACAAGTTCTTAAAAATAACGGGGATGCTGAGGGAGAGATGCCGTTTGTGTGAAGCAACTCAGTGTCTTTTAATCCTCCGAACTTGCGGGCTGATTTGTGCATTAATAACAACGTGCGTCATTAACACACCATTATTTTTACAACAAGACCCGGCCCATTATGGGTTGTGGGCAACAGAATTTATCGAGCAGTTAGTAGAAGCAGCCTGTAATAATGTGTCCACACTGCTCTCTGATGTTCGGTTTTTCCTCTGTGAAATTGTAGGCTTTGGGGCCATCTAGTGGTCGTCTGGTACCTGATTTCGGGTTAGAACACAAGAGCATAAGAATTAGGAGCAGGAGTAGGGCAAACGGCCCCTCGAGCCTGCTCTGCCATTCATTAAGGTCATGGCTGATCTTCGACCTCAACTCCCCTTTCCCACCCGATCCCATAATCCCTTGATACCCTTACAGTCCAATAAATATATTCAACAACTCAGCATCCACTCCCCTCTGGGGTAGAGAATTCCAAAGATTCACAACCCTCTGAGTGAAGAAATTTTTCCTCATCTCAGTCCTTATCCTGCAACTATGCCCCCTAGTTCTAGACTCTCCAGCCAGGGGCAACAACCTCTCAGCCTCTGCCTTGTCAATTCCTCTCGGAATCTTATGTTTCAATGATATCGCCTCTCATTCTTCTAAAGTATAGGCCCATTCTACTTAACCTCTCCTCATAGGACAACCCTCTTATCCCAGGAATCAATCTAGTGAACCTTCGCTGCATCACCTCTAAAGCAAGTATATCCTTCCTTAGGTAAGGAGACTGAAACTGTACACAGTACTCCAGGTGTGGTCTCACGAAAGCCCTGTATAATTGCGATGTGGAGATGCCGGTGATGGACTGGGGTTGACAATTGTAAACAATTTTACAACACCAAGTTATAGTCCAGCAATTTTATTTTAAATTCACAAGCTTTCGGAGATTTTCTCCTTCCTCAGGCAAATGTTTCAAGATCTCCTTGAAGCCTACGCATTTATACATATTGAACAATAAAACATGGTGTTTACAGACTGCCCCTGCAACTGCCCGTTGCCAAGGCAATCACCGTGTTCAGACAGAGAGGTGTTACCTGCAGAACCTCCGAATACACATTCAACAAAAAAACAAACAGGGAAAAAAAAACAGAGAAAAAAAAACACAGAGAGAGGCAGAAACATCCGGAAGGCAGAGAGAGCCAGCAAATGACCCATTATATTAAAAACAGATAACATTTGTTCGCTGGTGGGGTAACGTGTAGCGTGACATGAACCCAAGATCCCGGTTGAGGCCGTCCTCATGGGTGCGGAACTTGGCTATCAATTTCTGCTCGACAATTTTGCGTTGTCGTGTGTCTCGAAGGCCGCCTTGGAGTACGCTTACCCGAAGGTCGGTGGATGAATGTCCATGACTGCTGAAGTGTTCCCCGACTGGGAGGGAACCCTCCTGTTTGGCGATTGTTGCGCGGTGTCCGTTCATCCGTTGTCGCAGCGTCTGCATGGTCTCGCCAATGTACCATGCTCTGGGGCATCCTTTCCTGCAACGTATGAGGTAGACAACGTTGGCTGAGTCACAGGAGTATGAACCATGCACCTGGTGGGTGGTGTCATCTCGTGTGATGGTGGTATCTGTGTCGATGATCTGGCATGTCTTGCAGAGGTTACCGTGGCAGGGTTGTGTGGCGTCGTGGACGCTGTTCTCTTGAAAGCTAGGTAGTTTGCTGCGAACGATGGTCCTTCCGGACGTCCCATCGTATCAGGCAACGGAACCCTGTGTGAGAACCTCTCTGGATACATCGAGGGCATCCTGAAACCCATCGTACAGGGAACCCCCAGCTTCTGTCGTGACACTACAGACTTCCTACAAAAACTCAGTACCCACGGACCAGTTGAACCAGGAACACTTCTCACCACGATGGACGTCTCGGCACTATACACCAGTATCCCCCACGATGACGGCATCGCTGCGACAGCATCAATACTCAACACCAACAACAGCCAATCTCCGGAAGCCATCCTACAACTCATCCGCTTCATCCTGGATCACAATGTCTTCACCTTCGATAACCAGTTCTTTACCCAAACACACGGAACAGCCATGGGGACCAAATTCGCACCCCAATACGCCAACATTTTCATGCACAAGTTCGAGCAGGACTTCTTCACTGCACAAGACCTCCAACCAACACTATACACCAGATACATCGACGACATTTTCTTTCTATGGACCCACGGTGAGGAATCACTAAAGAGACTACACGATAACATCAACAAGTTCCATCCCACCATCAAGCTCACCATGGACTACTCCTCAGAATCAGTTTCTTTCTTGGACACACGAATCTCCATCAAAGACGGGCACCTCAGCACCTCACTCTACCGCAAGCCCACGGACAACCTCACGATGCTCCACTTTTCCAGCTTCCACCCTAACCACGTCAAAGAGGCCATCCCCTATGGACAGGCCCTGCGAATACACAGGGTCTGCTCAGACGAGGAGGAACGCGATGGACACCTACAGACGCTGAAAGACGCCCTAGTAAGAACGGGATATGACGCTCGACTCATCGATCGACAGTTCCGACGGGCCACAGCAAAAAATCGCATAGACCTCCTCAGGAGACTAACACGGGACGCAACCAACAGAGTACCCTTTGTCGTCCAGTACTTCCCCGGAGCGGAGAAACTACGCCATGTTCTCCGCAGCCTTCAACATGTCATCAATGAGGACAAACACCTCGCTATGGCCATCCCCACACCTCCACTACTCGCCTTTAAACAGCCACCCAACCTCAAACAGACCATCGTTCGCAGCAAACTACCTAGCTTTCAAGAGAACAGCGTCCACGACGCCACACAACCCTGCCACGGTAACCTCTGCAAGACATGCCAGATCATCGACACAGATACCACCATCACACGAGATGACACCACCCACCAGGTGCATGGTTCATACTCCTGTGACTCAGCCAACGTTGTCTACCTCATACGTTGCAGGAAAGGATGCCCCAGAGCATGGTACATTGGCGAGACCATGCAGACGCTGCGACAACGGATGAACGGACACCGCGCAACAATCGCCAAACAGGAGGGTTCCCTCCCAGTCGGGGAACACTTCAGCAGTCATGGACATTCATCCACCGACCTTCGGGTAAGCGTACTCCAAGGCGGCCTTCGAGACACACGACAACGCAAAATTGTCGAGCAGAAATTGATAGCCAAGTTCCGCACCCATGAGGACGGCCTCAACCGGGATCTTGGGTTCATGTCACGCTACACGTTACCCCACCAGCGAACAAATGTTATCTGTTTTTAATATAATGGGTCATTTGCTGGCTCTCTCTGCCTTCCGGATGTTTCTGCCTCTCTCTGTGTTTTTTTTTCTCTGTTTTTTTTTCCCTGTTTGTTTTTTTGTTGAATGTGTATTCGGAGGTTCTGCAGGTAACACCTCTCTGTCTGAACACGGTGATTGCCTTGGCAACGGGCAGTTGCAGGGGCAGTCTGTAAACACCATGTTTTATTGTTCAATATGTATAAATGCGTAGGCTTCAAGGAGATCTTGAAACATTTGCCTGAGGAAGGAGAAAATCTCCGAAAGCTTGTGAATTTAAAATAAAATTGCTGGACTATAACTTGGTGTTGTAAAATTGTTTACAACTGTATAATTGCAGCAAGGCTTCCTTACTCTCTTACTCCAACCTCCTTGCAATAAAGGCCAACATACCATTTCCCTTCCGATTTGCCTGCTGTATCTGCATGTTAACTTTCTGTGTTTCGTGTACAAGGACACCCAAATCTCTCCGAACACCAATATTTAATAGTTTCTCACCATTTAAAAAATATTCTGTTTTTCCTACCTAAGTGAATAACCTCACACTGCCCCACATTATACTCCATCTGCCACCTTCTTGCCCACTCACTTAACTTTATATCTCCCTTTGCAGCCTCTTTGTGTCTTACTTTCCCACCTAGCTTTGTAACGTCAGCAAACTTGGATACATTACACTCAGTCTCTTCATCTAAGTCATTAATATAGATTGTAAATAGCTGAGGCCCAAGCACTGGTCCTTGCAGCACCCCACTAGTTACAGCCTGCCAATCTGAAAATGACCCATTTATTCCGACTCTGCTTTCTGTCCGTTAACCAATCCTCTATCCGTGCTAATATATTACCCCCAATCCCATGAGCCCTCATCTTGTGTAACATACTTTTATGTGGCATCTTATCAAATGCCTTTTGAAAATCCAAATATACTACATCCACTGATTCCCCTTTATCTACCCAGCTAGTTACATCCTCAAAACACTATAGATGTGAAACATTTTTTCTATTCAGTCATGAGATGTGGGCATCGCTAGCAGGGCCAGCATTTATTGCCCATCCATAATTACCCTTCAGAAGGTTTCCTTTTCCCTTTCATAAAACCATGTTGACTGCCGAATCATAAGATTTTCTAAGCGCCCGTTACCACGTCCTTAATAACAGGTTCCAGCATTTTCCCGACTGCTAATGTCAGGCTAACTGGCCTGTAGTTCCCTGTTTTCTTTCTCCCTCCTTTCTTGAATAACGGTGTTACATTTGCTACCTTCCAAGCTACGTTCAAGAATCCAGGGAATTTTGGAAGATCACAACCAATGCATCCACTATCTATGCATCCACCTCTTTTAGAACCCTAGGATGTAGGCCATCAGGTCCAGGGGATTTATTGGCTTTTAGTCCCATTAATTTCTCCAGTATTTTTTCTTTACTAATATTAATTACTTTATGTTCCTCACTCTCATTAGACCCTTAGTTCCTCATTATTTCTGCTATGTTTTTTGTGTCTTCTACAGTGAAGACAGATAAACAAATATTTTGTAACGTCTCTGCCATTTCCTTATTTCCCATTATAATTTTTCCTATCTCAGCCACTAAGGGACCCATGTTTACTTTTGCTACTCTCTTCCATTTTCTCCCTCTATCAATTTTTTGGTCATTCTTTGCTGGTTTCTAAAATTCTCCCAATCCTCAGGCTTACTACTCTTCTTGGCAACTTAAGCCTCTTTTAATTTAATACCATCCTTAACTTCTTTAGTTAGCCACTGGTGGGTCACTTTTCCCACAGAGTTTTGATTCCTCAATGGAGTGTATATTCGTTGAGAATTATGAAATATTTCTTTAAATGTTTGCCATTGCTTATCTACCGTCATATCTTGTAATCTAATTTCCCAATCTACCTTAGCCAACACGCCCCTCTCATGCCAATGTAATTGGCTTTAAGTTTAAGACTCTAGTTTCAGACTTAAATATGTCACTCTCAAACTCAGTGTGAAATTCTATCATATTATGATCACTCTTCCCCAGAAGATCCCTTACTATGAGATTACTAATTAACTCTGTCTCATTACACAAGACAAGATCCAAAATAACCTGTTCCCTGGTTGGTTCCACGACACTGTTCTAGGAAACTGCCTTGAATGCATTCCATGAACTCGTCCTCCAGACTACTTTTGCCAATTTGATTTGCCCAGTCTATCAGAAGATTAAAGTCCCCACGATTACTGCATTACCTTTATTACAAGCTCCACTTATTTCCTGATTAATACTCTGTCCAACAGTATAACTACTGTTAGGGGGCCTATAAAACTACTCCCACCAGTGACTTCAGCCCCTTGTCAGGGCTGCACTGAGCAGATTTCAACACTTTATGTTTTTATCTTTTAGCAACGAATCCTGGACACAAGCATTTCGGCTCTCCCTTTTTCCCCCAATGTCCACGAGGCCAAAGTAAGCAAAATGTAACCAGGACAACCGCTTTATCCAGGCCTGTCGCTGGGCTTATCCACAGAATGAAAAACTGATTGGTAGGGACAGATCTCTGGCTAGCAGGGAGGTGAATCTAGTACTTCAGAAGGCACAATTGCAGGAGAGGGATTTGGGAGTGCTGTTGGATAGACTGCTGAAACCATTAGGACACTGAATGACATGAGTAAAGAGAGACCGACCTTGGGCTGTATTGTCAGAAAGAGTATACCGCGTTTGTACGTGAATCTGTCTGTATGGGGTACGGCAGTGTAGTGATTATGCTACCGGACTAACAATTCAGAAGCCTGAACCAATAATCCAGAGAACGTGAGTTCAAATGCCCACCTGGCCAGTTTGAGAATTTGAATTAAATTTTAAAAATATCTAGAAATAAAAAGCTGGTATCGGTGAAAGTGACCGTGAAGCTGTCGGATTGTCGTTTAAAAAAAACCCAACTGGTTCACAAACGTCCTTTAGGGAAGGAAACCTGCCGTCCTAGGCCTAAACGTGACTCCAGTCCCACTCCACCGTGGTTGACTCGTCACTGCCCTCTGAAGGGGGCCTAGCAAGCCACATAGTTGCATCAAACCGGCAACAATCGGTTCCAGGCGACAGCCCACCATCTCGAGGGGCAACTAGGGATGGGCAATAAATGCCGGCCTTCCCAGAGACACCCACATCCTGAAGAATGATATCCTCCAGTAACTCCGTCAACAATTCAGCTTTCTAACCGTGTGGCCCAAATATCAAGGGTGGCACCGAGTGAAAAAGTACTTTACAATCTACACACGAGTCGCCTTGTACACCACCTCGGTTAGTTCTTTGTAAAAGTCTGACCTCTTCCAGCTAGATGTGGTTACACTCACCGAGAACTACGACTTTACACTCTCAAGTAGACACCATGACCAAACAGAACATTTGGGGGGGGAGGGGGGTTTGGGGGAGGGGTGGCTCACTAAAATTCACTTTTTTTTATTTAAAAATCATGGCATTCAGACAAATTTTACATTTTTTGTTGGTTTTTTCTTTATACATTTTAAACATAATTTAAGAGGAGCTGCCTGATTACTGAGAAACATGTTCAGGAATCAGCTCTTTCCAACAGAAAAAAAAGTCACAATTTTTGTGTAACCATAAACATTTTTTTTGTGGGGGGGAAAAAAAAAAGATTAAAAATGACACTCGGTTTTGATGAAGAAATTCCGGGCTGTTCACCTTTTCTGTGTTTTTTCTTCTGGCCTATGTGCTATTGGCAAATATATTCAGATTTCTTTTCTCTCAAAATATAGCAAAAGGTGCGCTAACAAATACAGGATATTGTTCCCTACAAGCTATCTCAACAAGTTGCATTCAGTAAAACATTAGCCTCACACAAATCAGGACACAGCATTGCCACTTTTTCATTATTCGAAAAAATAAAAACACAAAAATAAGGAAACTTGAGTATACACAGTAAACAAATGAGAGGGAGGGCAGTCAGCACATCAAGAAAAAAAATCTCAAAAAATTAACAAAGAGGAAAACACTTTACATATCCACATCGTTCAAAATTACACTTTCATGATTCCAAATGTGTTGCCTGGAGCAGAATGCGCCCGAAGGGCTGTGGGGAGAGGGAGAGAAGGGAAAACCTGCCAAGGGGGAAGTGTTGTAATCGCTCACCAGCAGGTCCCACTGATCCAGTTATTGAAGGTAGCCCAGAGTGAAGGTTCGATAGGTTGTAAGCCTTGTAGTGATTCGGTTTGAAGACCTTGTACAACCCTTCCTCCCACAAACAAAAACCGCAAAGTAATTGCTTGCTTCGCCGTTTCCATTACCAAACCATGACCCACTGTAAAAATGCTGCACTTTGCCCTGTACCAATTTTTTTTTTTTAAAAGTGGGGTGGGGAAGAGATGAAAAGGAATACAACACCAATCTGAACAGTGGGTCAGTCACACAGTTAATACAACACGTGCCGCTCCCTGTTCAACACTGGTGCTAACACCCATGACGTGGCAACAGTCAGTACATGTTAAAGTGTCTTATAATCAGAGTTCCTCGAAAGCAGAATGTGGTTTAAACACTCTGCATTTCAGCACGTCCTACTCCAGTCGGGAGATATCACGGCACTTGTGTCAATGACAAGATACACAATCACTTTCAGCATTTTCAAAATTTAAAGCAAAACTTTCTTGGAAGAAACACAAAGATGAGGCATAAATAGAGATATGGATACAGGCCAACTCTGATCAGCAGGACGCTGGTTTATTACAGTGGGTTTCGGGGTCATTTACCTGTGTTTTGGTGATGACATTCTGTCCAAATCACCGCAGCCTTGTCAATCCATAACGGCTGTGCTTATAAATTAACGAGCATAAATCCCAGGCATATAGCACTGGGATAACCGATACTAGTACAGTGCAGCTATGATACAATCGACAACACTGCACCAAAGACAAGGTTAATCTCAACAGGGATTTCATTCAATGACAGGCAAAACTGCATTAAAATATCAAGCGATGTCCACCGTGTTTGGCTCCATCGAGCTGCTTCTCCCACTTGATCGGGAGGAGCAGTTGTTACAGGAAATGAGCTTGTGCATCTTCACTACAGTGCCCTGCCAAGCCCAGAGTACACAGCCCAGTAGAGCTTGGCGGAGAGAACAGATGCCGAGGGTATGGAGATACTGCCCAGGTGAGCAACATCCCCAAAAATAGCTGAAATGGCAACCGGTACAGAGTTTGTTATATGGGAACAGCACCAGAAAACGTCTATTAACAGACTTGACCATTGCTTGTAGTCTTGATCACCCATTGTTCACCAGATGAATGAAGAATCAGCAGCTGGTACGTAGTAAACACAATCTTGGCCGCGCTGTCAAACTCCAGCTCACTCTGATTGGATCCATAGGACCACAGGCAGTGAGCGGTGTGAATGAAGATTGGAGCCATTCCAACCATGACCAAATTGGGGACATGTCCCAAAGCAAATGCTAGGAGTCTAACTGGTGGTAGCGGTAGAACAAATTTGTGAAAAGCTGCACCAAGAACCCTGGTGTGGTCTCAGGAAGGCAACATGAACCCAATTCCCTGCCCCCTCAAAGCCCATTCACATTATTTCCAATCTCCCATGTGTTCGGTGAACGACATTTAGAAGAGGCAATAGGCAGACGTGCACTTTGTCTCCCACATCATGAAGGACAAGGTCATTAGTTCATTATCAAGGCTTCAAATAAGTGGTCCTCAAATCAGCATTAGGACTGGAGGGTGGGCAAGACGACACGAGATGAGAACCAAGAGACATTAACCAGAGGCCTCACCAATCAATACAGTCAAAGAACTGCACGTTCTGTTCGTTGTAAATGACTTAGTACCTGTGTACAAGAGGGCAGACCAGGAGTCAACAAGTCGGGTCTTCTACTGAATTATTTTTGAACCCTGTACATACTTCAACTCCAGCAATGCAAAAAAACAGTACCCGTCAGATTCTATACTGACTGCATTTCAAAACAACCAGAATGATCACAAGAATCAACTACATCTACACAGGGTGGGCCAGAACCCACTGGAGATAACGGGCTCTCAACTGGGAGACCTAAGCTCCAACCTCAGTATTGAATGACATTTGCATTCCGGGGTTCTTCCAAGTTGGTGGGGGGGGGGGGGGGGCGGCAAGGGGCGAGGATGGGGGGCATAGAAAAGAGCAATATTAGCGACCCCCCCAACCCCACATAAGCTCACCGCCTGGCCAATTGACCAAGGAGCTGTATCAATGGCATCTGTGCCAGGGGGCCCGGGCTTGCTCACCTTCCTCACTCACTATGGCCCATTGTGCGGATGTGTATTTTTTTTTTCGGGAGAGGGAGCGGTAAAGAAACGTAATAACCAGTGAAAACGGAGGGGGTGGGGGGATGTGACAAGGTACAGAAGGTGTCCCATAGATGGGACTGCTGGAATTGTAGGATCCAATCTTGTGTTTGTTCTGAAACACAGTGAAGTATCGGAAGGACTGGCACCAGCTTTTCTCAGTTCTACAAGTGTTGCCGGGCAGATTACGCCAGGCCTAGGATTACCATTGTTTCACAATTTGATGGGTGGTTCTGAATCACACTTGGTTTTAAGAAACATCGTTTCAGTCTATAATGATCCTACGTTAGAAATTACTAGTGAATATTTTTCTGAATGCTCCAAAACAAAGCAAAACTTTAACAGCATTAAAAAGGGAAACAAACTACTGTCCCCAGAGCTGGGACTCCATATTCCTCGATTAACAAAAAGCATTGTAGAGTCACCATTAAATGACCCTTTAAAAATGCCACATTCCACAAATTGCCAATAGCAAAATGGCATCTCGCGAGCACCAGGCTGTGGATATGCCTTTCATGCATAGATCCACAAATTGGAGGCATCTCCTTAACTCACTCCCACTCTCCAGCGGGACCCTCCCTGGCTCATCCCGTTAACAGTGACGGACTCAATCCTGTACGGAACCACATTCAGTTCTAGACGTGTCGAGCCGACGCTGCTCTCGTGGCTATCACTGGTGCAGCCAATCTGGTTACAAGCTCTCCGTTCAAACAGACCAGAGTCGATCAACGGGGCTCTCATCTCCAGGAGGCTGCTCAATAGCCAGTTCTGGTCTCAAGAGTGGGAGGCGATCAATACACGGCATACACAAGCCAAAAATTGAGGTGGGGGGGGGGGGGGGGGCGGGGGAAGGAGAAAGAGAAGGGTGGGGAGGGAGGTTCGAGTCCCAAGCCTGCCATCCCACCCTCATGTTATTCAAAGTTCTTGCACCCTATCTCTGGAGAGCTTTTCTCCTCTTTGCTCAAGATTTTAGAGGTTTCTGCATATTCTGAACGTACATCTGTAAGCCAGGGGTTGAGTGAGAACACAAAACCCTTGCACTCCTTCACATTGACAGATGTGAATTTGATTTAGACATCTTTAGGCATCCCCCCGAACCTCCCCCGGTCATTAATCAGTATGTACCAATTCCTTTCAGTAAAATCTGCTTTAACACTGTTGACTTCTTGATTGACAAACGTCACTACAGTACCTTCAATAAATATTGCTCCGTACCTAACGCAGGACAAACAAAATGAACATTGAACAGGCCCATACATTTACTAACCTGCTGCTAGTTAACATCCTCAAATAACCCCCCCACCCCCTCCCCAAAACCCCAGGATACAGCCCACAGCCAATTCTTTGCCTTACGGTAGAGCAGGTATGTGCCAGGTAGTCTAGCATGTTTAAAAAGCTTGGCAACACAGCCAGAGCTCTGAAAACCTTACTCCCACCATTTAAAAACAAAAACCACAAACCTCCCCTCTATTTCCCCCCAAATTTTGCAGCCATTCAAGGGACGAAGTATGATTTTCAGGAACTGGAAATTCTCTTTCCTGGTGACAAACTGGGGATTGATTGGGTCCAGAAATTTGGACGCCATTAGACAGCGCAAAGGATCATCTGGGATTCCACTCAGCCGCCAACTTCCGAGGACTCATCTCCCCCGCGGCAAATCCCTCCAACACTTCCTGAACACGAAGAATTTATTTTCCTGCCCGGCTTATGAAGGTGCCTGCACCAGATGTCCAGACACGTCCATAAACAGAAATGGACCCTGACTATCAAAGTCAGGTCACAGTTGCAATATTGAGCAAACCATTCGAGCTCCTCGGAACTGGCCTTGAAGGTGAGAGTTGCTTTGCACATGGGAAAACGTAAACAGACAAGCTCACCCTCGTGATGCTGTCTGAAGCGCTGACTCACATTATTCTGTTTACCTATAAACTTATTTTCTATCCTAGACAAATACATGAAATAACATGGGCTAAAAAAAAATCTGCCAGGTGGGGATATGAGTTCCACTTTTGGCTGCCAGCAGGGCACAGAGTCTTTGCAAGTGACGTTAATGCTGATTATTGCCCGCCTTCACAAAGTGACGGTAAGAGTTCGACCCAAACGGGTGAACGTTTTTGTACGCAATGGGTGCAACTAAAAACCTAAGTGACACCATAGCCAGAGTCACTGTCACATTTTTGTTTTGGGTTTTCTGTTTCAACACAGTAGTGACTTGGTGTCATTTATATCAAAATGTTGCTACCGAGTTAAATTTAGCTCACAAAAGGGGTTAAATTCAGAGGGAGAGGAAAAAAAGACAGGCGAGAGTTATTGGGACAAAAGGGGGGGAAAAAATTGGTACGTTAATGATTTCACCTCAACATTAATAAGACAGCCATCAAAAGCCCGTCTCTGGGACAAAAGGTGGATTATCACAATCCTAATACTTTCAGAAAGGATTCGCAAGGGATGTCTCGAGGGACTGAATTCAGTCATACACAGCATGAGGTTGGCTAGGACCCATATTTGTATTGGGGTGGTGAGGGGATAAGACAACTGGTTTAATTGGCAGCCCTGCTGGGAAATCCCCAGAGAGGAAGGGCTGGTAGAACGTCAGAGGTCAAACTGCAGGCTTCCTAGCCAGCTAAGGAAACAAAAAAAAAGGTTGAAAGGACCATGTGGTCAGTAGTTACAGGCTAGTTTGGGCTAGCAGGGGAGGGGGAAAGGTCTCATTCACTTCGTTGCTGACCTGTTTCAGATTTTTTTTTTTAAAAATGACATTTAGTCCACTAACTGGGAGTGTGTGGAGCCTTCTTTATTTTTGTTATTACAAGAAGCGATGTTGAATTAATTCAAAGCACGGTGAGAATTACTGCGTTACCTCACTCCTCTCGTTCGGTGAACGGTTGCTAAAATAAACCGATTTGTTGAATTACATTCCAGCGGGCGAATCAGTCCGTCTTTTGGGAAGACTTGAGAGACGCACATGGACGTGCCTGCACGCGATTACAGTATCCAGGTCAGCTAACATGGGATTTTCATCGCTAGGAATTCCTAGGCTGCACTATTGTGTGACTAGCTATTTGGCAGTAAAAGCAAAGTCCTGATCGTAAGGGATGGAGGAAGGAAGGGAAGACTTACGGGAGACACCAGTAATGCTCAGCCCAAAGGAATATCGAGCTTAGGCCTGGAATTTGTAACAGTTACGATATGGATAGGGCGTTCGGTGTGTGACAAATGGCTCAGCATTCCGTGACAAGTATGTGTTCAGTCACCACTGCAACTCATCACCGCAGTCAACACTGTTTCGGAAACCCGACGGGTGTTTGGATGAAGAATCCATGAGGAAGGAGATGTTTCTCCAGCCTCCCTGAGCATGAGCTGTGGCCAACATCAGGTCTTCACTGGACTCGGTAGCACTAGCACCTCTAGCGCCTTTTCGCGACTGCCGTTTAATTCTAAGCAAGTGGAGAGGTCTACACGGGAGACCGGGCCTCAATGCACCAGCCCAGCAGGCACGAGGCAGCTCGCAGACCCCCCCAAGAACCTTCAGTGGGTGATACTGCGGCAAAATACTTTTTTCTCCTTTCCACACTTCACACATCTTCCCCACCCCCACCCATCAGTTAACTCCACTCAGACCCTGGAGATGAACCCGTGACCCCTGCTCTGGGCAGTTCACTCACCGACTTCATCAACTGAGACACAGGGGTTGCTGGGAAAGCATTCTGAGCTCCCATCATCTAGATGGAAATACATTACAGCGTGAACCGGGCGATCAGCCAGCAAGCTGACGTAATCCTTGCAGTGATCGCCCTCCCCATCGGCTGTGGAAGGTGTAAAGAAGCCCTAGGCCCAGGCTGCCTGACCCAGCCCCGCTTCTCAAATGCTATTGGCTGCAGGCTGCAACAGTGAGAGGATAAAATGGCAGAGACACCAAGGGGTCTTATATTTAAATCTACAATCTCCGCCGTGCTCTACCGGTACTGAAATAAACCGCAACTTCCAGAATCTCCCTCCGCCTCCATCCCCCGCCCCCCTCCCCATCATTAGTATTGCTCCTTCAACTCTCCAACAGCAGTGTACTGCCGGCCAAATATTTAGTCTTTGCCCTGCCATTTGTTCTATTTTGTGTGTGCGTGTGACTGTGTGCATGCATCTGTGCGCTTGCATGCCTGTGAACACGTGTGTGACTGATCATGCGTGTCTGTACGCGCTTGCGCGTCTGTGTGCAAGGGCGCTTGCTTGTCTGCGAGCACGTGCATGTGACTGCGTGCGTGCGTGTCTGTGCGCGCTTGCGTGTGTGTGCGAGGGAGCTTGCTTGTCTGCGAGCACGTGCGTGTGACTGTGAGCGCGTCCGAGGGCATAACATTAAAAACTTGAGATCTAGAAATTATTCAAAAAAGTGAAACTTTTGAAACGTGACGAGATGTTACGTGACGTGCAGCGAGCACCATCTGCGGCCCGTCACCTCACTCTGCACTGGTGGCAGCGGGAACGGGGAGGCCTTCCCTCGCTGTACAGATGTCTCTTTTTAAAATATGCACAAACGGCCCAAACCATGGCTTTTACAGCAGTGGAACAATCACTGCAAGTTTGTTGTTTTATATGTACATATATAAAAACACAATTTCTAGAATGAAAGTGAACCGGTAGCAAAATTCCATACAGCGGCGTCTGCAGTTCCTGGGACTCCGATGTGGCAGCTGAAGACCGACCGTGGAATAGGTGGAGTTTTGGAGGAGAAAGTCCTGGTTTTTGGTATCGTTGCAGCGTTTATTCTCGCACACTTGCTGAGTAGGAGAACTGGGGAAAGTGTGATTTCTGATCACTCTCCATCAGGTCCAAGCTGTCGACTGTAGAGAGAGAAAAAGAAAATAAGTCGTCAGCGACAAAGAGAAGAAAGCTACAGAGAATCCACGGGCAAGAACACCGTCCTTCAGGGAATCTTCCTTTTCCGTTAATCTGAGCCCTCAAGCCCGCCAGAAATGGTCAGGGACCGACCGGCTCCCAGACATCTCGACGATTGCCTGCTGTGATGCGACTGACGGTCAGGGAACGCGTGGTCTCTGTTCAGCTACGTGGGTGCGACTGGGAGCTCAGCCTGTAGAGAGTCGCAGGTTATATACCTGCAGCGTGGCAGAGCTGGGATCCTCCTCTGCAAACTTGGCACCTGCCATCGGCACACCGCAAAACCAGTCGACATTAACATCCTTCTCCTTACTTACTGAGTTTTAAATATGTATCAATACATTAAAAAATCTTGCGTATTGCATGAATCTATCAGCAGGTCACAGTGGAAAATCCAAATGTAAATATTTATAACTGGAATAATCTCATCTAAATGTGTCAACATTTCATGTAACATTGTGTTACACTTTGTTGAATCATTGGAATCGCTCAAAAAGCTTTAATCATTTTTTCCCCAGTAACTGATTTTTTTTAAGGTCTCAAATAAGGTTAAAGAGAATAAAGCTCAGAAATTTACACATTTCACAATAATATGATTTAATTCGTCCACTAAACTGTAATCTGTGCCTTTTAACACCGGCACTAAAGTTTTTAACTTCAAGTCTTCGACCTGTCTCAATAGCCTGGGCCTCCCCCGGAGATCTTTACCCCATAACCGTTAGAAAGAACTTCCAATCATCTTTGTATTCCGAGCATGGTCTGGTGCGGCCGGCGGTAACTCCGCGAGATTCGGCAAGGCCGGGAAGATTCGCTCATTTTAAAACTTGGGGTCTTCCTGAATGCCATCCGTGGTGAATCCGGCAAGTTGACTTTCGACGCGGCCAGCCGGCTGTGCCAGATTCGCACGGCAGAAGCCAGCGGCACTGATCCCCGCCCCCCCCCCACCGCCCCTTCCACCCTCCACCACAAGAGAGTCTGGTTCCCAGCAGTCCTCCCTCAATTAGTCCTGTGGCCTCACGGTTAGGATACTGGACTAGCGACCACTTTGAAAGGCTTTCAAACAAACTAGGAACTGAATCTCTATTTCAGGCAAGGGGTGACATTTATTAAAAAATGCCGTTTTCTAACACGACGAATTGCTCATCGACAGAAGGCACCTGTGATTAGCCGCTTCTGTGATTGCGGCTGCTCAGTTTTCTTTTCTAACTGTCAGTAAAGAGATGGTTTCTCGAGGATAGATTTTGTTTTAAGCCACTCTCCTTCATTTCAGTTGAAAAAAATTCAAAGAAAAAATCCAGGAAGGGATTATTCCTTAAATGGAAAGAAAGTAACGTGTTTGGAAAATGAGAGAGATCTGGGGGTCCTTGAAGATGGACAATCAATAGCGGTTCCTGGGAACCCCATCCCCATTCTCTGTTCCCGGGTGCCCCCCACCCTCTGTTCCGGCTTCACTTTGGCCTTCTATAAAAAAGGAGTTAATCCAGAGGAAGAACCTCAAAAGGAAACAGGACGGATCAAGCAGTTGCCCGCTCACTGACCAGGTCCGTGCGGAACTGCAATCCACAAGCTTTGTACTCACATTTATCTGGGGGGGTGACTGTTATCGTCTCTGCTGTGAACTCATCATCAAAATATCGTGTGTCTGTCTCAGAGGACACCTGGGGCTTGAACGGGGGCACAAGCTGTTGTACAGAAAGGGAATGGAGAACAGAGGAATTAGCTCAGTGTTGGTACAATCACTGCACCATCCAAATTCCTGCTGGGCTCAAAGCTACACGAGATCAGAATGAAGCTCTAGCCCCAGGCAGCACCCCCCCCCACCCAATCCCCGGGCAACATCTTCACCACCACCCCCCCCCGCCGCCCCCTCCACCAGGCAGCACCCACCCACAACCCTCCCACACCCCATTGCGATTTGCAAGATTTTGCAGTATGCAAATCAGCTGCCATTTTTGCCTGCACAACAACAGTGCCTGAACTTCAAAGCAATCCAGTTGAGCATGAAGAGCTTTGAGTCACTGGTGTATCACGATCAGGCACTGCATAGACACAATTCTGACAAGCTGCTGAGGAAAGATCCCATTCAGACTATTCCAAAGCAGCTCTTGTCCATCTGGGTTTTTGCGGGGCAGCTATTTCTTGGCGATAAATGAGGGTCGTCAAACACTTCAGTTCTCTCACCCGCTTCTCAACGACGTCCTGCCAGTTAACAGGCACAAAGAATTTGTGGTGCATCACTTCCTTTGCATCATCAGGACCACCACCCAACCTGCAGAAGATACGAGAGGTGAATACAACACTGCCTATCCAACCCTCCACCATCACCTGCTTCCAAACCACCCAGCGCGGCATTTTCAGAATCCTTGTCCTCAGCTATAAGTGCCCCATGGCCTCGCCCATTCTATGTCCCTACACACATCTCTGCTCTTCCGACTGGCCTCCATTGTACCCACCCCACCCCGCTCCCCATTTAGCCACTGGGCTTCTTGGTCCCATACACTCTGAACCCCTCTCCCTCATTACAACCCTCTCCTCCTTCAAAAGCCTTCTCAAAACCTCCCGCTTTGGACACCACCTCGAATCCTTCTCCCATCCCTGTTTAGTGTCTGGTTATTTCTGTCAGTGTCTGGATGTTTTATTAAAAGGTCCTGGTTAAATGTAAAGCATTGTTGATAGAGGATCTATCCAGCAGAGTTGGTACAACATGTAACTATCTGACACGGTTTCAAGAGCAAGGACTTCAAACACCAAACCTCATCAGACACGACATAGGACATGTGGTAAGTGTAAGGAACAGGTGACTTTGGGTCTATGGTTCCCAAAGCTCTCCACCACTGGGGTTTTCCTTGCATCATGTCTTGTCTGGGTCTGTTGTAGACTAATTGATAGGCCAGTGACTCCATTACTGGCCTATCATGTGACTACCAGGGTGGTCGAAGGAGAACTAGATGGACCTCTGTCTCTTTTCCCCCCCACGATTCCTAAGTTCCCACCTTTTCTTTTTAAGAAAACATGACCACGGACTTACCACTCGTCGTGTTTAGTTCACTGCCTGCAATCCACCAACAGTGTAATGGGGAGATGTGAAACAGCTGCTCAGATGACATTCTTATTAATGCATCCGGCACAAATGGGAGCGACTCTATTCATTTAATTAAAACAGAGGTGGTTTTCTTGGTGACAAAGTACCAGCACAGCCTCATCAATTAGTGATTATCAGGACCCTGCATTTGATGCGCCTCCGATTGCTGCTCGCAGGAAGGGATTTGAAGGGAGTTCTGATATCGGAGCATTTAAAAATTGTTCGTCAGCTGGGTTTCTGACAACACATGGAAACCCAAGTCGGGCCTCCCTACCCATTGGCTTGCAAGGTGACCTGGAGCCAAGTGGGAAGAACCTCAGCCCAAAGTGACCGGGTCCATTCCTCGAGGTTCAACCAATGAGCCAGGCTGCCAGTCAATCATCAATGGTGTCCTGGAATAAACCAGACCAATCGGGCTTGGGTATTGGATTACCAAGTTTGCCACAAGAGGATGGGCTCAGTTCCAATTGGCCATCGCCATGTCAGTCATCCTGCAGCCAAAGAAACCCGACTTAACCACCTTCCCATGGAAGATAATCATTATTTGGTCATTGGACAGCTGGCAAGAAAATGTCTAAGCTCTCACTACACGGACAGCACGTGCCAAGAACACAACTCGCCATAAAACAAGACAGTACTTCTCCACCATCCTCCTGCCCGCAGCCTTGACACATCCATTACCCCATCCAACACTGGTCCCACCAGCTGGGTACAGGGGGTGCCAACAGCAACTGCCCATCTATCTGAAACCCAATTTGGGACCAATAAGCGATAATAAAGTTGGTTCTTTTGAAAGGTACTACCAGCCCCTCAGGGTAATTGCCTTCACAAGAAGGCATGGATACAGTGTGTGCCACATTCACTGATGGTAAGGTTGAACACTCCCTGGGCAGGTATAGCATAGCCAGCTACAGACTAAAGCTCCCTCTATTTTGCCCC
Source organism: Heptranchias perlo (assembly GCF_035084215.1). Taxonomy (NCBI): domain Eukaryota; kingdom Metazoa; phylum Chordata; class Chondrichthyes; order Hexanchiformes; family Hexanchidae; genus Heptranchias; species Heptranchias perlo. The sequence goes on along the minus strand of NC_090365.1, from coordinate 8,679,022 downwards.
AAGAACCAGTACCTCTGAAGACTTACTGGGCGAGGCTGTCAAGGGAAGGCGATTTTGTGCTACAGGCTGACAGCTATCATGGAACAGTGCACTCTCTCTGCACACCAATGGCCAGTGACCACCCCTTCCTCCCAACAGTCTGGCTGGATTCGAGCCCTGGGCCCAGAGAGGAACACAGTGTCTAACCCACAATTAGTGCCCGCTCCCCCTCTGCTCATCTCCCGAAGGTGCTGACTGCTTCTGGGCTACAGATTCCATGGATGTCGGGCAGCCTGTGGTACCCTCACCCAAATGAACATTGTACATTGGTGAGCCCAGACACAGTGTTGGCAGGCTACTCACCTGCAGGAGGAATCACAGCCAATCTTCAACCAGACGCCCATACACCACCACTTTACTGCACAAGTCACTAGATGGTGATCCTGGCCGATTCTTTGCCTGCTGCTGCCTGGCTGGGATCACCCAACCCAGCACTGACCAGAGGTCAAACCTGGGATATTCCTGGCCCCATAATTCAGCTAAGTGCCTTCAGCAATTGTACCACTGCAGGAACTCATCGCTCAACCATCTTGAACACTTGGCGCTCAATTAGGCAGCCATGATAACAACTTGCATTTATATAGCACCTTTAACGTAGTAAAGGTTTCTAAGGCGCTTCACAGGAGCAATAATCTGACAAAATTTGACACCAAGGCACATAAGGAGATATTAGGACAGGTCAAAGAGGTAGGTTTTAAGGAGTGTCTTAAAAGGAGGAGAGAGAGGTAGAGTGGTTTGGGGAGGGAATTCCAGAGCTTTGGGCCGCCAATGGTGGGGCAAAGGAAATGGGCGACGAACAAGAGATTTCAGATAAGCACAGGGCTGGGCTTTACAACAGAACTGTGAGTCCACAGTGACAATCACACAGCAAGAAAAGGTGATCAAGGCACGGTTGACTGCCTAGATCAACGAGCACAAGATAAAAGAAAACCAGTAATGGAGTGAGAAGAACAACTTTATTATTGTGAGCAAGTTCCCCTTTAAATGAAGAGGATGAATAATGCAATACCGGAATGATTACAATGCTGGCAGTAGTTCCCCTTTAACCGTCCCTACTACATTCAGTGTTGCTCCAGACTTGTTATTGTGAAGTCAATGGCATAACAGGGTTTGACCGTGGTGACTGCCGGAAGCACAGCAAGACTTGGACAGACTGTAGTGGGAATTCATTCAAGTCCCACTCCAGGGACCTGAGCACATAATCCAGGCTGACATTCCAGGTGCAGTACTGGGGGAGTGCCTCAATGTTGGAGGTGCCGTCTTTCGGATGAGACATTAAACAGAGGCCCCGTCCGCCCTCTCAGGTGGACGTAAAAGATCCCGTAGCCACTATTTCAAAGTGGGGGGGGGGGGGGGGGTGAAGAAAGGCAGAATGACCAAAGAACAGCCTACTCCTTCAACAAACTGCACTAGGCAGGGATGGTTTGACTAAGGTGGGGATGGATTGGTGCACAAGGGTTTAGGAGTTGGAATTTGAAAGATTTTCACCCGAGACGTGCGTCTTTGAACGACTCTTACCTCTGTTTGGGATCTTTCTTTAAGAGTCCCGAGAGAAGGGATTTGGCTTCGGGGGACAAGGTGCGAGGAAACCGAATTTCCTCCATGAGGATCAGCTCGAAGAGCTTTTCGTGGTCCTGGTTGTAGAAGGGAAGTCGTCCACACATCATCTCGTACATCACCACTCCGAGCCCCCACCAGTCCACAGCTCGACCGTAATCGTTGTCCTCCAACACCTGGTGCGAGACAAGAGGGCGATCAGGAACCTGCTAATACTGGGAAAGCCTCCATTACTAAAACCACACAAGTAACATTCCCGCACCCCCTGGTCTAGTGGATTAAAAGGTAACGACTGGTCGAAGGGACCCACATTCAATTCCTGGTCTGTGTTGAATAGCCTACATGGTCTCACCACCTCTCAACAGCACAGTTATCTTTGTGCAGGGTTAGCGGCGGTGATATCAAGAATATTTGCAACCACCCACGTTGCAGAGAAGCTGCAACACAAGTTGGAGGAGGCCAGAGACCATTTTCTTGACATGGTGTGGCTTGAAGCAGTGTTTTCAGTTTGGTCCTGAAAGAGCAGAAGGATTGCCTTGGGCTGAGGTGATTGGACAGGAGTGCTGTGGGGGATGGGAGAAAGCAAGGTCACCCAAGTTCAAAGGTGAGGACAGCTACCCACAAGGATAGGGGGGAGAATAGAACGGTATGTCACCATTGGTTAGCTCTTACGCTCCTCCTAGAGACTCTCGGGGGTAGCAGATAAAAGCACATGGTTTAGGTAGAAAAACCGAAGGGCAAAGAATTGGTGAATAGCAAATGGGAGAAGAGCTAGTCATGAACTTTTTATGAATTTAATTCCAATTTAGTGGTTGGTTTTGTTACAACTTTCGCACGATGTGAAGGAAAGTATGAAGTTGGAAACACACTCACCTCAGGTGCCAGATACTCTGGGGTCCCACAGAAGGTCTTCATGGTGGCTCCATCTGTTATCCCCTCTTTACAGAGGCCGAAGTCTGTGATCTTGATATGTCCATCTTTATCCAACATAAGATTTTCCAGCTGAAACGTAAACAACGGTGCGCCCAGAATTCAACGTTGGTGTTAATATTTTCACCCCACCATTGGCGGCCGTGCCTTCAGCTGCCCCTAAGCTCTGGAATTCCCTCCCTAAACCTCTTCGCCTCTCTCTGCTCCCTTAAGATGCTCCTTAAAACATACCTCTGACCAAGCTTTTGGTCATCTGTCTCAATACCTCCTTATGTGGCTTGGTGTCACATTTTGTCTGATAACCCTACTGTGAAGCACCTTAAAGGTACTATATAAATGCAAGTTGATGTTGCTGTTAACATGTGCGATCAGATAAACAGATGGGGCTGGCAGCACGAGTGGTCAACCCCACACTCACCCAAGATTGGCAAATGGCTTCCAGTATAGATTGAATCATGCAGGTATGACAATAGGTACCGAGAATAGGGGCACAGAATATAGCGTGAGTGAGCGTTGGTTACAAGTACTGGGAAGGAGACACTGGAGACTGATGACTGACCACTCCATAGAAGTTTAACAGTCTTGGCTCCAAATGGGTTCATGTAGGAAACACTGCACCAATTTGCACACACGGCACCATAAACGGCAAGGAGATAAATGGCCAGATCATCTGGTTCAGTGATGTTGGTTGAGGGATAAATATTGGCCAGGAGACTGGGGAGAACTCCCTTGCCCTTCTTCGAAATAGTGCCATGGGATCTTTTAAGCCCACCTGAGGGGGCAGATAGGGCCTGAGATGTTTAGCGTCTCATCCGAAAGACAGCACCTCCAACAGAGCAGCTCTCCCACCGTATCGACCCTCCGACAGGGCAGTGCTCCCTCTGTACCGGCCCTCCGACAGGGCAGCGCTCCCTCCGTACCGGCCCTCCGACAGGGCAGCTCTCCCACCGTATCGACACGCCAACAGGGCAGGGCTCCCTCCGTACCAGCCCGCCGACAGGGCAGGGCTCCCTCCGTACCAGCCCGCCGACAGGGCAGGGCTCCCTCCGTACCAGCCCGCCGACAGGGCAGGGCTCCTTCCGTACCAGCCCGCCGACAGGGCAGGGCTCCCTCCGTACCAGCCCGCCGACAGGGCAGGGCTCCCTCCGTACCAGCCCGCCGACAGGGCAGGGCTCCCTCCGTACCAGCCCGCCGACAGGGCAGGGCTCCCTCCGTATCAGCCCGCCGACAGGGCAGGGCTCCCTCCGTACCAGCCCGCCGACAGGGCAGGGCTCCCTCCGTACCAGCCCGCCGACAGGGCAGGGCTCCCTCCGTACCAGCCCGCCGACAGGGCAGGGCTCCCTCCGTACCAGCCCGCCGACAGGGCAGCGCTCCCTCCGTACCAGCCCGCCGACAGGGCAGGGCTCCCTCCGTACCAGCCCGCCGACAGGGCAGGGCTCCCTCCATACCAGCCCGCCGACAGGGCAGGGCTCCCTCCGTACTGCATCGGGAGTGTCAAACTCAAGCTTCGTTTCAACTCATCACTACTTGATTTACCTGATCAGGTGGAGCCCTGCATGATGGGCCTTGGCTCCTCACCTGGGTTTCTGAAAACATATATACCCATCCACTCTGCCCTGTTCAACCCTGAGCTGAGTTTCTGATTCCATATCCCCGTCCTCAAGTCCACTCACTTCCATCTCTGGAACATCGCCCGTCTCCGCCCCGCCTCAGACCATCTGCTGCTGAGACCCTCGACTATGCCTTTGTCACCACCAGATTCTACTATTCCAATGCTCTCTTGGCCGGCCACCTATCTTCCACCCTCCATAAACTTCAGCTCATCTAAAACTCTGCTGCACCAAGTCCTGTTCAGCTATCACCCGTGTGCTCGACGACCTACATTGGCTCCTGGTGCAGCAACACCTCAATTTTAAAATTCTCATGTTCAAGTCCCTCCGTAACCTCGTCCCTCCCTATCTCTAACCTCCTCCAGCCTTACCGCACTTCCTCTCCTGAACTCTGCCCCTCTGGCTCCGGCCTCTTGTGCATCTCCGCACTAGTGGTAACCACAGGCTCTGGATTTCTCTCCTGAATCCTTTACAACTCTCTAGTTCCCTTTTCGCCTTAAAATCCACCTCTAACCAAGCATTTTGCTCACCCCTCCTAGTCTTTCCTTTTGCCCTGTGCCCATTTTTCCCCTCCCCCTTTAGGGTCCCGTGAGGGGCATTGGGGCATCTTTCTATGTTAACAATCCTAAATAAACAAGTGCAGTTTACAAACACACTCCCCCACCCACCATGGCCGAATACCAACCTTCAGATCTCTGTAGACTACGTTCTTGTCGTGGAGGTAATCCAGAGCCGACACGATCTCAGCCCCGTAAAAGCGGGCGCGATCCTCGGTGAAAACACGCTCTCTCGAGAGGTGGAAGAAGAGCTGAGAAAGAGGCAGAGAGTAAGCAGCGGATGTGGCTGAAGGAATCGCCAGCCCCTCTCACCAGGCAACTCCTTCCACACAGAGCCTCCTCGCCAGCTCCAGTGCTACAGAGACAAACTATTCCCCTTACGGTGCGGGGAGGTGGGGGTCCAGAACAAGTGGCCACATACAACAAACCCGGGATCCCAGTTCACTGATCTTACACAAACCCATCATCGCTGGGATTGGGGGTCGCGCCTCTCCCTCTCCCCTCCCTATGCTGGGGAGCACAGCGAAGGCAATTCACAGAGTTTGGAAAAACAATACAGGGCAGGGAAGAGTCACCGATACCGTCGACCTCCCCCGATTGCTCAGTTGATTAGGGCAGGGAATTCCTGAGCCACACAAAATAGGCATCCCCAGGTTTAAGCTCCAGTCTGGGTCATGATATCTGCTCTCAGCTCTATAGTTGGGGGAGGGCGGGTGGAACCATGCCACGGAATTAAATTTAAATGGAAGCGACACTCAGAGGTCCCAGGTTCAATCCCCCTCTGTGCCGAGCAAGCGGATCTCAGTTGCCGTGACACCCGAGTGGCTCTGCTAGGCGCCTCAGCTGGGCCAGAGTCAACCAGAGTGTGGGACTGGAGTCGCAAGTGGGCCAGGCTAGGTAGGTCAGGCATTAGTGAACCAGTCGGGTTTTTCTGACAAGCCAACAGTTTTCATGGTAATTTTCTGATGCCAGCCCACAGATTACCAGATTTATTCTAGGCAGTTTCACAACCCGCCATCATAGGATTTGAACTCATGACCTTTGGGTTGCAAGTCCAGGCACCAAATAAACACCACACTTCTGTACACAGTTAGAGGGTGGGGGCAACATCAGCGGGCTACAATTAGTCTTAGTGTCTCGAGCTAGAACTGAGCAAAGGTTCCTGTACCTGATCACTGTCCAGGGAATCCTACTGGAAAGTGCACCTATGTGGACAGTAAATGAGGCCAGGACAGGGCTCCCTGCTGGAATAGCCGGCTGCCCCACACTGTCTGGGCTGCCCGGTAGAATAGCCAACTGCCCCACACTGTCTAGGCTCCCTGCTGGAATAGCCAGCTGCCCCACACTGTCTGGGCTCCCTGCTGGAATAGCTGGCTGCCCCACTCAGAGGCTGTCAATGGCGATGGTACAATAATCCAACCTAGCACAGCAGCTTCAGCCAAGGTCGGACGCCGACATTGGCCAAAGGAAGGGAAAAAAGATGCACCTACCTCTCCACCATTTGCATACTCCATGACAAAACATAACCGGTCACTGGTCTGAAACGCATACTTCAACGTCTATGGGGGAAGAGAAATCATTGCCGAGTATTACTGAGAACATGCCCAGGAACCAGCATCAATAATACAGATCAAAAACCACACACTCTATCGAGCGAAAGAAAAACAGAGAATACCAACCTCTGGGGGAGACCACTGTGTGGTGGACTCCAAGGCTAAAAGTAGAAGATAGGAGCAAAACACACACCACAATTGCTGGTATTACACAGTGATGGTATCTGCACACTACAGCAGTTGATGTTGTGAATGTGGACTTCCAAAGGCGTTTGATAAAATGCCAGATAATAAACTTGTTAGCAAAATTAAAGCTCGTGGGATTAAGGGCAGTGGCAGCTTGGATACGAAATTGGCTAAGAGACAGAAAGCAGAGTAGTGGTGAGCGGTTGTTTTTCCAGAGTGGAGGGATGTATACAGTGGTGTCCCCCAGGGGTCGGTATTAGGACCACCGTCCTTTTCGATATATATTAGTGACCTGGACTTGGTTATGCTTGGGATATATAATTTCAAAGTTTTTGGAAGAGACAAAACTTGGAAATGTAGTAAACAGTGAGGAGGATAGTAGCAACCTTTAGGAGGACATAGACAGACTGGTGAAAATGGGCAGACAGACACATGGCAGATGAAATTTAATGCAGATAAGTGTGAAGTGATGCATTTTGGAAGGATGAGGAGAGGCAATATAAACCAAATGGTACAATTCTAAAGGGGGTGCAGGAACAGAGAGACCTGAAGATGGCAGAACAAGTTGATACGGCTGTTAAAAAAAAGCATATGGGATCTTGGGCTTTATAAATAGAGGAATAGAGTGCAAAAGCAAAGAAGTGACGCTAAATCTTTATACTTCACTGGTTAGGCTTCCGCTAGAGTATTGTGTCCAATTCTGGGCATCGCACTTTAGAAAGGACATCAAGGCCTTGGAGGGGGTGCAGAGCAGATCTACTAGAATGGTACCGGGGATGAGGGACTTCGGTTGTGTGGAGAGACTGGAGAAGCTGGGGTTGTTCTCCTTAGAGCAGAGAAGGTTAAGGGGAGATAGAAGTGTTCAAGATCATGAGGCGTTTCCATGGAGTAAATAAGAAACTGTTACAGTGGCAGGAGGGTTGGTAACCAGAGGACACAGATTTAAGATAATTGGCAAACGAACCAGTTGGGAGATGAGGAGAAATTTTTTCTCGCAGCGAGTTGTTCTGATCTGGAATCCACTGCCTGAAAGGGCGGTGGAAACAGATTCAATAGTAACTTTCAAAAGAGAATTGGATATATACTTGAAATGGAAAAATTTGCAGGGCTATGGGGAAAGAGACTAATTGGATAGCTCTTTCAAAGAGCTGGCACAGGCACGATGGGCTAAATGGCCGGCCTTCTGTGCTGTATTATTCAATGATTATGGCGATTTGTCCCAATGTTGAAAAATGGTCTTTATAAAAGACGAGAAATATCTGAGGTACAGTGTCGAAATTTAAAGATAGTAAATTGTGGGAAATAGCTAATAATGTGGATGACTGCACCAAAATACAGCAAGACATAAACAGGCTTGCAGAATGGCCAGATAAAAGGCAAATGAAGTGCAGTATGGCAAAGTGTGTGGTTCATTTTGGTAGGAAGAATAAAGAGGCCACTTAGTCCTTGGAAGGCAAGAAACTAAATGGGGCAGAGGAGCAAAGAATGCAGATACATAAACCACAAAACCTCAACACAAGTTGATGAGGCCGTAAAGAGTGCAAACAAGGTACTGGCGTTCATTTCTAAAGGAATAAAATACAAAAGAAGAGAGAATGTTAAATTTATATAGGACCTTGGTTAGACCACACTTAGAGTACTGCATGCAGGTCTCAACATTGAGAAAAGTGCAGAAAAGATTTACAAAGTTGTTACCAGATTTGAGAGGATGTAGCTATCAGGAAAGACTGAGCAGGCTGGGGCTCTTTACGCTGGAAAAAAGACTAAGGGGAGACCTGATAGAGGTCTTCAAAATTATGAAAGGGTTCGATAGGGTGGACGTGGAGAAACTGTTTCCACTTATGGGTGAGTCCAGAACGAGGGGGCATAAATGTAAAGTAGCCACTAACAGATCAAATAAAGAACTTGGGAGGAATTTCTTTACACAGGGAGTGGTGAGAATGCCACACTGAGTAAAGCAGAGAGCACTGATGCATTTAAGGAGAAGCTTGATGCTTACATGAGAGACAGGAGAACAGAGGGATATGGGGGCAGGGTGGGAACAGGAAATTAGAGTGGAAGGAAAGTTGTGTAAAGTATAAACACTGGCATTGACCAGTTGGGATGAATGGCCCGTTTCTGTGCTAAACATTCTATGTAATCCTTAGTGTCAGGCACACGACCCGCCCTGCATTGAAGCTTGTCGCCCCACATGGACCTGGACTGTGCGAGCAGTGTAAGCACCAAGGCCGAGGTAATGTTCGATTCACATTACATGTAATTTAATGCCGCGTTTGAGGGAGCTGCGAGATCCTTTGACGCAGTTTAAACAAGCCGAGGAGCTGCACACATGGCACTGCAATCTGGAAAGCAATGCAGAGTCAGGGCTTCTCAACATTTCCCAGAAAATGTGCTACATGGAACAGGCTGTGACAGTGAAAGGAGAAATCTGTGTGTAACGACAGCTGCATGGAGCAGACAAGCCTCTTCTCTCCTGAAGGCACTGACTCTTGCTGGGGTACAGCTCCATGGGCAAGAAAAAGAACTTGCATTTATTCGGCACCTTTCACAACCTCAGAACATCTCAAAGTGCTTTACTGCCAATGAAGTACTTTCTGAAGTGCAGTCAGTGTTGTAATGTAGAAAATGTGGCAGCTAATTTGCACACAGCAAAGTCCCACAAATAGCAACGTGATAATGACCAGTTAATCTGTTTTTTTTAGTGATGTTGGTTGAGGGATAAATATTGGCCAGGACTCCCCAGCTCTACTTCAAACAGTGCCATGGGATCTTTTATGTCCACCTGAGGGGGCAGACGGGGCCTCGGTTTTATGTCTCATCCAAAAGACGGCATACCTCTGAAAATGCAGCACTCCCTTAGTACTGCACTGGGAGTGTTGGCCTGGATTTTATGCTCAAGTCTTTGGAGTGGGTCTTGAACCCACGACCTTCTGACTCAGAGGCAAGAGTGCTACCCACTGAGCCACCGCTGACACGCCTTCACCGCCTTGCCCGGGCCGCCATTATTCCTGCGCCAGCTTAGACATCAAGTGTCATGGACTATTCGACCGATTGGGGCATCACAGAAACCCTGGCTGACTTTTAGCCTCTTCCTTGGCCCAAGCACCATCTGGCTTGGGATCAGCAGGGGGGGTTGACCTCAGGGACCACTACTCTGAACAGAGCAGCTGCACACTTCCTTCACCAACCAGGCCTCTGGGGGAGATGACACACCCTTTAGCAGCGGTGACTAACCAAACATCTACTAAATTAGCTAGCACAACGTAGGGAAAACTAGAACATTCCATCACATGGGAGCTGCTTTTACTGTAAATACCGCTGCCCTGTGCCAAATATATATTTTCATATAAACAGAAAGCCATACAGGACAGGACAGACCTGTAGCCAGGAGAACACAGATTGTGCCAAACTGAATCCAGTATAAGTCACAGAACTTACTGTTAAAAACGGATGTCGTGTATTCTGTAAGACCCTGCTCTCTGTAACAGTGTGGGCGACTTCATCCTACAATCAGCAGAAACAAGTATTAATGTTTAGGTACAGTTCTTATTTTCTCCATCGGGCACCGACTCTCCCTGGGGCATGGGCAGAAACAACCTCCAAGTGTGATCTTGGAATTCCCCTCCTAAACCCCTCCATCTCCCTCGTCGTTCAAGGCCCTCCTTAAAACTCGCCACGCTTTTAGTCTCCTCTCCTAATCTATCCTGTTTTGGCTTGGCAACCATTTTCCTTACTCGTGCCTCTGTAAAGCATCCAGGAATGTTTTTCTATGTAACAGGTGGTATGTAAACACAAGTTGTCGTTGCTTCACCAGTGCATTGCAGAGCACCCAGGATAACCTCTGTACACTCACACTCCACAGCTCTGGTTGTATTACTCACCATTCCATATACTTTCATTTATTCTCCACATTGTCCAGACATTGAAAGTAACAAGTCTTATGGTTACCCTCAGTTCTTTTTCAAAGTCTCCCTGTGTGGATTCTTCATTATACACCCATATTATTCATTCATTCTGCCAAAAGGCAATACTGTGCATTTGCCAGTATTCAAAGTCTAATTTGCCTTTTCTCTGCCCAGTTACCGTAACAAATCTATCTCCAAAACCTTAACTATACCCCATGTTCCTGCTGCACACACTACTTTAGGGTCACCTGCCAGATTAAAAAGCTTTCAATTTACTCCTGGATTTAGGTCATTTTACACACATAGCAACTTATATTTCTATAGCCCTCGTCGTACAGAGATGTCCCTGAGCAGGAGGGAGAAAGGAAAAAGAGGAGCAGAGGAGAGGAGGATAACAAAAGTCCAAGCACTCACCCTGCAGTATTCCACTCAGCACCTCCCCCCTGTCCGACACTTGTTATGCATGTTATGATCTGGAATGCACTTCCTGAAAGGGTGGTGGAAGCAGATTCAATAGTAACTTTCAAAAGGGAATTGGATATATATTCGAAAAGGAAAAATTTGCAGGACTATGGGGAAAGAGCAGGGGAGTGGAACTAATTGGATAGCTCCTTCAAAGAGCCAGCACAGGCACGATGGGTCAAATGGCCTCCTTCTGTGCTGTATGATTCTTATGATTTTCAACACTGAATGTGGATTCTGTTGGCGACATTGGCCAGGCATCAACAAGTGAAGGAAGAAACCTTTGCATAACCTGACTGCCATTTGGAGACAACCTCTAAAATGGGGGCTCCATGACACCAAATCCTGTTTGCATGGAACTGTAGGGAGGGGCTTGTCAGCGCCCACAATCGCGTCTGCCTCATTTCCTCCCCTTGGCTTTGATGAATGTTCTTGGATACTAGAAAAACCGACGAGTAGATGTGAAGGAACCTCCCATTGACAAAGCTGACAGACCACCCAATTCTCTGGGCTTCTGCAGGGCAACCTCAGCAACCTTTAGTCAGGTTTAAATTGCATTTATGTTCGAAGCGAGTTGAAAAATGGCAGGTGGTTATGTGATGACACATCCAGGAAAATGTCCAACCAGAGTTGGCAACCCTAGTTTGGGGGGAGGCGGGGGAGGAAAGGGTGAAGAGAGCAGTGGGATTAAGGAAAACCCCTGGCTGTGCTGCCTGTATAGGTGTGAAGTGACATGGAGCCAACTACTAACAGAGACAGTGATGGAAACAACCAAAGCTTTCTTCAGTAAATGAATCTCAAAGTAAATACTTACTTTAGCAATAATTACTTCTTTCCGTAGAATTTTCATGGCGTAGTAACGCCCCGTGGCTTTCTCTTTAACCAGGATAACTTTGCCAAAGGTTCCCTTCCCCAATAACTTTAAATAGTCAAAATCGTTCATCGTCTGGAATCAGAAAAGAACAACAGCCCAACTCAGTTACGCCACTTGTTTATTCAGATGTAACAAGACTGAAGATTAGATTGAACAAGGTGGGGGCCTGGATTATAAAGCTCAGGTGATGATGTTACATTTAGCCAGTCAAGTAAAGTGAAACCCCACCCCCCCCACACTGAAAACACTGCACTATAACATCTGCGGAACTGAACGGCAATAAAGAACGCGAGGGCGCGGGTTAGTCCTGTGCCACTGGTCATTTTGCCACATGGTGAAACTAAGTGACATGGACACGCCTTCTCGATGGGCATTGTCCGATTCAGCCCAGGTTACAGAGCAGTTCTTTTATTCAATCATCCCCGACTCCTATCCTGCTAGCAACAGCTTTACACAACAGTAAGAATGTGCAACACCCCATTTGATTCGAAATGCAAATCTAAAAGCTACCCAATCAAATATTCAGATCTGAACAATTGGATATCTTGAACTAAAAAGTGTCCACTGGTAGCTCAGAGCGTGCACCCTAAGCTCTACAGCACACGGGGAAAAGCGCAAGGCAACCCAATCCCATGGCCCAACGGGACTGCTGAGCCCTCGTACTAACCACTTTATTCCTCGACTTTAAAATCGACACCTCCATCTCTTCCATCCCAGAGCTGTCACTGGGCGAGCCACACTTGACATCCATAGCATCATCTCCTGGTTCCTGGTGTTTTAAGCTGTTTGCGACAGTCTGGATGGCTCTTGTCCAGTCCTCTCTAGAAACACAGTAGCATATACTGTCAGTGACTGGTGACCTGTTGTACCATTGCAGCCAGAACCTACCCTGCCTGCTAGTAGGTCTGTTGATCATTTCCTATGTGATTGAACAACCGACTGGATCTAGGCTCACACGAGAAAGCTGGCACGGTCCACAAGGGCTGCTGGAGTCTGTGGAATTGCACCACAGCAAGAATCGGGCCTCGGGGAAAGGAGAGGAGAAAGGGGGAGGGAACTGGGAGAATGATAAATGCATCTTTGCCCAGAGAAGCATTCCCCTTTAAAGATGGTGCCACATTACCAATTAAAAGGGATTGTTCTGGTGAACAGATGGACTTTTACTCAGCTGGCTCCTTCATGCTCTGCTTTTTAGTGAAACCATTTCAATTGGTCATCTCACTGGAGAAATGTTCATCCAGATTTTTTTGTGTGTGTTTCATCTGTTTGATCCCTCTCTTATAGATTTGCACGGTTAGACACGTGGGCCGCCCCACGTCCAAGCAGCACGGAAGCCTGACCTCCTGCACCTAGACTGGCAGGATCGAGATTCAAATAGGAACTCATGTTCACACACACACACAGACTGTCCTGGACCCTAGCTGCATCTAAAGAGGAACCCACTAAACAAAGACAAGGTATTCCCCAGATAGGGTAACAGACTCCCTGTTTAGGGTCATTTAATTGTGTGCTTGGATGCAGAGCACAGCTCACAACTTCCCAATACTCACTTCCAGCAGGCAATCGGAAAATTTACCCTAGAGTCTGTGACTTATGACCGCAAAATGGAAAGACTATCATAACTCTGAATGAGGAATGCAAAAGGACATTGTTTAAAAATCCGTTCACTTTATACAACAAAACTCAGAAACTGACGGCTGCTGGGATCCATTGCTGCTTTCCCAGCCTACAGATATTGTCTGCGAGAAGCTCCACTAACACTACAGGCTACCCAACCATCGCTCAATAGAATCGGCTGCTGTCTGGTTGAAATAGGCTTTCACTAGAGTGGTATGTGGGTATTTTCCACAGTGCCAAAGATGAGCAACTTCTCTGTGCCCTTTACTGGGGTGAGCAGGGGAAAAACATCAACTCACCAGCCTTACCAGGCGTCCATGCAGTGCCAATGTGCCTTCCCGCTGCACTGCGGAGAGTCAGTTTACACATAAAGCACCCCACAAACACATGGCAGGGGGGGGGCAGGCTGAGCAGGGCAACAGGCCCCCTTCACTGGTGTAATGCCCACCGTCGCTGCACCTCTGCACCTTTTGAGGTAGAAGGGGCCGAGGGGTCCGGGGGCAAAAAGAGCTGCTTCCCAGTAAAGTGTAGTAAATAATTAAAGTAATTCCCAGCACCCTCCAGCACCGGCCTCACCGTTCATCCGGCGTATCAACGTGAAAGGTCCTCTCGATCACCGTCGTCCACTGCAGGCACCGAATGATAAACGTGTTGGGCCTTGGCCGTTCAGTCTTCATCAGCTGGCATTCTAGTTGGTGCGGAGAAACGGCCAGATGTTACAGATCCGTGGGAAGGTTCAGTATTACAGAATTTTAAAGCACAGAAACAGGCCATTCAGCCCAAAAGGTTAATGCCGGTGTTTATGCTCCACATGAGCCTCCCCCAATCCTACTTCATCTAATCCTATTAGCATAACCTTCTATTCCTTACGCCCTCATGTGTTTATCTGGCTTCCCCTTAAATGCATCTATGCTATTTGCTTCAACTACTCCATGTGGGAGCGAGTTCCACATTCTAACCACTCTCTGGGTAAAGAAGTTTCTCCTGAATTCCTGATTGGATTTATTAGTGACTATCTTATATTTATGGCCCTTAGTTTTGGACTTCCCCACAAGTGGAAACATCTTCTCTACGTCTACCCTATCGAACCCAGTCATAATTTTAAAGACCTCTATCAGGTCACCCCTCAGCCTTCTCTTTTCTAGAGTGAAGAGTCCCAGCCTGTTCAGTCTTTCCAGGCTAGATCCTGATAACATCTCAGTATAACCCCCTAAGGGCTGTGCCCATTATGTCCCTCACTCTCCGAGACTTGTCTATAAAGCACTTTGGGACATCCTGAGGTCGTGAAAGGCGCTATATAAATGCAAGTTCTTTCTTTCTTTCTTTACTTTCTATCTGAATGAGTTGCCACGGAACATGACTCGACCGGTTTATTTTTAATGAATCCATTTCCCAAATGCTCCTTGTCCACGCTCAATTCCCTATCTGGCCATGAGGTAGAGGAGACTGCAGCGTAATTGGGGCTGAAATCTTTCTGCAACAAGGGGAATGAAGCGTCAACACTCTCATGGACTGGAAGGCATCCCGGCTGCATCAAGCCCTTGTGCTGAGTCCTGCTGCACAAAGCACAGTTTGTTCTAATTAAATGAATGTGAGGGAGGACCGGGGGTCACAATTTTAAGTTGCACAAGATCAGATCTAGTTAGATGTCAGGAGGAAGTTCTTTTCCCAGAGAACTTCTGAAATAGGCTGCCAGCTCGTGCGGCGGACGCCGATTCAGTGAATTCCTTCAAGCGAGGGCTGGAGGAATTCACGGATCCATTTCTGGCAGGCGCGAAGATCACCTTCTACAAAAGGTAGGTAATGCTTAGAATTATCAGGGCCAGAGTGATCTCCTCGACCAGTTTTGATCGCCATGGGAGGGGGTGGGGATGAGGAGGTGGTCTGAGAGAAATCATGGAAATCACAGCAAAAGCAGAGGCCATTTGGCCCAGCATGCCTGTACTGGTACTAGCTCTTAAAAACGGAAGCTGTTCACCGTCCACTCCCTGCCCTTTCCCCATATCCATAAGACTGATGGATTATTCTTTCGGTGAGAATAATCCATCAGTCTTCACCCTCGCAAATCCTGTCACAGTTTTGAAAAAAACCTTAGCTCCTCCTCCCTTAACCTTCTCTACTCCAGTGATAAAAGCCCCAATTTTTCGAGCCTCACCTATCACTTCTTATTCCTGGGATCATTCTCACAAAACTTTGTTGCCTCCTTACGATGGCTCTGATATCCTTCCCGAGTGCCAGAACTGGACGCAATACTCCAACTGTGGCCTAATCAATGACTTTCGAGCCTTTACACTCAATGCCCCAGAATCCTACCTGTCTTTTCATGGCCTTTTCTGCCTGCACGCCCATCTTTAAAGACCTCTGTATTTACACCCTGAGATCTCTGTTCCTTCACTCGGAAGAATCTTACCATTTAGGGTATACTTCTCACTTTTTTCCTCAAAAGGTACCACTTCACATTTTTGTATTTTGAACTGCATCTGCCGCCTATCTGCCCACGTCAGAAACAGACGACCTGTGCAAGTCGAGTATAAAGCCAGGGAGTGGCCCAACCACACAACGGTCCAGGAAGCAACTGATTCAACCAGACCACCCCTCACTGCGGCAGCTCGAAGACCTGAGGTCCCTGCAACGTGCTCGGCAGTAGGGGAAATGGCCCACAGGCGCAGAGAAACTTTAGGTGTCTCAGTCACCCTCGAGGGATAACTACGTAGCTCGTTCAAGAAATAAACTATTTCAGTTAGTGAACAGCGTTGACAAAAACCCATAACAAATCCCTGAAACTGCACCCACAACAGTGACAGGAGTTCTTTTTGAAAAAAATTCATTCTTGGGGCGTGGACGTCGCTGGCAAGGCCAGCACTTATTACCCATGCCTAGTTGCCCCTTGAGAAGGTGGTGGTGGGCCTTCTTCTTGATCTGCTGCAGTCCATGTGGTGAAGGTGCTCCCTCAGTGCTGTTTGGGGGGGGGGGGGGGGGGGAGGGGAGTTCCAGGATTTTGGCCCAGCGACGATGAAGGAACGGCCGATATACGTCCAAGTCGGGATGGTGTGCGACTTGGAGGGGACTTGTATGTATTTATAGAGGCAGACACTTCAACTAACGCGAGGGAAATTACTCACTATCCCCAAAGACTCACCTGCTACAGAGAAGTTGTTTAATGGTGGTAAACCGTGATCTGGGCTCTCAGGCTTCTCTTTATAACCAATAAACGAACCATCCGATTTCAACAGGAAGTACCTTGGCCTCCATGTCTTAATATATTCACCTGCGAACAGCAAAGGGCATGGGTAAGCAAGGTTCGGAGAGCATTCATCCCTCAGAGGTAATGGCACATTAATATGGTTTGGAAAGACTCTGCTTCTCTCCCCCCGCCGCACCAACAGCTTAAAACAAGTCCATTACTAACGCACACCGCCACTGGGAAAGGTTAAATTCCACTTGGAGAGCAGGCCATTTTGGTAAGCTATCTGAATGAACTGCCGATCGTCCAGAGACTGTTGGTGAACATCAAGTAGCATGGAACAGAACACCACCACTTCCCTGCACCCTTGTAAGTTCCCGAAGTATATGAATAAGTGATTGATTTTTTAAAAAAATAAAGGGATGGGCTCAACTGATGAACAACGAGGCTCTTCGTTTCCACTAAGGACCCAGTCTGAAGTATCAACCAAACAAAAGCTTAGCGTGCACCCATAAGCAAACTGAACGTCACCACTATCCCTACATCTTCTCTGCTCTGTGCCAAGGTTTGGTACGGGTGGGTAGCCTCAGAGGGGGGTAAAGGAAAACTGGAAGGAGATGATCGGGGGCTGGAATGGAGAGGTTTACACACTTTGGTCAACTGATTTGTTTTTCAGCTCAAGTCCCACAAAAGTGCAATAGGAAAGTTGATTTAAAAAAAAAGCACATGGGATGCTTGGGCTTCATAAATAGAGGCATAGGCTATAAAAGAAAGGAAGTTACGCTAAACCTTTGTAAATCATTGGTTAGGCCTCAGCGGGAGTATTGTGTCCAATTTTGAGCAGCACACTTTAGGAAGGATGTAGGAGCTTACATCTGGGGTTGACTGGGGACGTGGCACTGGGGAAGGAGAAGGGGGCCCTGTCGAAGGAGAAGGGGGCCCTGTCTGAGCTGTTAAGGAGCAAGAAGCCCAAGTTAGGGCCAAGGGTTGGGAGGCTTTGGACAGACTGGCTGCACAGAAAGTCAGGCCAGGAACATGGAATTGGGCTCAATTAACCAGATAACCAAGGGCACACTAATGTGAGCCAATCATGTGAGATTTACATGACGTGGTTCACGTAGATTAATCAGATTGACATTTCTCCCCCCGGACTTGAACAGGACCCAAAACACGCCCACGATCGGTTCTGTAACACCCACTCCTGCCAGTCTGCCTTCAAATCACCAATATTCATACATTTACATCAACAAACAGCAGCACTGAACGGGATGGCATGTACAGAACCATAGGAGAGATCAAACATTTATATAGCGCCTTTAACATGGTAACACGTCCCAAAGCGCTTCATAGGAGCGATTAAACACAATTTGACACTGAGCCAGAAAAGGAGATATTCGGACAAGTGACCAAAAGCACGATCAAAGAGTTAGGTTTTAAGGAGCGTCTTAAAAGGAGCAGAGAGAGGTAGACTGGTTTAGGGAGGGAATTCCAGGGCTTAGGGCCTAGGCAGCTGAAGGCATGGCCGCCAATGGAGGAGCGCAAGAAATCGGGGATGCGCAAGAGGCCAGAATTGAAGGTTAGTAGACTAAACGATAAAACTTTAAACAGTAAAGCACCACTGAGTTGCTCAATAAATAAATCTTTAAGTGAGAGGACTAGTTGATAAACCTGTATTAAAAAAAGCACAAGGTATCCCAGGTTTTGTAAGTGGAGCACAAGAGATAATGCTCTTTACAAATCATTGATTAGGCTGCAACTAGAACATTGTAGTGAGCTCTGGGCATCCTCCTTCCGGAAGGACGTCAACACCTCACAGAGGGTACGAAGAGATTCACCATGATACCAGAGATAAGAAGCTTTAGCTAGGAGGAACTTCGTTGGAACATAAGAACGTAAGAAATAGGAACAGGAGTAGACCATATGGCCCCTCGAGCCTGCTCTGCCATTCAATCAGATCATGGCTGATCTTCGACCTCAACTCCACTTTCCTGCCCGATCCCCGTATCCCTCGATTCCCTTAGAGTCCAAAAATCTATCCATCTCAGCCTTGAATATATTCAATGATTCAGCATCCACAGCCCTCTGGGGTAGAGAATTCCAAAGATTCACAACCCTCTGCGTGAAGAAATTCCTCCTCATCTCAGTCTTGAATGGCCGACCCCGTATCCTGCCATTATGGCCCCTAGTTCTAGACTCTCCAGCCTGGGAAAACAATCTCTCAGCTTCTACCCGGTCAAGTCCCCTCAGAATCTTATATGTTTCAATGAGATCACCTCTCATTCTTCTGAACTCCAGAGAATGTGGGCCATTCTACTCAACCTCTCTTCATAGGACAACCCTCTCATCCCAGGAATTAATCTAGTGAACCTTCATTGCACCACCTCTAAGGCAAGTATATCCTTCCTTAGATAAGGAGACCAAAACTGTACACAGTACTCCAGGCAAGGTCTCACCATTGCCCTGTACAACTGTAGGAAGACTTCCTTACTCTTGTATTCCAATCCCCTTGTAATAAAGGCCAACATGCTATTTGCTTTCCTAATTGCTTGCTGTAACTGCATACTAACTTTTTCTGTAACAGAGAAGGATGAGAGGAGATCTGATAGGAGGTATTCAAAATTATGAACGTGGAAAAACTATTTCCACTAGTTGGTGAATGAGCTCAAACCAGTCCAATAAAACAGTGTTACAGCACTCAAACCCAGAAGTCAGCACGAGGATGTGACAAGAGGCGATGGAGCTTCCTTATGGTGAATAGGCATGTCCTGACACCTTGCATTGCATGTGAATCCCTCAATGTAACCACTCCAAGTACAAAATTCTGTCATGTTTGAAATAAAACTGGGTTATTTCTCATTCATACCTTTTTTCATCAGCAGACCAGAATCAACTTACTGTGGAACAGCCACTCTGTCATGTGATGCAGGCAGTTATTAATAAACACTTGGTGACATCTCCGACTTCACACTCACCTCTTTTATGAAGCCATCCCTCCTTTACAACCGACACTTCATTCATATTGGTACCAAAATATTCCGAGGGAAACCACGGATTCAATTAAAGACGCAGGGAAGGCAACTGCCTGACCCCAGTGCCAGGGCCCTGAGCAACTCGACCCTCTTCCCAAACACAGCACGGAATCTGTGGCAAGAGAGAAATCGTAAACAGTTAGTAGAGTACAGCACCTACCCACGTGCACACAGTCGGTAGAGTGCCACACACATGCACTCACACCTGTAGTTAGTAGAGTACAGCATGCTCACACATGCAGAATACTTCATTTTATTAAAAACAAAGTGAATTTTGCTGTCAGCAAGAACACAATTCATCCCCATGAGCAATTGGTGCTGAGCCCAGGTCCCTCTACTGGGTTTCAACCTCAAAAGAGTAACCCAGGACACCACTAAAATTGTGCCATTTCCCACCCCGGTGATCACCTTGAGAGAGATTGACAATGTTAGCCAGTTTGTTCCTGCGAGTCCCTGCTCTCTATAACAGCGCTCAGACGGACCAAACCCATTTCACTTAGGACTTTGCACACGAGAGATTTTTTTGCCCCCATCATCCCAGGCTTGATTGGGACTCGGGTCCTACAGGTAAAAGGCCAGTGTTTCACCTGCTGAATGGTTTTGTTACGAAAGACAATGCAACGCAACTTATTTGGGAACCTGACTAGGGTGATTCAAAAGATCGGCAGAATAACTGAAAACACTCATAAAAGCCCCAAGGCAAATTCTATTCAACTCCCGCTGCACATCACTGCTAGCAATTTGTATCAGTACAAGCCCCATCCTAGCAACCACAGGCTGTTGACCCAAAGCAGTGAAACTACTGTTATTCCAGTGTGAGTTGCATCACAGCTCAGAGTCTGAAACAAAGTCACGGCAAAGTTCGATCATAAACTTTTTTTTTTAAAAACAGAATTAAACAATTTGTTTTTCCCTTGCAAGTATGTGCAGCAGGCACCTGACCGAAAGTCCAGATATCTTGTACCAGCTGCCTGGGAGCCAGTGTGCTGGTCGATAATCACTATACCTCTTGCCTCCAACCTCTGGTCCCTTTTTAGGTGTCAGCCGTGGTTCAGTGGGTAGCACATTCGCCTCCGAGTCAGAAGGTCGTGGGTTCAAGTCACATTCCAGAGACTTGAGCACAACCTCTAGACTGACACTCCAATGAGCGCTGTACTGTCAGAGGTGTCGTCTTTTGGGTGAGATATTAAACCGAGGCCCCATCTGCCCTCTCGGGTGGATGTGGAAGATCCCATAGCACTATTGGAAGAAAAGCAGGGGAGTTCTCCCCGCTGTCCTGGCCAATATTTACCCCTAAAACAGATTATCTGATCATTATGTTATTGCAGTTTGTGGGACTTTGCTGTACGCAAATGGGCTTTTTAAAAAAAAAATCCATTCATGAGGTGTGGGCACCCGCTGACAAGGCCGGCATTTATTGCCCATCCCTAATTGCCCTTGAGAAGGTGGTGGTGAGCCGCCGCCTTGAACCGCTGCGGTGTTTCCTACATTGCAACGCTTCAAAAGTACTTTGTGGCTGTAAAACGCATTGGGATGTCTTGAGGTTGTGAAAGGCGCTATATAAATGCACGTCTTTCTTTAATCAACAGTATTCAGTCAGTTCTCTGTCGAGGTCATCTCTTGGTCCTTCTAAGCTCCAAACCTACGGTCGCTTTTTCCTCTCAAAGGTTGAGATCGAGACTCATCGCAGTCTCTCTTACTGCAACATATTCTTTCCAAGGAGCTCAAAACCGTGGGAACACCACCTCCTTCAGTCAAGGAGCTGAAGGGGGAAGGAGCGAGGAAGAAAGGAGTGAGAGACACTGAGCAATCAGAGACCCTGGGTTAAACTCGCTGTCGTTACAAGCTGGGCGAGAGCTGCTGCTGTTTTTTTCAACTTGCCAAAGCTCTGCAGTACTGATGCCCAGACCACCCCCAGAATGTTGGCGACTTGAAGTTCCAGGGTCCAGTGTTCCAGCCGCTATAATTTAAGCCCAATGACTGATACCAACAGCGAGCTTGGAGAGGTCACTAAATAGCTCCAGGTTTTTAAGGACGGAAGTAGCTGCAGAATATTGTGAAATGTTTTTCACAAACACTGAACTTTGAGACAATAACTTGACAGTGGAGCAATTCGAGTGTGTTCTGATTATGGATACACAGAGAGACATGTCTGTCTGGGACTGCTCTAAAACCCTCCCATAGATCCACACCTCAATTCACAGTCAACAACAACATTCCATATTTAAAAGTTACTGTGAAAACCAGCTTGAGGGATGTGCTGTCATGAACTGGCAGGTGATAAAGCTGCTGGATGATGTGACTGGGGTTTCAGTAAGATGTTAAACAGGGGCCATGTCAATTTCAATGCTGTATCCACTTACATTGAGAACGCCCACCACAGATCCATAGTTTACAGCCCAAGGGGAGGTCATTCGGCCCATCGTGTCTGTGCCGGCTCTTTCCTAGGGCAATCCAGGACTAATCCAACTGCTCCGCTCTCTCCCCATAGCCTTTCATCCTCCTCTGCTTCAAATGTTTATCAAAGAAGAGCAGGGGAGTTCTCCCCGGTGTCCTGGCCAATATTTATGCCTCAACCACCATCAATAAAACAGATTATCTGATCGTTAGTACATTGCTGTGTGTGGGACCTTGCTGTGCGGAAATTGGCTGCCATTTTTCCTACATTACAACAGTGACTACACTTCAAAATGTACTTCATTGGCTGTAAAGCGTTTTGGGCCATCCTGAGGTCATGAAAGGCGCTTTATAAATACAAGCCTTTCTTTTCTCTGCCCTTAAAAGATGCAATGATCTCTCTGGGGTTTCCCAGATTGCCTTTGAGGGAGCAGAGAGCAATTTTTGACAGGGTTCCTGCGTCTCTGGCAGAAGGAGAGTAGGGATGTGGGGACGAGTCTGGTAAGAAATAGGCTGAGTAACAATGCTTTAACAACCCCGTGAATAATGGAGTTTGTATTAACCTCACTTCTCGTTCTCTCTCAGGTCATTTTAAACTGCTGACCCCAGAGGAAACAATCTTTCCTTCACAGTGTTAAAAAACTTCTTAAATCTTTCTACAATGTACACAAGGGTGAAATACTGATGGTGGAAGGAATTTGAGGGGATAGATTCCAATTATCACACTACATTTAGGTGCTTTGACTTAAATACAATAATCCCATTGTTATTAGTACCAACACTCTGAATAAGCTGCTGCCCATACCTAATACTGCAATGACAAATCCCAGAGTGTGGATTTACTTTGGTTTTATCTAGCAAGGTCCAGTTTAGTGTTCAGTTGCATGCCCCTGCATGCAAATACTCTATAAACAAATCTGGGATTTGAAGAACAGAGTTATGATCTTAACACACAATGCATAAAAGTAATGCTAAAAATGGAACACCATTCTGCTTTAACAATGACTCACTCTTTCACTGACATGTTCCTCTTACTCAGAATTCAACCACAGCTTCCAGCTCAAATTCAAAATGCACAATTCAGAACATTTTGCTTTAGAACAGAAAGACAGAATTGCATTTATATACCACCTTTCATGACCTCAAGACATCCCAAAGCACTTTACAGCCAATGAAGTACTTTTGAAGTGTAGTCACTGTTGTAGTTTTGGAAATGCGGCAACCAATTTGCACACAGCAAGGTCCCATATCAGCAATGAGACAAATGACCAGATAATGTTTTTTTTCCAATAAGAGATGTTAGTTGAGGGATAAATATTGGCCAGGACACTGGGGAAAACTTCCCTGCTCTTCTTCAAAATAGTGCCATGGGATCTCTTACGTCCACCTCAGGGAGCAAACGGGACCTCAGTTTAACATCTCATCTGAAAGACGGCACCTCCAACAGTGCAACACTCCTTCAGTACTGCACTGCTGAGTCAGCCTAGATTATGTGCTCAAGTCTCGGGAGTGGGACTTGAGCCCACAACCTTCTGACTCAGAGGCAGGAGTGCTACCCACTGAGCCACAGCTGACACCTAAACCTGAAACCCTTTAAAACCAGAAAACCCCTTTAATCGGGCACCTGTTGCCCAGCTGGTCCTGAATACAAGGAGCACTTCCAAACACAATAGCAATTAAGAAAAAAACATTCCTTTTGTACTTGAACCAGGGTGTGACGCAATGAGGAATTCAGATGCACTGAGAATACCTGCATTGGATGACTACGGCCCCTGGCTCCAGACTGACCGACCCGGTCCAGTGCTCGAGAAGCCAGTGAGACCATTAGGATTCAGCCTTTTTTGAGGTCCGGGATAGCACACAGAGAGACAAGAATCATTTCCCAGAAGCCAAAGGTATCTAAAGTCGTAACAGGAGCGACAGTGAGAAATACAAAGAGGGGAGCTTCAATCCTTTGCAAGGATTAAGATACTGCTCCACAGTGTAAAATCTCAGAAACCCTCAAGACCCAGTGCCCCACAAACCGTCCGAGATGATTGGAAAAGCTGGAAGTATCTCCCAAGTATATTCTGTTCACTGTGCAGACATAATCCTGGCAATCTTCATCTGTTATACAGCTGGAATATTAGTTAAAGCAAGTGCTCCATAACAAAATATAAACAATCTGAATTGCCACCATGAAGAGTAGCAGAACTCTCTCGATGCTCTATTCTCCACTCAGCTAGGCACACTTAAAAAGAGGAAATGCAATGTGTTTTCATTTTCTAACAAGTCACCACATCCTATGCAGTTCCTGGATTTAACGCATTAAAACACATTGCAAAAACTTACTATATAAAGCACTGCACGAAAGGTACGGCCTGCGCCGGCCGGGCTGTGTAAGCGCACTGTGCGGTATTGGAGAGTTAGCTGCACGGATCCAGCGCAACTAATTAAAAAGGCCTAATGGCTGAAATCCTAAATTTGAAGTTCTACTTTACAAAAGAGCATTTTTCCTTGCCGTTACTTAAAATAAAATCACCATTTCCTCTCTCCTTGCTCCCTGCTAATCATACACTTTAACACTAAAAATTAAGGGTTGTCCTGAGCTTGCAACCAGTCTGCCAATCAACTGCAATTAAAGACGCGGGAAGCCACATCCAGGTGTGGAAAATCAACCCAAAAAAGTACCAGACTGAAACCATTGCATTGGAAACCACCGAACAGAACATCCTGCTGCCCGCATGCAGCAATTGCCAGGAATTGTGCAGCAGGATCTCATTTAACTGGAAGCTTCCAATGGATCAGGTACAAGATCACTACTGCCAAGTAACAGGTCCGTGTGTGGTCCCAGGTCTGGGCCGAGATGGCTGATCTCGGCCAAGGCTACGACGGGGACCCTGCTCCTGATCACTACCCAGTCACCCATGCTGGAAAGTGCATGTGTTGACCTTGGCTGTGATGCTCCCCGCTGTCGAATAACCTGATACTCACTGCATAGGCTCACACATGGACAGAAGCAGTAGGCCATAGAACTGTATCCTAGCAAGAATCAGCACCCTTGAACGGAACAGGAAAACATGAGGAAAACTATACCAATCACAACAGAGCACAGCAGCCTGGGAAATAGTTTCAGAGGGTTAATTTACCAGCAGGCCCTGCAACACTCACTTCAACAGCTTATCACAGAATCATACAGCACAGGAGGCTGCCATTCGGCCCATCGTGCCTGCTCTTTCAAAGAGCTATCCAATTAGTCCCACTCCCCCGCTCTTTCCCCAATAACCTTGTAAATTTCTCCTTCTCAATTCCCTTTTGAAAGTTACTATTGATTCTGCTTCCACCACCCTTTCAGGCAGTGCATTCCAGATCATCACAAGTCGCTTCATAAAAAAAATTCTCCTCATCTCCTCTCTGGTTATTTTGCCAATTATCTTAAATCTGTCCCCTTTGGCTCCGACCCTCCTGCCAATGGAAACAGTTCTCCTTATTTACTCTATCAAAACCCTTCATAATTTTGAACCCCGCTATTGAATCTCCCCTTAACTTCTGCTCGAAGGAGAACAATCCCAACCCGTAACCACAGCTCCCATTTTCTCCCCGACAGTAGGTGCTGGAAAAGTAGGATGGGAAATGTGGGAGGTGAGCTGGCGAATCTTGGGATGGGGGTCGCCGTCCGGTGGCCTGCACCCCCGGTGCTGACTTACCTCCTCCTTCCGCCAGACTCCTGGGCCACCAGAGCCTTCTCCACTACTCCAGGCCTTCACACTCCCCCCTCTTCAACTCGGATAACCTGTTTGAACCATTCACACATTCTCTGGGTCCCTCCTATTTGCTACTAATTCCTCTCATCCTGCCTCCCTTTGTCTCATGGCTATTACCACTTCCGTCTGTTACCTATCTCCAGTGCTCAACCCAATCACTCTACATCTCGTTCTTTCTCTTTTCTTGTGTTTTTTTCTTCTTTCTCTCACTCTGCTCCTTCTTATATTCATCGGTAATATTTTCAGATTCTGGTGAAGGGCCATGATTGAAACAATCACATTTTCCTTTAACAGACCCTGCGTGACTTGCTGAGCGTTTCCAGCAGTTTCTGTGTTTTTCTCACAGATATCCAGCACTTGCAGTATTTTGTTTTTTGTTACGCGGAGTCCATTTCAAAAATCAAACTTCTACAGAGAGCAGTGATCACATTTAAGAAACTAGATTTTAGTAACAATTATCAGGGCACCATGTCCCAAACCCAAAAACGCAAGGAACCAATTAACACATACTGCTGCTGTAATGTCACTGGAAAGCCTTGTGTTACTGTATCTCTACTGATGTTAATCCAGCAACCTCACACAACTTGCATTTATACAGCACCTTTAATGTAGTAAAACGTCACAAGGCGCTTCACAGTAGCGTAATCAGACACAATTTGACACCGAGCTAAATAAGGAGATATTAGGACTGGTGACCGAAAGCTTGATCAAAGTGGTAGGTTTTAAAGAGCGTCTTAAAGGAGAGGAGAAGGGTGGCTCAGCCAGCACCCGACCTGACTCTGCCTCTGCTGTTGATCCAACATGCCTGTAGGGGTAGGCTTTGTAAGCCCTGACCGCACAACTCTTCCAGGCCAGTTCACTCACTGTGCTGGGCTCAGTAATTACTGTCAGCCAGTACCCCATGTTACTGCCTGCCCTGCCCTACAGACTGATATGAAAATCCAGTACACTCAGTGCTGGGCTCGAACTCCTAGCACCCACTCCCGATTTTTTTTCTTTGGCATCACACTCTGTTCATTCAAATCATCAGTTGAAACAAAGGTAAAATCAGTGGTAGTCCTATCGAACGGGGTGTGGGGCAGTATTGAGGAACTTGCTTAAATCAATAATAATCCTATTGAATGGGGTGAGGAGCAGTAATGAGGAACTGCCTTAAATAAGGACAGGCAGAAATTTTAAAAATGCAAAGAGGAATTGAGTAGAAAAGAAAAATTAGTAATGTACAATCTGATGGTTTTTAAATTTAAAAGCTTCGAGAGCCGCAGGTATATATCAGGCTTCCCGAGACCCGTCCACTATCTGAAAGGCTCAGAGCATGGACAGCTTTCAACAGGATCATTCACACAAGGACTAGGAGCATTGAGTCGCACTCACCTCACTCCCACTACCCTTAGGACGTGCTTCTCTCGGTCCGTGCCAGGTTGGGGACAGGATCGGACTGGGCTTGGGTCATATCGGCGAGGGTCCGGGGTCCACACCTCGAGGATAAGGAGTGGGGGGAGGGAGGTAGGGAAGGGAAAAGTTGGCACAAAGCAACGGCGCTTGGCAGAGATTTCTCCCAGCCCTGAGCCTCCGGCAGCACGGACACATTTCAGATGGACCTGCGTGGGGAACAGCACTGATATATTTTTGCAGACTGAAGCAGTGACTGCAGCCAGGAACACCCGTTCCATATCCTGAATGGATACACCGAGCAGCCTCAAAGTAAAAGGGGGTGGGGGGGTGAGACCACAGGGTAATCTCAAGATTTGGAGTGGGAGCTATGCAGAGGAATTGGGGGGGCAGAGGGTGCCTAAAATATGAGGGCACAACACAGTGAGTAGTTTGTCTGTGTATGACTGGAGGTGGGGAAAGGTCCTGCTTATCTATGACCTGGGTGGGAGGGGAGGGAAGAGGAGGTCCTGCTTGTCTACGGCCTGGGTGGGGGGGTAGGGAGGAAGTCGTCCTGCTAGTCTATGATCAGGGGAGTGTGCCTGTGTGTCTGACTATGTGTATGTAGGAACAGAAGTTCAGTCTCTACTTCCTGGTTTACAAAAACAAACATAGAAACAGTCCAGAGAGCTGCCCCTCTCTTTCTCTACTATTTACACAGCACAGAGTTACCCTGGAATGCAGTGAACAGCACTGCCAGGTTGTGTCTCTCCGACACGAGACACTGAATTGAAGTGACCGCTTTAATGAAATCTCTAAAGCCAACTGCACCAGTCCCGTTTCATTCCATTCATGGTCCTAAACCTGCTTATATTTGTTCACCATTAACAGTGACTGGCAAAAAAATTGTACCAACGTCTTAATGGAGAGAGATGGCTCCGCGTACAATAATGGAGATGGTCGCTACATAACCCGACTGTCACGGAACATCTGAAATACAAGACTCACTGCAAACCTGCGCCTTCCCCCCCGTCAGTCAGACGCGCACTGATCTGAAGACGAGCACCTCTGCTCTCTCTATCCCCCATCCCATGTGCCTGCTCGGCTCGACAGAATGGACTCACAGGCAAACAGCTCCCACTGCACATGCTCAAAGCAGGACCTGGCCAGACAAACAACCGACGCTCAAAGCAAACACTTGAGCGTTTGCTGAGGGACCGTGCGGGCTGGGTCGGGCACGAGGGGTTGGGAGAGTAAACAAGAGGCAGCAGCAAAGTGAACACAGCCGCCCATCGCCTGCTCCACTGCTTTCAAATATTTACCTCTCTACTGAGAAATAAATCGATGCAGCTGGGGAGCTGCCCGGCTCGACTTCCCCGTTTGGCCTTCGTGCTGTCAGACCTGAAACAACAGGCCGCAGGAGCACCAGTGTGACACAGGCCTCTCCTGACTGCACAGCAAGTGGAGAAACTCCACGGTGTAGTCCTGCGGAAGGGCCGAGGTGGATTTCAGCTGAGATTACAGACAAGGTGAGACAACTGGCCGCCCCCCCCACCCCATACCTCCCCAGGCAACGTGTCAGCCTTGACTCAATGGTTAGCCTCGGAGTCAGAAGGTCGTGGGTTCAAGTCCCACTGCAGAGACTCAAGCACAAAATCAAGGCTGACGCTTCAGTGCAGTACTGAGGGAGTGCTGTCTTTCAGATGAGACAACAACTTGCATTTATATAGCGCCTTCAACATAGTGTAACGTTCCAAGGCGCTTCACAGGAGTGATTTTCAAACAAAATTTGACACCGAGCCAAGAGATATTAGGACAGGTCAAAAGCTTGGTCAAAGAGGTAGGTTTCAAGGAGCGTCTTGAAGGAGGAGAGAGGGGTAGAGAGATGGAGAGGTTTAGGGAGGGAATTCCAGAGCTCAGGCTCTGGGCAGCTGAAGGCACGGCTGCCAACGGTGGAGTGATTAAAATCAGGGATGCACAAAAGAGGCAAGAATTGGAGAAGCGCAGCGATTTCGGAGGGTTGTCGGGTTGGAGGACATACAAACATACGTACGAACATATGAATTAAGAGCAGGAGTAGGCCATTCGGCCCCTCGAGCCTGCTCTGCCATTTGATAAGATCGTGGCTGATCTGATTGTGACCTCAACCCTACTTTCCCATCTACCTACTATAACCTTTGACTCCCTTGTTAATCAGGAATCTATCTAACTTAGCCTTAAAAATATTCAATGACCCTGCCTCCACCGCTCTCTGGGGAAGGGAGTTCAACAGACTCACGATCCTCAGAGAAAAAAATTCTCATCTCTGTCTTAAATGGGAGACCCCTTATTTTTAAACTGTGGCCCTAGTTCTAGTCTCTCCCACAAGGGGAAACACTCTCTCAGCATCTACCCCTTCAAGTCCCTTCAGGATCTTATATGTTTCAATAAAATCACCTCTCATTCTTCTAAACTCCAGTGTGTACAGGCCCAACTTGTCTAACCTTTCCTCACAAGATAACCCCCTCATCCCAGGAATCTTCTCTGAACCGCCTCGAAAGCAATTATGTCCTTTCTTAAAGAAGGAGACCAAAACTGCACACAGTATTGTAGATGTGGTCTCACCAATGCCCTGTACAACTGTAACAAAACATCTCTACTTTTGTATTCCATTCCCCTTGCAATAAATGACAACATTCCATTTACCTTCCTAATCACTTGCTGTACCTGCATACTAACTTTTTGTGATTCGTGTACTAGGACACCCAGATCCCTCTGTACCTCAGAGTTCTGCAATCTCTCTCCATTTAAATATAGTGCTTTTCTATTCCTCCTACCAAAGTGGACAAGTTCACATTTTTCCACATTATACTCCATCTGTCAAATTTTTGCCCACTCACTTAACCTATCTATATCCCTTTGCAGACTCCTTATGTCCTCTTCACAACTTACTTTCCTACCTACCTTTGTGTCAACAACAAATTTAGCAACCATACATTCGGTCCCTTCATCCAAATCATTGATATAGATTGTAAATAGTTGAGGCCCCATCACTGATCCCTGTGGCACTCCACTCGTTACATCTTGCCAACCTGAAAATGACCCATTTATGCCTACTCTGTTTCCTGCTAGCTAACTAATCCTTTATCCATGCTAATATGTTACCCCCTACACCATGAGCTCTTATTTTGTGTAGTAGCCTTTGATGTAACATCTTGTCAAAAGCCTTCTGGAAATCCAAGTACACCACATTCACAGGATCCCCTTTATCCATGTTGCTTGTTACTTCCTCAAAGAACTCTAAATTAGTCAAACACGATTTCCCTTTCACAAAGCCGCGTTGACGCTGCCTGATTGCATTGAGATTTTCTAAGTGCCCTGCTATAACCTCCTTAATAATAGATTCTAGCATTTTCCCTATAACAGATGTTAAACTAACTGGTCTGTAGTTTCCTTCTTTCTGTCTCCCTCCTTTCTTGAATATAGGAGTTATATTTGCTATTTTCCAATCTGATGGGACCCTTCCAGAATCTAGGGAATTTTGGAAAATTAACACCAATGCATATACTATCTCTGCAGCCACTTCTTTTAAGACTCTAGGATGAAGTCCGTCCGGACCTGGGAACTTGTCAGCTTTTAGTTCTAATATTTTTTTCAGAACCCTTTCCCTGGTGATTGTAACTGTTTTAAGTTCCTCCCTCCCTTTCACCTCTTGATTCACAATTATTTCTGGCATGTTATTTGTATCCTCCACAGTGAAGACGGACGCAAAATATCTGTTCAATTCATCCGCCATTTCCTTATTCTCCATTATTAATTCCCCAGACTCTCTCTCTAGAGGATCAATGCTCTTTTACTTACTCTTTTCCTTTTTAAATACCTGTAGAAACTCTTACTATCTGTTTTTATATTTCTAGCTAGCTTTCTCTCGTACTCTAATTTCTCCCTCATTATTCTTTTAGTCATTCTTTGCTGTGTTTTATATTCTGTCCAATCTTCTGACCTGCCACTAATCTTCGAGGAATTGTATGCTTTTTCCTTCAATTTAATACTATCGTTAACTTCCTTAGTTAGCCATGGATGGTACGTCCTTCCCCTACAGTCTTTCTTTCTTACTGGAATGCATCTTTGCTGAGTGTTATGAAATATCTCATTAAATGTCTGCCACTGCATCTCTACTGACGTATCCCTTAACCTAACTTCCCAGTTCACTTTAGCCAGCTCCGTCTTCATGCCCTCATAATTGCCCTTATTTAAGTTTAAAACACTAGTCTTAGACTTACTCTTCTCTCCCTCAAATTGAATGCAAAATTCAATCATATTGTGATCACTGCTACCTAGAGGCTCCTTTACAATGAGGTCATTAATTAATCCTATCTCATTACACATTACCAGATCTAGAATAGCCTGCTCTCTGGTTGGCTCTAGAACGTGCTGCTCTAAGAAACTGTCCTGAAAGCACTCTATGAACTCATCTTCCAAGCTACCTTTGCCAATCAGATTCTTCCAATCTATATGTAGATTAAAATCACCCATGATTATCGCTGTTCTTTTCTCACAAGCCAGCATTATTTCTTCCTGTATATCCTGTCCTACAGTGCGATTACTGTTAGGGGGCCTATAAACTACTCCCACGAGTGACTTCTTGCCTTTACTATTTCTTATCTCTACCCAAACTGATTCTACATCTTGATCTTTAGAACTAAAGTCATTTCTTTCTATTATACTCATGTCATCCTTAATTAACAGAGCTACCCCTCCACCTTTTCCTAGCTTCCTGTCCTTCCGAAATATCAAGTACCCTTGAATATTCAGATTTCCAGCCTTTGTCATCTTGCAGCCGTGTCTCTGTAATGGCTAACAGATCATACATATTTATTTCTATTGAGCTGTCAATTCATCCATTTTGTTACGAGTGCTATGCACATTCAGATACAAAGCCTTTAGTGCTGTCTTTTTACTATTTTTGCAACTTCTAGCCTTATCTGCTGGCGCACTCAAGTTTGCATGCTCTATCCCTTGCTGCCACTCTCTGATTATCATTTCCCTTATTGCTACCTTTCTCTCCTGCCTGGTCTTCTTTCTTTAATTTATCACATCTTCCCTTCCTTGATCCCTCGCCTCCAATATTTAGTTTAAAGCCCTCTCTACCGCCCTAGTTATACGATTGGCCAGAACACTGGCCCTAGCACGGTTCAGATGAAGCCCGTCCCAACGGTACAGCTCCCACTTTCCCCAGTACTGGTGCCAGTGCCCCATGAATCAAAATCCATTTCTCCCACACCAATCTTGGAGCCACGAATTTAACTCTCTAATCTTATTTACCCTATGCCAATTTGCTCATGGCTCAGGTAATAATCCAGCTATTATTACCTTTGAAGTTCTGCTTTTTAATTTAGCCCCTAGCTGCTCATACGCCCTAAGCAGAACCTCTTCCCTTGTCCTACCTATGTTGTTGGTACCTACGTGGACCACGACAACTGGATCCTTCCCCTCCCACTGCAAGTTCCTCTCCAGCCCAGAGCAGATGTCCCAAACCCTGGCACCAGGCAGGCAACACAGCCTTCTGGACTCTCGTTCTCGGCTGTACAGAACTGTGTCTATCCCCCCGACTATACCGTCCCCAACTACCACTACATTCCTACTAACTCCCCCCGCTTGAATGGCTTCCTGTAGCATGGTGCCATTGTCAGTTTGCTCATCCACTCTGCAGCCCCCGCTTTCGTCCATACAGGCTGCAAGCACCTCAAACCTCAAAAGGAGGTGACAGAGATAAGGAGGAACGAGGCCATGGAGGGATTTGAAAACAAAAATGAGAATTTTAAAATTGAGGCGTTCCCGGACTAGGAGCACAGGAGTGATGGGTGAACGGGACTAGGCGAGTTAGGATACGGGCAGCAGAGGTCTGGATGAGCTCAAGTTGATGGAGGGTGGAAGCTAGGAGGCCAGCCAGGAGAGCATCGGAATAGTCAACTCTAGAGGTAACAAAGGCATGGATGAGAGTTTCAGTAGATTAGCTGAGGCATGGGTGGAGACAGGAGATGTTACGGAGGTGAAAGTAGGCGGTCTTTGTGATGGTCGGAAATTCATCTCAGGGTCAAATCAGACACCAAGGCTGCGAACTGTCTGATTCAGCCTCAGACAGTGACCAGGGAGAGGGATGGAGTCGGTGGCTAGGGAACAGAATTTGAGGCGAGGACCGAAGACAGTGGCTTCGATCGTCCCAATATTTAGTTGGAGGAAATTTTTACTCATCCATTACTGGATATCGGACAAGCAGTGTGGCAAATCCAGAGACAATGGAGAGGTCGAGGGAGGTGGTGGTAAGGTAGAACTGGGTGTCGTCAACATACATGTGAAACCTGAAGTTGTGTTTTCGGATGATGTCGCTGAGGATGTAGATGAAAAATAGGAAAAGACTAAAGTTAGATCCTTGGGGGACTCCTGAGATAAAAGTGCGGGAGCAGGAAGAGAAGCCACTGCAGGTGATTCTCTGGATAGTTAAGAATGGAGCCAGTCGAGGGCAGTCCCACCCAGCTGGACGACGGAGGAGAGGCATTGGAGGAGGATGGTGTGGTCAACTGAGTCAAAGGCTGCAGACAGCTCGAGAAGGAGGAGATAGGTTAGTTTACCACAGTCACAGTCCCATAGGATATCATTTGTGACTTTGATAAGGGCCGTTTCAGTACTGTGGCAGGGGCGGAAACCTGATTGGAGAGTATCCAAACATGGAGTTGTGGGAAAGATAGGCACGGATTTGGGAAGGTGACGATACGCTCAAGGACTTTGGAGAAGAAAGGGAGAATGGAGATGGGGCAGTAGTTTGCAAGGACAGAAGGGTCAAGGGTAGGTTTTTTGAGGAGGGGGGTTATGTTGGCAGATTTGAAGGGGAGGGGGACAGTAACTGAGGAGAGGGAATCATTAACAATATCAGCTAACATGGGTGGGAAGTTGGTTGGTCAGCAGTTTGGTGCGAATAGGGTCGAGGGAGCGTTAGGCGGACCTCTCAGGTGGTTGTAAAAGATGTCAAGGCCCTGTTTCGAAAAGAGCAGGGGAGTTCACCCCGGTGTCCTGGCCCTCACTCCAAACGGTCATGGTGCTCGAGAGAAAGGCACAGATGCAGCTTGTGGGCGTGCAAGGGTTGCACTGCAATGCCTAGCAAACTCTACAATCAAAGAGGCCAGATTTGGTGGTGAGACTACACAAAGCAACATGGTGTGGGGACTTTACACTCTCTTGCCCTGTGGTTTGACCCATTGTCACGTAATCAAAGGCCTCACTGTATATTATGGGGAGATGCTGCTGATGGGCCTGTACGTGTCTGGGATTTCCCTGCTCTGCTGTCAGTCACTGAATAAATAGTTTTACCTCCTTTAACGCAGCAAATGACTCAAGGTGCTTTAGAGAGAATTGCATCGAATTTACAGCACAGAAACAGGCCATTCAGCCTAATTGCTCCACATGAGCCTCCTCCATCCCTACTTCATCTCACCCTATCAGCATATTCTTCAATTCCTTTCTCCCTCGTGTGCTTATCTAGCTTTCCCTTAAATGCATCTATGCTATTCGTCTCAAGCACTCCATGTTTCTCAGACAAGTGATGTGGTGCTGCGGAAATGGAAGCCATCCCCCAATCTCAGTTCAACAGCTTCATCAGTGCTGTTGTAGATCCATCTGGGATATCGGGCAGGAGTGATCCAGTGTGCCTTCGTCTCCCTTCCCTTTCTCCCCCAAATCGGAAGTCAAAGAAATGGACATCGAGCAGCAGGAGAGGTGGCTGAAAGCCCAATCGATGAGATGGGCTTCAAGGGGCTTCTGAGGTTGGGGAGATAGCAGGATAAGAGGTTCAGGGAGGGAGTACCACAAAGTTGCTGATGTGGCTGAATGATGTGCCACTAGTGATGGGAAAGGGGGAGGGGGGAGGTGCACAGGAGACCCCAACTAACCCCTCAATGAGCACACATATTTATCTCCCTCAAAACTAAAGATAAGAGTAAACACCCACGCTGCTCTTTACAGGTGAATGAGGGACTCGTTCGGGCTGAAACAACTTGCGTTTTAGTGCCTTTAGTGTAGTAAAGCATCCCAAGGTGCTTCACAGGAGTGTAATAAAACAAAATTTGACACCGAGCCACATAAGATTAGCCAAAAGCTTGGTCAGAGGTAGGTTTTAAGGAGCGTCTTAAAGGAGGAGAGGTAGAGAGGTGAAGGCTTAGGGAGGAAATTCCAGAGCTTAGGGCCTAGGCAGCTGAAGGCTGGGCGCTATACAGGAGCACACAGTGAGGTAGAAGCCCCTTCAACCTCTGTCACTTGATCTTAAAGAGTCATGCTCAAAGACCAGGGCCCACGCACTGGATAGTCTGAAATGAATCCCACTTTACATGAAAATAGACCACACCCCGCTGGGGTGGTTCTCCTTAGAGCAGAGATGGTTGAGAGGAGATTTGATAGAGGTATTCAAAATCATGAAGGGTCTAGTCAGAGTAGATAGAGAGAAACTGTTCCCATTGGCAGAAGGGTCAAGAACCAGAGGACATAGATTTAAGGCGATTGGCAAAAAAACAAAGGTGACATGAGGAAATCTTTTTTTTAAAAAAACACTGAGTATTATTAGCCAAGGTATAGAATACAAAAGCAGGAATGTAATGATGGAACTGTATAAAACGCTGGTAAGGCCACAGCTGGAGTTTTGTGTGCAGTTCTGGTCACCACATTACAGGAAGGACGAAATTGCTCTGGAGAGAGTGCAGAGAAGATTTACAAGAATGTTGCCAGGGCTTGAAAATTGGAGCTACGAGGAGAGATTGGTTAGGCTGGGGTTGTTTTCCTTGGAGCTGAGGAGGCTGAGGGGAGACTTGATTGAAGTGTACAAAATTATGAGGGGCCCAGATAGAGTAGACAGGAAGTACCTGTTTCCCCTAGCGTAGAGTTCAAGAACTAGAAGACATAGACTTAAGCTGATTGGCGGAAGGATTAGAGGGGACATGAGGAAATACTTTTTTAACCCAGGGGGTGGTGGGTGTATGGAATTCGCTGCCTGAATTGGTGGTAGAGGCAGGGACCCTCAACTCTTTTAAAAAGTACCTGGACCTGCACCTAAAGTGCTGTAATCTGCAGAGCTACAGACCGGGTGCTGGAAGGTGGGATTAGAATGGGCACCTGGTTGTTCTTCGAGCCGGCGCAGACACGACGGGCCGAATGGCCCCCTTCTGTGCTGTATCCTTTCTATGGTTCTATGATCTGGAATGCACTGCCAGAGGAGGAGGCAGATTCAATCGTGGCTTTCAAAAGGGAATTGGATAAGTACTTGAAGGAAAAAAATTTGAAGGGCTACGGGGATAGGGCAGGGGAGTGGGACTGGCTGGAATGCTCTTGGAGAGCCGGCACGGACTCGATGGGCCGAATGGCCTCCTTCCGTACTATAACTATTCTATGATTCTACCCTAGTCAAAGATAAAATATGGAATTAAGAACTCAAGGATGTACTAGAAATAGGAAACATTCAATAGGCCCAACAATCTCATCCCTTTGTCGTTGACCAACTCACACCTCTCACCATGGTCCTCAATCCCTTCCCTCTCCAGAAGCTCATCGTATGTCTACTTCCAGGTCCTTCCCTGATAACTTACTCCACACACTATCACCTTTTGGTGGAAAATGTTTCCTTCATACTCTTAACGGGACCAGCAAACTCTACGCATCTATTATTAGCAGAGGGTTGCCCAAGGTCATATTGTTTGAATGCTATTTAATCTCCACATACAAATAAATAGGCTGTCAAATATTGGGAAATGACATGCCCCTTTAAGAATTTGGTGCCAAACCAAGTGATAGCCTGTTATTTGCTCTTCCCTGGACCTTTATGCCTTCAGAACTGTATGTCAGCAAACCCCGAAAACAAGGAAGTAGCACCCACGCGTGAGAGGGGGCGGGGGCGGGGGGGGGGGGGGGAAGAGAGAGAGAGAGAGAGAGAGAGAGAGAGAGAGAGAGAGAGAGAGAGAGAGAGAGAGAGAGAGAGAGAGAGAGAGAGAGAGAGAAAGGGGGGGGGGGGGGGGGGGGGAAGAGAGAGAGAGAGAGAGAGAGAGAGAGAGAGAGAGAGAGCGCGAGAGCGAGGGGAGAGAGAGCGAGAGCGCGCGCGCGCTTTAATGGAGGCTGAACTCCAACCAAAGAATAAGGAAGAGCGTAACCAAGGTAGCCAATTGAACTTGCTTCCTCATTCAGCCAGCCTCTACATACAATGAAACAGGGCTAGGACGTCTATGACCTGGGATTGAGGTTAGCTCCACGCAACTACGACACTCATCTGACTGAGCGGTCAGTTCAGATCAATAATGCTACAGCTTCTACAATGGAACACAGCCGAGTCATGCAGGCCAGAATATTCCAGCTTTCATTGAGTCTCTACCAGGTTTGCTGAAAACCTGGGGTCCAATAAGGGCTTCATTTGGCCTCAACACCCATGGGCTAGCGAGGGCCAAAAATATAATCAGCCAGGATTCCGACTCCCTATCCAGAGATTCCTGCTGGAAAGTGCACGTAACATAATCAGTTCAGGACATGATTGTATTGACCATGATGCCCTCGCGGGCCCCACCTCCCCACCCCTGCAGAACCTTGCCTCACCTCACCAACGCCGCCACCAACCCCCCCCCTCACCCCGCCCCGGCAGAACCACCCCACATGTCTGGGCTTTGTGCCAATAATAGTATAGTTGCTAGGAGAGGCATCTGTCGATAGCGGAAACCGAGGATGTGATATCACAAGTGTAAGGCACCAAATACAAAGGTATCACCTTCAGGAAACACGGGGTGAAAGTGTGCACAGAGATTAATGCGTGCATACACAATGTGCCAGATTGTTGGAAAAACCAAACTGCATCATTAATGGCCTTCAGGGAAGGCAATCTGCCATCCCTACCTGCCCTGGGCCGCACATGACTAGTCCAACATCACATAGATTCTTAATTCCCCCCCTCCCCAGGGCAATGAATTTTGCCCTCCAAAGTCAATGAACATTCTGTCGCCTCCCATGCCCATGTATGAAATTGACGGGTAGGAAAAGACCAGCTGGTCCATCAAGCCTGGCCCATATCATGATGGTCGGCGCATCGTGGCTAAACACTTCTTCCCTCCCCTAACCTCCTTCCTCCAAGCCATGAAATCTCCTGGCAGCGGCAAAAAAACAGAAAAAACCCAGGGCCAATAAGGGAAAAAAATACTCAAACTCCTCTCCGACCCCCTCAGGCAAACAAAACTAGTCCAGGAGATCACATGGACCAAGTGTTATCTATAAAGACACTTACTTTCTATATGATGCATTCTCTGCCCCAGTCAGTAACTGGTCCAGCTCCCTCTTGAAGGCAGAGAATCAGCGCCCATCACACCAGCCTGCAATGTATTCCAGAGACTCACTGCTCTCTGGGAAAAGAACCACCGTCTAACACCCAGTCTATTCCTACTCTTCCATAGTTTAAACTCGTGTCCCCTGGTCCTCCCCAATTTGTTAAACTGGAATAATCTATCAATAGGGACGCTATCCAGCCCTCCAATTATTTTATAGACCTCTATCAGGTCACCTCTAAGTCGACGCTGCTCTGAAGTAAATAGATCAAGGTCCTTGAGCCTACGAGTGGCTGAGGTTCTTTCAGCGAGGAATCATTCTTGTAGCTCTCCACTGGACCTTTACCAAAGCCGCTATATCACCCACCATGTGGGGAGACCAAAATTGGGCACAATATTCCAGATGCGGTCTGACCAGTGATCTGTATTGTCAAAATGGTGCCCTTTGAATGGTTATATTAATACGACCCAATACATTGGTCATGAACCTTTAGTGAACTGTGCACAATAACACCAGGATCTTTGTCACTCAACCTTTCAGTATTGTTCCCTGCAAATGATAAGTGTGTTCTGTGTTGGCCCTACCAACGTGCATGACACTACAGTTATCTAAATAAAACGCCATTTGCCAATGTGTAGCCCACTCCCCTAGCACATCTAAATCTTTTTGGATTTGATTGCACTCCTCAACCGTCTTAACCCTTGGGTAGATTTTGGTGTCACCTGCAAACTTACTTATCATACTCCCAACACCACTGGCCAGGTCATTAATAAAGACCATATCTCCACGTCAGAACCTCTCCAATCAGGTTTCCGTCCCTACCACAGCACTGAAACAGCCCTCAAAGTCACAAGTGACATCCTCTGTGACTGTGGTGAACTATCCCCCCTCTCCTTCTCAACCTGTCTTAAGCTTGGTCACGGTCGCCCACACCATCCTTCTCCAAAGCCTCTCCATCATCCAGCTCAGTGAAACTGCCTTCGCTTGGTTCCACTCTTACCTATCCAATTGCAGCCAGAACATCCCCAGCAATGGCTTCTCTTCCTGCCCCTACGTAGTTACCTCTGGAGTCCCCCATCTGTTCTTGACCCTCTCCTCTTACTCATATACATGCTGAAACTTGGCGACATCATGTGAAGATGTCAGATTCCACACGCACACAGATGACACCCAGTTCTATCTCTCCGCCACCTCTCACCAACCTTCCTTTGCCTCTGTTGTCAGATTGCTTGCCTAGCATTCAGTCCTTGACGAGCTGCAATTGCCTCCTGTTAAACATTGGGAAGACTGAAGCCATCATCTTCTGCTCCCATCACAAATTCTGTACCCTCGCCACTGTCTCAGGTTGAACCAGACTGTTCGCAACCTTGGTGTCCTACTCAACCCCAAGCTGAGCTTCTCATATCCTGTCCATCACAAAGACCGCCTACTTCCACCTCTGTAATCCCCGGCCTTGGAACTTGGTCAGCCCATCTGTTGCTGAAACCCTCATCCATTTGTCACCTCCAGACTGAACTATTCCAATGCTGTCCTGGCCAGTCTCCCATCCTCCAACCCGCCATAAACTTCAGTTGATCCAAAACTCTGTCCATATCCTTCACCACAATAAGTTCCGCTAACCCTTCACCCTTGTGCTTGTCGACCTACACTGGCTCTGGTTCCCTAATGCCTCCAATTTAAAGTTCTCATCCTTGTGTTTAAATTCCATCATGGCCATCAGCCATTCACACTGAATTCTCTCTCTAAACTTCTCCACCTGCCTCTCCTCCTTTTGGACCCTCCTTAAAACCCACTCCATTGACTAAACTTTTAATCACCCCTCCTAATATCTCCTTCTTTGGCTCGTCAGTTTTTGTCAATTTACACTTCTGTGAAGCACCTTGGCGGACTTTTTTTAAAAAAAGAATCTTGCAGCACAGAAGGAGGCCATTTGGCCCATCGTGCCTGTGCCGGCACACAGTTTTTCCACGTTTATGGCGCTACATAAATGCAAATTGTTGTTGCCTTGTCAGTGTTGCCCACATCCCAAGAATAAAAAAAAATGTTCATTGTTTAACCACGGCACAGGCACAATGGGCCGAGTGGCCTCCTTCTGTGCTGCGTCATTCTACGATTCGACATGTACCAAAAGCAAGCCCGTAAAATATCAAATCAGCAGCACGACTTTGGAGGTTTACTTGGTATTGTGTGAAGTTACTCTGCTACTAGCCAAGGAAGTGCCTGAACACTTTGAAAAATTCAGAACTAGGTAAGCTGACCGCATGTTTGAGATACTTTCCTGTGGCCACTTCTTCACAGAAGTGAACTTCCTCAGGAAGGGCTCCCAGGACTGATTCTCTATTTCACATCCACGCCATTCTCAAGCATTCCCCATCTATCTGAGCGAGCGTGTGGACGTTGGGCAGGATCGGGCTTGGGTGTGATGCCTCCCACGATCAAAATGCCTGCCGTGTTCAATGCCATGGCTCGCACATTGAATGGCCATTCGGGAAAGGTACTGAGAAAAACTGCTCATTGAGGTGTACGCCCAAGAAGGAGCTGGCACTTTCGGGAGAGGTGGGGGGCGGGGAGAAAAGTGCCAGGAAGAGGGGAGACAAAGTCCTTCCAAAGATCCTTAAAACAGACCACCTCCGACATTGTTTACATCCAAGCCCCACTGCTCTTGCTGACTACCCCCATCACATCGGAGTGATATCAAGGATCATTATTTCTCCCCTCTTGATAACAATCAAGATGAAACAAGCACATCACGCCATCTTACAATAGTCCAACACATTGCAAGCGCCGGCAGTGCAAAATCAGAGAATGTTCCAACACAGAATGGCCATTTGGCCCCTCAATTCTGTACCAAGATATTTCTCCAAGAACCACCTAGTCTAATCCCCTATTCCTGCTTGTTCCCCATACCCCTCAATATTCCTTCCCACACCTCCCCCTCTCCCCCCAAGTGTCTATCCAATTCCCTTTGAAAAGAATCTGTGGACTCTG
Source organism: Heptranchias perlo (assembly GCF_035084215.1). Lineage (NCBI taxonomy): Eukaryota > Metazoa > Chordata > Chondrichthyes > Hexanchiformes > Hexanchidae > Heptranchias > Heptranchias perlo. The sequence continues at coordinate 8,637,701 of NC_090365.1, read as the reverse complement.
CTTCAACAACAGTTTGCAGAAGAGAATTCCATATTCATACCGTCCTCTGTGTAAGGGTCGAAATCGGTTAGAGAGGAGCAGGTACAGTGGGCCAAGGAGATGGGGAGCTGGTGGCAGGAATGGGAGCACCATCAGTGGTGGGAGGCCTGCAACTACACACTGACAGGTAAATGTTTACATTGGAAATTCTCATAAATGTTTACATAAAAGTGTGACCAAAAACAGTGACGAAGTTGAACAGGAAGTGCTTGCATAGACAAGACTTATAGTAATATGTGCTCACACACAAGAAAATTAAATCTAGATGTGCCAAACTAGCAATGAGTAGTACCCGCCAATACATTCCAGGATCTGTACTTTGGCAGAAACTAAAGACAACTATAACATCAAAAATGCAGTACGACATTAAGTGATCAATGAGGTCTCTGGGCAAGGAACACAATTCCTACTGGCCCATAATTGTTAAACAACAATTCGGTGCAACCTTATAGCTTTCAAAATCAGCTGATGGACACCAGCACTGGATGCATTCTGCAGTGGGAACGGCTGAACTTCATCCTCACTGTGTGGAGCCATCACACCTATTCCCAGTCATACATTGGGGGGACCTCAAAACTGAGGAGCCGCTTACTGCCCTCAGTTTTCCCATCCTCCTGTATTTCAGCTTTTACAACCCAAGCATGGTGCCATCTAATCGTTACTAGCGTTAGCCGTGGCTTGGCGGGTAGCATGCTCGCCTCTCGGGTTCAAATCCCACTCCAGAGATTTGAGCACACGATCCAGGCCGACACTCCAGTGCAGCACTGGGGGAGTGCTGCACCGTCCGAGGTGCCGTCTTTCGGATGAAACTTCAAACTGAGATCCAGGTGGATGTAGCAAATCCAAGGACACTATTTCAAAGAGCAGGGGAGTTCTCCCTGATGTCCTGGGCCAATATTTATCCCTCAACCAACATCACTAAAAACAAATTATCTGATCATTATCTCATTGCTGTGCACAAATTGGCTGCCGCGTTTCCTATATAACAGTGACTACATTTCAAAAATACTTCATTATCTGTAAAGTGTTTTGGAACGTCCTGAGGTCGTGAAAGGCGCTATATAAATGCAAATCTTCTCTCTTTTTTCAATCTTGTTGGTCACCTGGAACTGACAACCTTAGCCCTTCCTCCTGGTTGCCCAAAATAACATCTATTCAGAGATGACGTAGACGTGACAGAGAAACTCTTGCAGCTGGTGCGTCAGATCCAATATTCCCCTCTCCTCCAGACACCACGACGCAAGCTTCACGCCACAGAAAAAAAAAAATCACACCACAGCTAACGAGGCACAAACAAACTTTGCTCAGATTCCTTCCCAAGAGCTCCTGAAGGCCCAGGTTAATAAGCAATGTAATTGTGTTTTGGATAGGAGAAGTCCATTGGCCCCACTAACTTACCCTTCAAACCTCCCATCAGTTCCCTTTACCATGATCCTGGGACTAATATCCCTGTGTCCCCTTGTTCTAAAATCCTGTGCCCCAAGTTCTCCATATCCGTTAAAACCGTAACAATTCCTTCAAGTCCCCACTCCCCTCCCCCAGAGATGAAGCTCTCAGGGTAGGTAACCTTTTCATCCCCGCAAGTTCAAGAAGCTAGCACAAAATGGGGAGGCAACACGAGTCAATAAGCCCATAGTCCGTTCACCTCTAGGAGATGGGGATTGAGTGCTGCTCGGGCACAGGGGACGAAGAGCAGCTCGGTAACGAGGCACCGGCTCCTACTGGGCTTAAGCCCACGGCATAAAACGGTGAGCTGACACTGAGTTGGTCTCACCAAAAATGGGATGTTTATATTGGTCGCTACTGGAATTAATATGTGGATGTGGTGATTGGGGGCAGGGAGAGGAGAGAGAGAGAGAGAGAGAGAGAGAGAGAGACAGACTGTAGGAGTGATAACATGGGCTTCATCCATATCCACATTCTGGGTACAAAACTAGCCCAGATGAAGTCCTTGTTGTGGGGCATGTAGACACATCCTGAGGGTGACACAGAGGATTGGTTGCCTGGCTTGAACAAGTCCACTGGGAGAAGGAATAATAAGAGAGGGAGTGCTCACCTACCTCCTAGGGACCCAGTTCAGGAGCATTCGCCGACCTTTCTGTTGAGGGGTAGTGGTGGAGGGGGGGGGGGGGGGCGGGGACGGGCACGGGCTACTGGGTGATGCAGACGAACCTAAAGAACAAGAAGAAAAATCATTTTACAAGTCTGGGACAAACTCATTCCTCCAATTTTCATCTGAAGGCACAGATTCCTGCAGAGGTACAGCTCTAGGGATGCCAGCGACCTGACACTACCTGCCCATGTGCGAAGATGACAAGTGAATGCCAAGACTATTCGACTGTGTGGGGCATCGCAGCAAACCCAATTACGTCCTCACCGAGCACCCAGACAAGCACCCAATTTGACAGCAATTAGAAGCAGGAACCTTGGTTGATCCTTTTTCTTCCAAGCCATTTTTTTTTGGGGGGGGCGGGGGCGGTGGAAAAGAGGGAAGGATGGCAAAAATACTGAGACCAAATTGTAGCATCCCGATCATTGTTGTTGAGATCAGCCAGCCTAACCTCTGCATAGACTAGAGACTGAAGTTGGGACTTCCGGCATGCCTCACTTTGTACCACAACAGGCGAGGCCCCTACCCACTATAGAGGGAGCTCAGGATGAATTATGTTAAGTTTTATATTTATGGTGCTCGATTCTTTCAACTGCACTTCAAGGAAAGCAGCCAGCCGGTGGGCTGCAGTCGATGCTCAGATGCAAACCTTCCTACACTCTTAGCAAAAAGATTTTCAGCTCAACAGAGTCCAAACAGTCTAGGCTCTCCTGATGACTTGAAAGAAAGCCAGCCTTTCATTTATACAGAGTCTTTCACGACCTCAGGACGTCCAAAAGCGCTTTACATACAAAAAAGTACTTTTGAAGTGTAGTCACTGTTGTAATATAGGAAATGCAGCAGCCTATTTGCACACAGCAAGGTCCCACAAACAGCAATGAGATAATGACCAGATAATCTGCTTTAGTGATGTTAGTTGAAGGACAAATATTGGCCGGGACACCGGGGAGAACCCCCTTGATCTTTTATGTCCACCTGAGGGGGCAGACAGGGCCTCGGTTCAACATCTCATCTGAAAGAGAGCATCTTCAACAGTGCAGCACTCCCTCAGTACTGGCACTGGGAGTGTCAGCCTGGATTACGTACTCAAGTCTCTGGAGTGGGACTTGAAGCCGCGACCTAGTGACTCAAAGGCGCGAGTGCTACCCGCTGAGCCACAGCTGACACCCGAGAGGAGGGTGGGTAAAACCCTCCATGGAATGGGCCTCAGCCCTGATCATTAAGCACTGACCCTTCCTTGCTGGAAAGTGTACACCGTGTAGGTAGAGATCAGGTGAGGACACAATCGGAGTCAGCAGAGAGGCTCTTCATGGTCATAGAGCTTGCCAATACCCACTGTCTAGACATGACGAGGAGCAGCCACTCAGGGTGCGGTACTGGAGCAGCACTGGTACTTGTAGAACTGCACCAGAGCCAGAATGGGTGCCCTCAGGAGGGAAAGTTGGCAAAGAACAAGGGGAGAGAAAAAAAAAACACAATCAATTCTAAGAAAAGAATAGAATAGCACGCGGCTGGTTAGATGTTTGTGCAGATTTCTTCTAAAAGGCCCGACACCAAGTCCGGTAAATAACCCACAAGAAAAACAGAAAGGTACACCACATGGAGTCACGTGTGTCCCAGAACTGTTTACACAGAACAATTACTCAAAATAAGCCGAGGGAGAGGAAGCAGTGGAGTCAGCTAAATCATTGAGTTAGGGGGACACAGCTTCCTCCTCATCCCCCTGTGCAGCAGTCTGCACCACACTGGCTGGGTCACTACTACTCAGTGTTAGGGCAATATCCCGTGCAAAGAATTCTACTAAGGAGTTATGCAAACAGATTCTGTGCAGGGATCCCAGAATGTAGGGATAGAAGGATAAACAGTACAACTCGAAATCAAAAACACTGGAGAAACACGGCCGGTCGGTGAGGATCTGGGACGTGGAGCTTTCATCGGGATCCGAGTTTTCAAATGTGCTATCGGTGAAACAGCTGGACAACACCACACACTGAAGGGTTTACCTGGCGATAACCGGCTCACATCATCATTACACCCGGTTACTCAGTAATCTGTGCATATATTGTTTCATCTCAACGCCTGGCTTCCTTTCTTATTAGTTTTGCCTTAAATTCACAATTTCTGCCTTCAGCAAAGCCATTTCCTGTTGGGTTTACAACTCTTCTACAGGGTAAGCCCCATCGCATTCATTCAGCAAAATACTTGCACATCTGGATTCCCAATTAGCCACATACCAACACTGCTCGAGACTTGATTTTCCAACACCATCCCATCTGGCTGCTTGTCCTCCAAAAACTCCAACTTGTCCAAAACCCAGGCACCCGAATCCTGCCCCACACTGAATCCTGTTCGCTAATCACCCTCCATCCTCCCTCACCTACACTGGCTCCCTGTCCCCAAACACATTGAATTTAAACACCTACAAGCAGCGAGGCCACGGCGGGATTTGAACACGAGGATGAGGTAGAGGTGGACAATGGCTTCAGGCTTCTCAATGCTTAATTGGAGCAAATTCCAGCTCATCTAGAACTGGATGTTGGACACGTGACCTGACGAAACAGAGGCAGCGGAGAAGTCGAGAGAGGCGGCGGTGAGATAGAGTTGGGTGTCGTCAGCGTACAAGCCCCATTAATGGGGACATGCAAAATCCACCGTTACCTGTGTGTAGGGTTCTCATCCACACCATTATCACTGAGGGCTACAAAGAAGAACAAGTCTGGGAACCACAAGTCACACTGCATGACTGATTTAACTCTATTGACAGGACCAATACGAGCCATGCTCCTGTGTCTAACAGGCAAATTAGATTAACAGCAGAAACCCAGAGCCTTTTTTAGAACCTACATCTAGCAACAGGGCAGCAGGGCTCCACAGAGGGAATGGGGAAGAGGAAGATGGTGTTAAGAAACCCAAATTACCAAAGATCCAAATATAGAGACGTTTAACATAACAACTTGCACATAGCACCTTTAAGGCAGAAAAACGTCCCAAGGCGCTTCACAGAGGTGTAAACAGACAAAAATTGATGCTGAGCCAAAGGAGATATTAGGAGGGGTGACCAAAAGCTTGGTCACTTGATCAAAGGAGGAGAGGGAGGTGCAGAGGCAGAGGGGTTCAGGGAGGGAATTCCAGAGCGTGGGGCCTAGACGGCTGAAGGCATAGCTGCCACTGGGGGATGCAGAAGAGGCCAGAGTTGGAGGAACAGAGAATTCTGGGGGTGTTGTAGGGCTTGGGGAGGTTACAGAGATAGGAAGGGGCAAGGCCATGAAGGGATTTAAACACAAGGGTGAGAATTTTAAATAGAAGGTGTTGCGGGTTCGGGAGCCAATGTAGCTCAGCAAGGACGGGGTGATGGGCGAACAGGACTTGGTGTGGAATAGGATACAGGGAGCAGAGTTTTGGACGAGATGAAGTTCATGGAGGGTGATGGGAGGACATTCAGGAGAACGTTGGAACAGTCGAGTCTGGAGGTGACAACGGCATGGATGAGAGTTTCAGCAGCAGATGACCTGAGGCAGGGACAGAGGCAGGCGGGCGAGGTTACAGTCGATGAACAGTCAGGTTCAGTGAGACACTGGGCAGGGGAGGGGGATGGAATCACTGGAAAAGGTGAGGAGCGCAGGCTGAAGACAATGGCTTCGGACTTCCCAGTGTTTAACTGGAGGAGACTGCAGTTCATCCGAGAATGGATGTCGGTCAAGCTGGCTGACAATCAAAGGCGGTGGAGGAGACGAAGAGAGGTGGTGGAAAGGTGGAACAGGGTGCTGTCAGCATTTGGGTGGAAGCTGACCCACGTCTTCAAATGCTGCCGCCAGGGGGCAGCTAGTATATGGTTTGGGGGGGGGGGGGGCGGGGCTCAAGGATAGTTCCTTGGGGGACTCATGGGAACAGGAGGAGGCCATTCAGCCCTTCGAACCTGTTCCAGCATTCAACTAGCTCATGACTGGTCTGTACCTCAACGCCATTCACCCGCCTTTGTTCCATATCCCTTACGCAACAATAATTTGTATCTCAGTTTTGAATTTAATTAACCTCAATTAGTCTCGACGGCTTTTTGAGGGAGAGCGTTCCAGATTTCCACTGCCCTTTGTGTGAAGAGGTGCTTCCCAATATCACCCCTGAACGACCTAGCTCTAATTTTAAGGTTATGCCCCTTTGTTCTGGACTCCCCTTTTCCTAGGGTGTGTGGAGGACGATGAATGAGCATTAGACCTAACAAGTCCCACCGCACCCATCACATCCTTCACGCTCCAGAAGGACATTCGGTTTTCCGTTGAACCCACTTATATTGTCCTCGACATCCTTCCTGCCAATTTATCCCCATTGAGAAACTTCCGACTAATGTCCCTTATACTCTTCACTCCCTCATGTTTAACTTGTACCCATCGGGATTTGAACCCTTCACTACACTGAATCGTTTCCAAGGACCGGTTTTATCAAGTCCGTTCATAATCCTGAAAACCTCAATTAGGTCACCTAATTGCCAAAGAAACTAAACCCAACTACCTGAATCCTTCCTACTAACTTTAACGCTGATCATGGATTTCGAGCCTACTCGATTTGGCTATGCAACTACATATTCAGTTAGAGTTGGTATGGTCGTTGGTTCAAGGCCCTGCTCCAGGGCACGAGCATAATCCAGGCTGACACTCCAGTGCGACACTGAGGGAGTGCTACACTGTCAGGTGTTAAACCAAGGCCTCTCTGCCTGTTGAAGTGGATGCAAAAAGATCGGCAGTACTTTCAAAGAGCAGGGAATTCTCCCGGTGTCCCGGGCCAACATTCCTCCCCAATCAATACCACCAAAAATAGATCAACTGGTCACTCATCTCATTTCCTGTTTGTGGGAACCTGTGCACAAAATGGCCACATTTGCTCACATAACAACAAGGACTGTACTTCATTAGCTGTGCAGCACTTTGGGATGTCCTGTGGGCATACGGTGCTATACAAATGAAAGTTCTCTTTACCAGTTTGAATTGGACAACCTGAGAGTAGGGACTGCTGTAGGCTGTGTTCAGTCATGTTAATATTTAGATAATATTAAAACTCTTACTATTGCGCACACTTCCTATCTACAAAACCCTACTTCCTGTTACATTTGTCTGTCAAATTTTAAATTATGATGTCCACATTTATAAACTGGTCATGCTGGAATTGCGCCCTCCAGCCAGTGCTGGTGCCATAGAGCCCATTCCACGTCTTCCCTCTCCTCCAACCAACCCTACCCACTCTGCTTTTGAAATCACGGTAAGTTTTGTTGTTTAACTATAAACAATATAAAAACATAATACATAAAAATTGGGACAGAGATGCACGACTGCATAAAGTCTGCGTTCCCTGGTCGTAATAGCTAGCAATTCACCCAAGCCTATACTTGCCCTTGATTCCCGGCGTGCAACGCCACACGGGATTGATCAGCATCTAATAAATTTCACTTCAGTTACAGAGCACAGTGAAGGCACCAAAAGGGGAGGACATCACCACCGTACCCACTTCAACTCCCAACACTGAAAACCAGACGTGGATACCTGACCCAACAGTGATTCTACCCGTCCAGATTTTACAGCACGCGCACACACAACTTCGGTGTCAGCCATGGCACAGTTGGTAGCACTCTCACCTCTAAGTCAGAAGGTGTGGGTTCAAGTCTCACACGCAAAATTCTAGGCCGACACGCCAGTGCTGTACTGAGGGATTGCTGCACTGTCGGAGATGCCGTCTTTCAGATGAGACATTAAACCAAGGCCCTGTCTGCCCCAAGGTCGGCGTAAAAGATCCCACGGCACTATTTGAAGAGCTGGGGAGTTCTCCCCGGTGTCCTGGCCAATATATATCCTTCAAACATCACTAAAAAAACAGATTATCTGGTCATTACTACATTGCTGGTTGTGGGACCTTGCTGTGCACAAATTGGCTGCTACGTTTCCTACATTACAGCAGTGACTACACTTCAAACGTACTTCATTGATTGTAAAGCGCTCTGGGACGTCCCAAGATCGTGAAAGGCGCTATGTAAATGCAAGTTCTTTCTTTTCTCTTTTAACTTGAACTGACCCCTGGATTTTTTTTTTCAAATCCCAAATTGACAAACCACTGAACCGAACATCATAGCTGCAACAGAAAGACAAAGACAGTAGTTTTAGAGTCTGCAAACTGCTCGTGGTACCTGCAGGAATTGGCTGAAAACCGAAGCCCCGACACTCTGCTACTTCCTGCGCACCTCGACTCCAAGTACGAAGGTACGAAAATGACTGGGCAGGAAAAGACCAGCTGGTCCGGCAAGCCTGCCCCACAAAGGGCGCGACGGGTCGAGCATAAAGAACCCCAAGCCCGACAGCTGCTGGTCTTGTGATCATCGGTTGGTTCGTTGAGCCAGGTTACGTCCCTCTTACTTAGGAGCAACTCCTCGATGAAGATCCAGACAAGCATGCAACTTCCTCGCGGAGTTTCAATCCTGTGCTTGGCGATTCTTGTTCCGGGGGGGGGGGGGGGGGGGGGGTACGTTACGGTTACGACAGGTTTGAGGAGACCGCCGTGTTGCGGTGAGTCGAGAACACCACAAGAACAAAAAAATCATCTGGAAGAGGAAGCTGTTGAACTATTTTTTTTTACGGTTTTATTTACTGTAATGTCAGGCCGACTAACTCCTCCCTAGCCAGTTCCCCCCCCCCACCCCGAGGTTCTCGACAATATTTTTGTTTAAACAGCCAGAGCTGTTTCCAAACAGAGGTGTGTTTGATTTTTTTTTTAAATGTGCACTGAAGGGGCAACAGGTGACAAAGCCCCACCTAGAACTCCTTGGCACCTCAAGTATAAATACGGCCAGATTCTGCAGGAAGAATTTAGATCCTGTAGCAGGTCTGTGCATCCCAGAGCTGGCACTCAGTATTGGAGCAGACGCTCAGTACCAGGGGCACAGGCTCTGCTATCATGTCCTAGATACAAGACATTGCTGCCCAACAGAAGAGGACAATTAGTACAATTTTAAAGGGGGTGCAGGAAGAGACACCTGGAGGTTCACATTAACAAATCTTCGAAGATGCCAGGACAAGTTGAAATGGCTGTTTAAAAAAAACTAAGGATCCTTGGGCTTTATAAATAGAAGCATAAGAGTACAAAAACAAGGAAGTTATGCTAAACCTTTATAAATCACTGGTTAGGCCTCAGCTAGAGTACTTTGTTCAATTCTGAGCACCACACTTTATAAAGGATGTCAAGGCCTTGGAGAAGGTGCAGAGGAGATTTACTAGAATGGTACCAGGGATGAGGGTCTTCAGTTACGTGGAGAGATGGAGACACTGGGGTTGTTCTCCTTACAGCGGAGAAGGTTAAGGGGAGACTTAATAGAGGTGTTCAAAATTATGAAGGGTTTTGATAGAGTAAATAAGGAGAACTGTTTCCACTGGCAGGAGGGTTGGCAACCAGAGGACACAGACTTATGATTGGCAAAAGAACCAGAGGGGAGATGAGAATTTTTTTTACGCAGCGAATTTTATGATCTGGAATGTACTGCTTGAAAGGGAGCAGATTCAATAGCAACTTTCAAAAGGGAATTGGATAAATATTTCAAAAGGAAAAATTTGCAGGGCTATGGGGAAAGAGCAGGGGGTGTGGGACTAATTGGATAGTCTTTCAAAGAACCAGTACAGGCATGATGGGCCGAATGGAGGGCCTCCTTCTGTGCTGTATGATTCTATGACGTGGAGGCAGGTTCTACCCCAGTGAGGGATCCTTTTACAAGGAAGGGGGTAGCCATGATTTTAGGCTGACGTGGGTGGGTACACCTATTCATTCGCCTTGGTTGAGAGGGGACTTTGCTCGAGCTGCTGTGACTGCATGTCTGTCCCACTTAAGTCCGCCTCCGCCGTGCGCAGAGTGCAGCTGCAATCAGTATGGTCAGCAGGTACAGCTCGCAGAGTAATAACACAGTGTTATTACTATGTAGGGCCTTCATGCAGGAAACTTCCCGAGGCACTCGGGCTTTGCTGAACTGTTGGGAGAGGTGACCCACGGTTTGGTGCAAGAGACGCATTCAAGGTGGCTTTTTAAAAGGTGAGGGGAGGATGGCAGTGAGACGGAGGGGCTTGGAAAGAGAACGCCAAAATGGCTTTATTACTGAAGGTGGAGCGGGGAGGGGGGGCAGAACAGAGCCGGAGGAAGGACTGAGGTGTGGGTACCTTAACGATACTCTAACCTAACTATACAAGCGATAGGTACATCCCTCGGTGCCTTTTCTGATGTGGCAGCAGTGCAACTTAATTTGACAATAGCAAACTAATTGCTTCATCTGCGTTCATGCAAAATCATTTTTGTAGCTTGATGCAAACAGATTAAGATGCCCCAGAGTTGTTTGCAAGACACATCAAAAGGTTGAAGAGGATATCCCGTTAACTCAGGGTTGTCAGTACCTCAATTCATTTATAATCAGAGAAGAATGAAACAGGTACATAGTGGACAAAGGGACATGAAAACCAGAGTAAGGAGCCTGCCTCAAATCCAACCAAAGTCATCAGACTTCAGGTGGCTTTATCTGGCTGTTTGATATGAGATGCCATGAGCTACAGCATCTTCTCCAGTTTCTGGGGGCATGTGTACTGGATCTCCTGGGGTAGGACCACCAACTAATGGACAAAGGGGTGTGAGGCAGAACCTTTTGTGACTCTCCAACATCAGCTCCTCTTCAGTCCTCCCATCCATTTGGTTCCTTCGATCTTTGAAACACCAAGCCTGCCATCCCCAAAGCAAATTACCCAGCTTTCAGGAGAACAGCGTCCACGACACCACACAACCCTGCCACGGTAACCTCTGCAAGACATGCCAGATCATCGACACAGATACCACCATCACACGAGAGGACACCACCCACCAGGTGCACGGTTCATACTCCTGTGACTCGGCCAACGTTGTCTACCTCATACGTTGCAGGAAAGGATGCCCCAGAGCATGGTACATTGGTGAGACCATGCAGACGCTGCAACAACGGATGAACGGACACCGCGCAACAATCGCCAAACAGGAGGGTTCTCTCCCTGTCGGGGAACACTTCAGCAGTCATGGACATGCAGCCACCGACCTTCGGGTAAGCATACTCCAAGGCGGCCTTCGAGACACACGACAATGCAAAATCGTCGAGCAGAAATTGATAGCCAAGTTCCGCACCCATGAGGACGGCCTCAACCGGGATCTTGGGTTCATGTCACACTACACGTAACCCCACCAGCGAACAAATGTTATCCGTTTTTAATATAACGGGTCATTGACTGTCTTCCTGCTCTCTCTCTCTTTTTTTTGGGGGGGTTTGTATATTCGGTGGCCTTTTAGGTGACACCTTTCTGTCTGCTCACTGTGATTGCCTTGGCAACGGGCAGTAATCACCAGGCATTGTTCTGTGATTTTCACATGCAAAGGATTCGAAAATCTCATTTCCACACCGTTCACCTGAGGAAGGAGGAAGCCTCCGAAAGCTTGTGGAATTTAAAATAAATTTGTTGGACTATAACTTGGTGTTGTAAAATTGTTTACAATTGTCAACACCAGTCCATCACCGGCATCTCCACATCATCCCCAAAGCAGTCATTTATAATCCTAAACTTGCCGTCATCTAATCACTAATTTGAATACAAGGCCAGATCTAGGTTAGATGTCAGGAGGTGGTTCTTTGCCCAGAGAGTAGTGGATCTCGAACAGGCTGCCGGCTCGTGCGGAGGACGCCAATTCGCTGAATTTTTTCAAGCGAGAGCTGGACCTGTTTCTGGCTGGGGCGGAGGTCACCTCGTGAAAAAGGTACATACTGCATAGAATTATCAGGGCCAGAGTGATCTCCTGGACTAGTTTTGATCGCCGAAGGGAGTCGGAGAGGAATTTCCCAGAATTCCATCCCCCTCCCCAAATTGGCCTGGGGTTTTATCTGGTTTTGCGCCTCTCCTAGGAGATCACATGGTTTCAGGTATGGCATGTATATATTGTGATGCACAAGGCATTACAATTGTGTGGGACAGGCTGGATGGTCCAGAGGGCCTTTTCCTGTCCGTCATTGTTCGTAAATCCCAGTTTGTCATCATGTAACTATTACTTTATAATCCCAATTTAGTCGGTACCTAATCACCAATTACGCTTCCCAATCCCGCTGGTGTCTCAGGCTTTCACCTGTGTATCTCAGTGGATGGAAGAATTCCAACCGTGCTTCCCACGAATGTTAGTAACCAGCCATCAATCAGATACAACGAGACAATGAGGTGGGACCCAATTAAACATGCAATCACGGCTTCACACTATCTGCTGACCTCAGACTAGAAAAAACTTGCATTTATATATCACCTTTCACAACCTCAGGAGGTCCCAAAGCGTTTACAGCCAATGAAGTACTTTTGAAGTATAGTCACTGTTGTAATGTAGGAAACACGGCAGCCAACTTGTGCACAGCAAGGTCCCACAAAAAAAAATGTGATAATGACCAGATCATCCGTTTTTAGTGATGTTGGTTGAAGGATAAATATTGGCCAGGAGACCGAAGCGAACTCCCCTGCTCTTTTTCAAATGGTGCCATTGGATCTTATATGCCCACCTGAGGGGGCAGATGGGGCCTCAGTTTAACGTCTCATCCAAAAGACGGAGCGAGCCCTGCTGTTTCAGACTGCACTTCCGCCACGACACAGGCCAGAAGACGTCACAGCACATTTCGGTCTCAGTTAGCTGGGTAAGTGGCACATTTACTGGCCGTTTTAGAAGTACTCGTAAACTAACCAAGACAAAGCAGTGACGGTACGGCACCGTGCCAAATGCAGAGAGCCACAAGAAACCAATTCAATAGCCAAATGCCCGCTCACTTTTTTTTAAATTAAACCAGTACCTGTAAGGGACAAAGCAGAGCAAATATTTATAAAAGGGAAAGGGCAAACGGCCTCGAGTAACAGACTCACTGGGGATTGCTGACTCATGAGGCAACTTTAAACTCCATCTAGGAGAAGGCTTTGAGTAAAGATCAGCCTCCAAGTCTTGGTACTTGGCAAGTCGATTTCCTAACTCAGCGCCCTTTTTCAAATCAGCAGTTGAGATTCAGAATCATAAGTAGAACTTTACAGCACAGGAGGAGGCCATTCGGCCCGTCGTGCCTGTACTGACTCTCTGAAAGAGCTCTCCACCTAATCCCATTCCTCTGCTCCTACCATGAAGCCTTTAAAGTGTTTCTTTGTCAAATGTTTATCCCCTTCCCTTTTGAAAGCTATAATGGATTCTGCTATCCCCTATTATTTCTGGCTGGGCGTTCTAGATCTAACAACACACTGTTTAAAAAATTTCTCCCTACCCCTTCCCCTCCCTTCGTATGGACATATAAAAGAACTTGTGTTTCTACAGTGCCTTATCATGCCCTTGGGATGTCCCAAGGCGCTTCACAATCACTAAATTACTTTGAAGTGCAGTCACTGCTGTTTTGTAGGAAATACAGCAACCAAAATGCACACAAGGTCCCACAAACAGCAAACCTCTTAATCGGTTTCCGGTGGTGTTGGTTGGTGTTGGCCAAAATACCGGGAAACGCCCTGCTCTTCCTTGAATAGTGCCAAGGGATCTTTCGTGTCCAGGAAGACAGGACCTTTGATTTTTATATCTCATTCAAAGGCAGCACTCCCACAGTACTACGCTGAAGGGTCGCCCCAGATCGTGTGCTCAAAACTCTGACCGTGTGTGTGCTATTTTTGTGGTTTATATCTGCAGACATCCACAAGTCACACATTCAACCCTTCCCAGATTAAAGTACATACGTACAGGTTGAAGGGTGCAACTAATCGACATGTGCTATTTTGCTGGACTGACACAGTCATGTTACTAAACCCAGGCAGTGAATCTGCCACACATCCTTCCCTGTTATCGATCGCGTTAAGGGTTTAGTTTGCTGGATGAAGTGGCAGCAATGTCGGGTGTAAGAGACTAATAAAGAAAGACTTACATTTATATAGCGCCTTTCACGACCTCAGGGTGTCCCAACGTGCTTAACAGCCAATTAAGTACTTATTTTTTGAAGTGTAGTCACTATTGTAATGTAGGAAACACAGCAGCCAATTTTAGCACAGCAAGATCCCACAAACAGCAATGTGATGACCAGGTAATTTGTTTTTTTTATATATAAAAAGTGATATTGGTTGAGGAATAAATATTGGCCAGGGCACCGGGGAGCACATCCCTACTCTTCTTCTAAACAGTGTCATGGGATCATTTACGTCCAACTGAGGGGACAGACGGGGCCGCGGTTTAATATCTCATCCAAAAGGCAGCACCTCCAACAGTGCAGCAATCCCTCAGTAATGCACTGGGAGTGTCAGCCTAGATTTTGTGCTCAAGCCTTTTTCAAGGTACCGCATGGTAGGTTGTTACATAAGGTTAAATCTCATGGGATCCAAGGTGAGGTAGCCAATTGGATATAAAATTGGCTTGACGACAGAAGACAGAGGGTGGTTGTAGAGGGTTGTTTTTCAAACTGGAGGCCTGTGTCCAGCGGTGTGCCTCAGGGATCGGTGCTGGGTCCGCTGTTATTTGTTATTTATATTAATGATTTGGATGAGAATTTAGGAGGCATGGTTAGTAAGTTTGTCGATGACACCAAGATTGGTGGCATTGTGGACAGTGAAGGAGGTTATCTAGGATTGCAACGGGATCTTGATAAATTGGGCCAGTGGGCCGATGAATGGCAGATGGAGTTTAATTTAGATAAATGTGAGGTGATGCATTTTGGTAGATCGAATCGGGCCAGGACCTACTCCGTTAATGGTAGGGTGTTGGGGAGAGTTATAGAACAAAGAGATCTAGGAGTACAGGTTCATAGCTCCTTGAAAGTGGAGTCACAGGTGGATAGGGTGGTGAAGAAGGCATTCGGCATGCTTGGTTTCATTGGTCAGAACATTGAATGCAGGAGTTGGGATGTCTTGTTGAAGTTGTACAGGGCATTGGTGAGGCCACACTTGGAGTACTGTGTACAGTTCTGGTCACCCTATTATAGAAAGGATATTATTAAACTAGAAAGAGTGCAGAAAAGATTTACTAGGATGCTACTGGGACTTGATGGTTTGACTTATAGGGAGAGGTTAGACAGACTGGGACTTTTTTCCCTGGAGAGTAGGAGGTTAAGGGGTGATCTTATAGAAGTCTATAAAATAATGAGGGGCATAGATAAGGTAGATAGTCAAAATCTTTTCCCAAAGGTAGGGGAGTCTATAACGAGGGGGCATAGATTTAAGGTGAGAGGGGAGAGATACAAAAGGGTCCAGAGGGGCAATTTTTTCACTCAAAGGGTGGTGAGTGTCTGGAACGAGCTGCCAGAGGCAGTAGTAGAGGCGGGTACAATTTTGTCTTTTAAAAAGCATTTGGACAGTTACATGGGTAAGATGGGTATAGAGGGATATGGGCCAAGTGCAGGAAATTGGGACTAGCTTAGTGGTATAAACTGGGCGACATGGACATGTTGGGCCGAAGGGCCTGTTTCCATGTTGTAACTTCTATGATTCTATAAGTCCCTGGAGTGGGACTTGAACCCGCAACCTTCTGACACAGAGGCGAGTGTACTGCCCACTAAGCCACAGCTGAAATCTTGTTGATTGGCACCAGGCCTGGTGCCAAACACGCTAATACTGAGGTAGCCTCGTCAGCGCAGAGGGAACTATCCCAGAAGCTGCATTTGGCTTGAGATGGTCCAAGGGTCTCCTGAATACGTCACATTCTTCCACTGGTTTGTTTCGCTATCTTCTGACGTTGGAAGAGGCCACCCACTACTTTCACAACATACAGGACCCATCTACCGTTAAAGAAAGCGGAACTCACCACAAGCCCGACAACCATCGCGTTACTGGAATTTCTGCATGGTCAGGAGAATCGGGAGGGAAAAGCTTAAAACCGGTTTCCGTCTGCACTAAATAAATAGTTTCTCTCGATTTCTGATCGCGAAGCCAGCATATCTGCGAAGCAGCTGGACTGGGTATTGTACTTCCTTATCGACAGATTTTGGTTCATAATAAATGGATGTTTGTCATCACATCGTGACACTTAAACGAGGTGCCCTCAGGGGAAGTGCTCAAACCCACCTAGTTTTGCCATCTTCATCGATGACAAACGGCAGCGTCACCGGACGAATTAGTCAACGGGAGTTCCTCGGAAGGCCACAAACACCATCTGGTGCAGCACAGCCCAGATCTGATTCTTGATCTGTGCCGAGTTAGCTAATATTATAATAAATAAAAGTATCAGAGATGTTAGTTAGATAATGGAAGACAAAGTGCCAGGGCCTGATGAGATTCATCCAAGGATCCTGAGGGAAATGGGGGAAGAAATAATTGAGGCTCTAGAAATTATATTTCAGGGTTCTATCGAGAGTGGACGTGAGCCAGAAGACTGGCCAATGTAATATCCACTTTCAAAAAGGGAGACCGATCTAACGTCGGTGGTCAGAGGCCGGTTAGTTTAACATCTGTGGAAGGGAATATTTTGGAAACTTTAATTAAAAATGAAATCAAATATCTAGGTGACAAAAAAAATTTGAAGCAGTCAAAACTGATTTCAGAAAGGAAGGAAGTGTTTGAGTTCTTTGAGGAGATGGCAGATATGGTGGATGGGGGAATGCAGTGGATGTGATGCACATGGACTTCCAGAAAGTCTGTGACAAGGTACCACAGAAGAAGATTAAGGAGCACTGACTTAGGGGGAGGATAGCAAACTGGATTAATAACTGGTTAGAGGGAAGGAAACAGAGGGGGAGTTTAGGGCAGTTTCTCAGAATGGTTGGAAGCGGGTAGTGATGTCCCACAGGGCGCTGTTGAGACCACTTCTGTTCACTGTGAACATCAATGGTTCTGAAGACCAAAGGAAGCTGCAAAGGGATAACGGTAAGATGGTGGAATGGGCAAAAAGTGGCAGATGGAATTCAATGTCAGTAAATGTGAGGTGGCGCTTTTTTTAGCTCAAAAAATAAAAGTATTAACTAAAACAGATGATCTGGTTATCTCATTACTATTTGTGGGAGCTTACTGTGTGCAAATTGGCTGCTGCGTTTCCTACATTACAACAGTGACTATACTTCAAAATTACTTCATGACCAAAAAGTACTTCATTGGCTGGAAAGCACTTTGGAACGTCCTGAGGCAGTGAAAGGCGCGATATAAATGCAAGTCCTTAACTAATGCAGGAGTGTCTCAACTAACTGATCCACTCCTAAACTAACTTAGCACCCAGCTAGGTTGCTGCGATTGAGCTGTTGGAAATCCTGGTCGTTCGCTGTGATTTGCTTGAGCTATCAGGCAATGAACCAGTAGGTGTCACTGGCCAGAGTTGGCCGTTGATCCCTTCCTGTGAATAAGCTGGGCATTTGTACTTGTCACTCATATATGAAACCCATGGACAAGACAGTAGGTCTACAGCCCCAAACAGGCCACATGACATCTGTCAATCAACCTCCATCTGCTGAGCCAACCCTACATCTTATGTCGCCATCATCAAGATCGCACCAATGGAAACTTTTGCTGAATCTGAGCTGGGCAGAGCAGTACCATGGATGGCAATGTTTGATGAGAGGAAAATATATTTTGGGAACAAATGAAATACCACAGAGATTGCAACTGATCCCGCAGATCAAAATTAGGAGGGGTTTTGATAAGGGTAGATAGGGAGAAGCTGTTTCTACTGACAGGAGGGTCAGTAACCAGAGGCCACAGATTTAAAATAATTGATAAAAACACCAAATCAATTTGTATTATGTAACTACCCTCCTCACTGCATTTTGCTGGAGAAATCACCCTGCTTTTATCGGGAGAAGTTTCTGTAGTTTCGGTCATGAGTTCTGTTTACTGTAGTTCGTAGCGACTCTTTTTAAACAGACTCTGTAGACTGTTTGCTGTGGTCCGCTGTTTAAAAAGGCTCTGTTTGCTGAGTAAGTCTGTTTTACAGCAACAAAGTTTGCTGCGGGTCCTGCCGTAAGTTCCGCCCTGAATTTGTTGGCTGACACAGTGATGTCGACGGACACTCTGAACTAAATGTATATTTAAAACACAGCAGCTACTTAGTCTTAGCATAGAATGCTGTGCATATTCAATGAAGTGTCCCAGACACAGAGCTCTCCTCTGTTCTAAGTCCCCACTCTCTAGCCTTACATCCCAGCACGCCCTCTCTTCACTCACAGCTCTTTGTAAAGCGATGCCAGCATCAGATAACTGACCAAACATCTTCCTCAGACCGCCTCATCTAATCTATGTTTAAACAGATTAGCATTTACAAAAAAAAAAGTCTCTGGTCAGCTCATGTCAGTTTTGCTCCCTTCTGAGTCAGATGATCATGGGTTCAAGCCCCACACCAGAGACTTTAGCACATCACTTAGGTTGATACTGCAGTGCAGTGAAGAGGGAGTGCTGCACTGTCAGAGGCTTCGTCTTTCGGATAAAACATTAAACCAATGCCTTGTGTGCTTGTTCAGTGAACATAAAAGGCTTCGTAGTATTCGCCCGGTGTCCTGGCCAACATTTATCCCTCAACTAACACTACCAAAAACAAGAATATCAATTCATCCATCTCACTGCTGTTTGTGGGACCTTGCTGTGCGCAAATTGACTGCGAGAGTACTTGATTGGCTATGAAGGGCTTTGGGACATCCCGAGGATGTGAAAAACACTATAGAAATGCAAGTTCTTTCCCCTTAAATGTACCTGATGTCCATCAGTTTCCACACAGGCCTCTTGTGAATAATGAACATTCCAGTTCGTGTACATCTGGAGATTTTAAACAATGTGTAATGAGAGTTTCCCCACAGCTTCAAGAGTGCAGAAATGGTTAGTGGAGCTACTGATTTGGTGTGAATAGAGCCCATCAAGGCTCAGTGTAGTGCAGAGGAAACATTGTACAAACAACAGATACCATCTACATTTTCAACACATCAGACAGGGACCTTAACTGCTGTGCAAGGCTAGTTCCAGCCTGCCAAAGTCTGACACTAATGGCGTAACGTCCACCCACACATGCACCGCCCCCTCTGCCCGTGCGCGCGCCGCCCCCCACCCTCCGGCCCCCCACCCTCCGGCCGCGCCGCCCTCACCCTCCGGCCGCGCGCGCGCCGCCCCCCACCCTCCGGCCGCGCGCACGCGCGCGCCGCCCCCCACCCTCCGGCCGCGCGCGCCGCCCCCACCCTCCGGCCGCGCGCGCCGCCCCCACCCTCCGGCCGCGCGCGCCGCCCCCACCCTCCGGCCGCGCGCGCCGCCCCCACCCTCCGGCCGCGCGCGCCGCCCCCACCCTCCGGCCGCGCGCACGCGCGCCGCCCCCCACCCTCCGGCCGCGTGCACGCCGCCCTCTCCGCCACCGAAGGCTGAATGCCCACTGCCAGCTAAACAAACATTTTCATACCAGTGCGACTTATACACTAACATTTAGTGCGAAAGCTAGGACAGTCTGTCTACACAGGAGCGCACTGCAGTCATCCAGCGCGACTGATCCAAATCAGTCACACTTCCACCTACACGTTGCTGCACACTTTTAGCTAAGGGAGAGTGCTAACTTGAAACAGCAATTATCATATACAACAGGCTCCACTTTACTAGAATTTCTAACCCTGATGTGTGACCTCAGAATCACAGCATTGGAGGAGGCCATTCGGCCCATCGCACCTGTGCTGGTGTTGGTCTCCATGCTGGAGCAGCTCACTTTAATCCTATTTCCCTGCCCTAGCCCTGTATCCTTTTATATTCTTCCTTTTCAAATACTTATCTAATACTTATCCCTTTTAAATGATGTTATAGCCTCTGCCTCAACAGCCACTTGTGGTGAAGCATTCCGCATTTTAATAACCGAGAGAAAACTCCTCTTCGTTGTGCTAGTGTTAATCCTCCGTCTGTGCCCTTGTTACCGATGTGCCAACCAGAGGAAACAATCTTTCATTAATCACCCCTTTCATAATTTTGAAAACCTCGATTACATGATCACAAAGTAATTACAGATAAGGAAGCCCATTTGGCCCATCGTGGATTTTCCAGAATGACCCTAAAATCCCTCCATTGCAGTATCCAAGATCAGGGGATTTCCCCTTTCACCTACTCTGTTCCATTGAGAAAATTCCCAATGTTTTTGAGCTTCTCTTCATAATAACCTCCCTTTCCTGGGATCACTCTAATGCACCTTCACTGGCCCCTTTCCTTGGCTCGCATTCTTCCTACACCTGCACGTAATACTCCAACTGTGGTCTAACCAATGTTTTGCACTAATTCGGCATCACTTCCTTACGAACATAAGAAATAGGAGCAGGAGTAGGCCATACGGCCCCTCGAACCTGCTCCACCATTCAATAAGATCATGGCTGAACTTCAATCTCAACTCCACTTTCCCGTCTGATCCCCGTATCCCTTGATTCCGCTAGAGTCCAAAAATCTATTGATCTGAGTCTTGAATATACTCAACAACGGAGCATCCTCAGCCCTCTGGGGTAGAGAATTCCACAGATTCACAACCCTCTGAGTGAAGAAATTTCTCCTCATCTCAGTCCTAAATGGCCGACCCTTTATCCGGAGATTATGCCCCCTAGTTCTAGACTCTCCAGACAGGGGAAAACAGCCTCTCAGCATCTTCCTTGCTTTTATATTCAATGTCACTAGATATACAAGCTATAATCGTGTTTTATGAGCACTCCCAGCATTAAAGGTCTCTGAATCTGCAGTCCAAGATCTCTCTGTTCCACCACTCTGAAGAACCTTACTATTTAGGGTATAATTCCTTTCACCACTCTTATATTCAAGATGTACTTCTGCATTGAACAGTATTTGCCACCACTTTGTGAATGCGAACAATCACATTCCACTTCTCCTTCCATCAGATACATTATTTTACAGACACAAGGTGTACAGCTATGTTGAACTTTTCACTTTTTCCACGCTCTCAATGTGAGGGACGTTAGTGAAAAAAAACACTTTCCATTTTGGCCTAGGGACACCCAGTGTCATCAAACACGCCCAGGGCAGGTACAGCACGAGTTAGATAGAGTAAAGCGCTCTCTACACCGTCCCAAACATTCCCAGGGCAGGGACAGCATGGATTAGATACAGAGTAAAGCTCCTTCTACACTGTCCCAAGCACTCCCAGGACAGGTACAGCACGAGTTAGATACAGAGTAAAGCTCCCTCCACACTGTCCCATCGAACACTCCCAGGGCAGGTACAGCACGGGTTAGATACACTCTCTCTACACTGAACCGTCAAAGCATTATAATCCAAACCTTAGAGCTCCCATCTGCTGCACCAATTCTTACACTGTGGCCTGTCTCAATAGGATTGCCAGTTTAGTACCAGTTAGAGGCTGCTGTGGGCCTATGCCCACTGTGAACTGGATCTAAACTACACAAACTCGTCACCTTTCTGAGTAAAGGGAGTTGTGCCCTACATCAAACCTGTGCTGCACAGGACCTAGGAGTGTTTAACACTGACACCGCATGCCCAAAACAGAAAGGGTTCCAGTCCCTCATCCGAATAAACAGAAATTTACATTAAGAAAGGGATCACACAACAAATGGCTGGGTACAAATCCATACCGCTAGCGGGGAGAAATTTTCGCACCACCAGGTTGGACTGGAATTGAACTCAGGTCTCAAGAGTTCAACGGCTGGCATGTGACCCACTGGATAACCCAGCTCCCTTTTCTTATGTGATTTCTGCCAGTGGCATTCCCCATAGGGAAAATAGGTTATTCACTAAGAAAATAGCACGAGAGCAGTGCACATAACAGTGCCATCACTGGTGGGAGGGTGCATTTACAGCGTGACAAGTTTACATAGGCACTTTCCATTATAAACGTGACAAAATGCACGACTTTAAAATATTATTGAATTACTCTGCATATCCTGGTTTAATTCTCCCCCGCCCCCCTAATCCCACTTCACCTTATCCCTCTTTCCCCCCCACCCCCAGCCGTGTGCAATGTCAAAGGCGATCAACCAGTGTTCATCAAAATTTTTCTTGTTCAAATATTTATCCAATTCCTTTTCTAGACCTAAATACAAGGTGGAGAACAGTGAAAAGCAGCAAAAAAGAAGTTTCATTGGCTCCCGAGCTGTTTTTTGTGCAGCAGCTCTAGACTCTCCAGCCTGTCTGCAAAGGGTTACTGCTGATTACATTAATCTGTCATCCCACAAAGATACAGCTGACGTAGCAAGCCATGGTTACGCAGTTTCGATGATATCCTGGGGACCAAATCCAGGAGCACTCGGTAAGGCAAAAAGTGATGGTGACAAGTTTACATAGGCACTTTCCACTATAAAAGTAACTGAATGCACAACTTTAAAATAGGGACTGAATTACTCTGCATGTCCTGGTTCAATCAGCACTATCTTGCTGCATACAACTGATAACTGATAACACCCTGTAATAGGTTAACTTGGCATGGAACCTAAGGGCCCCATCTATGCTTTGACATCTCTTCTTGCAATGAGCCTCCTCCATGCCCTACTCTTTAAAGAAGAACGAACTTGGATTTATATAGTGCCTTTCACAGCCTCAGCACGTCTCAAAGTGCTTTACAACCAATGAAGTACTGTCGTTGTAAAGTGTAACAGCAGCCAATTTGTGCACAGCAGGCTCCCACAAACAGCAACCAGATAAATAAACAAATAATCTGTTTTAATTGGTTGAGGGGTAAATATTGGCCAGGATACCAGGGAGAACTCCCCCGCTCTTCTTCTTGGGATCTTTTATGTTCATCTGAGGGGGCAGATGGGGCCTCGGTTTAACGTCTCATCCGAAAGATGGCACCTTCAACAATGTAGTGCTCCATCAGTACTGCACTGGCAGTGTCAGCCTGGATTATGTACTCAAGGCTCTGGAGTGGGACTTGAACCCACTACCTTCTGACTCAGAGGCGAGTGTGCTATCCACTGAGCTACAGCTGACACTGTGCCTGTGGATGGTGTCACCAAGGGTGAAGTGTGGATAAGGAGTGGGCTGCAGATCAGTCCACAGAGGACCCCAGAGGTGGCGGTGCGAGAGAAGAGAAGCCATTGCTGGATATATATTGGCTGTGCTTAGATAGGTAGCAATAGAATTGTACAAGTCCAGACCCATTGATCTGGTTGAGGAGGATGCCATGTCAGACACTGCCCAGAGGTTGAAAACAAGGAGGGATAAAGCACCACAGTCACAGGATGTCAGACACGACCTTAGCCAGGGCCATTTTGCTGCTGGGAGATGGATGAAAGCTGGATTACATGGACTTGAACAGCAAATTGTGGGCGGGATCGGCAAAGAGCTGCTGGCACGTTCAAAGGACCCGAGGCAGGAAAGGGAGATTGGGTTATGGCTGGAGAGGGCAGGCGGGTTGGTTGAGGGTGGTTTCACTGAGAGGGGTAATGATGGCATTCTTGAAGGGAAGCGGGACGGTGCCTCAGGAAAGGGAACCATTGGCGATGCCAGCCAGCACAGGAGCCTGGAAGGGGAGTTGACCAAGTGTCGGACCTTTCATTTGCTTCTGGAAACTTCAGTCCTAATGGGGGCAAGTGGCTAGTTTCCAGTAACTGTCCCGGGAGTTAAGCGAGTCTTTCCAAATCACTCTCCAGCCCAGAGCGGAGTGGAGGAGTCAAGTACATAACATTTAGAAACAGTTACATCCTCTGTGAAAAGCCAGCTACAGGGAGAAACACCCACTGTACCTGCAGAATAAATTACCCCCTGGCCTATCTGTCCTGGGGGTCCAAGACAATATAAATGCTTTAACAAGAGGAATTCAACATTGTCACCAGGACTGTATAATGTATTGGTACCAATACGGAATAAGAAAAATTTCACTTGTCTGCAATGCTTTGTGATATACTCCTTGCTTTACATCCTTAAGTTACCTCCTCAAATCTATCCCACCAGTGATGGGCCTGTACCAACCAACCAACACCCCACCCTTGCATTATAGAGCTGAAAATGCCCTCTCCAACATGAGGTTGGAAGGGCCTGATCTATAATTGTACTGCTGGGTGTTTTTCACAGTTCGAGTGTCATATATATGAAAAGTTCACAGCTTTCACGCCCACTGCTTACTGAAAAGTGATCTCCTTTTACTGAAATCCAAGTGAGGGCAGTGAAATTAACTGTAATGTGTCCCTGGAATCAGTACAGTAAAAGGCTTCAGGTAACAGGAAGAAAGCAAAGCCCCGCATGTACACAGCCGTTTGTCCTGTCTCTGGGAAATGTACCAAATGATATACAGACAACAAAGTACAATCACTGGTACGTGGGTAAATAAGGCAACCATTTTGTGCACAGCAGGATCCAACAAACAGCAATTAGGTGAACGAGCGTTGGCCAGATACCAGGAGAACTCACTCCACTTCAAATAGTGGAACGGGATCTTTACCATCAACCCGAACTGCAGGATAAGTCAGACGGAGCCTCAGTTTAATATCCCTTCCAAAGCGTGCACCTCTTGACAGTGCAGCACTCCCCCAGTACTGCACCAAAGATTATGTGCCCCAACTCCTGGAGTGGGGCTTGAACCCACAGCCTCCTGACTCAAGAAGCGAGAGTGCTACCACTGAGCCAATGCAATAAATAAACCAGTTACTGGAAAGGTGCAGTTACACCACAAGTACTGATTTGAGACCAGTAACTGGTCACAGTGCTGGCAGTGGCGAGCTATATTGCTCGCTCTGCACTACATTCTGTATATCAAAAATTTTACAGCTGCACGCACTATCAACTTTCTCATTATAAACTCCTATGTCCTCAATTACAATGAAAACTGCCGAGGTAAGCTGTAATTACAGCCTCCCCCAGAGGAGGTACTGCACCCCCACCACTGGTGGGAGGGTGTAATTACAGCGTGACAATTTTACACAGGCAGTTTCCATTATAAATGTAGACACAGGAATTTATAATGGAAACGTAAAAACAAGGACAGAATGTACGGGGCATGAATTCAATCGGAGCAAACTGGTCCAAGTATTTGCCCCCCCTTCTAAACCCGTTTCACCTAAAGCCTACACTTGGTCTTGACTGTGTGCAATTAGTCACATTACAAAAAAGTTAGATTGAAGTTTTTTTTTAAAAAGTGGTCCAAAGCATCAACGTGGAACTTCTGGATGGATATTGTGCACCAGATGCAAACACGCCACTTGCCAAAATACAAAGCACCAGGAGTTTGGCAACTTCATACCTGGTTACATCAGCAATGCAAAGTGGCTTCCGCCCCCCCCGGTGACTTAACCAAAAACGTGAGTGAGCCTCTCAGGGATCATCTCCTCCGCCTGTTAAGATGTGAATGTCATTCAAAGTCAGCCTGGGCAGCACAGAGAGAGGGCGGTGCAGGTGTCCACTGTACCCGCTGGCAACAATGCTAAATCTGAGGCTGAAATACAAAAGGGCTGGAAGTTATGCTACAGTTGTATAAAGCTCTGGTTAGACCCCATCTGGAGATACTGCATTCAGTTCTGGGCACCACACCTCAGGAAGCATATATCGGCCCTGGAGGGGGGTGCAGCGCAGATTCACCAGAATGATACCGGGATTAAATTATAGACTTGCATTTATAAAGTGCCTTTCACAATCTCAGGACGTCCCAAAGCGCTTTACAGCCAATTATGTATTTTTTGAAGTGTACATTACATCACTGTTTTAATGTGGGAATTTGAGGACAGGCTGCATAAACTAGGCTTGTATTCCCTCGAGTATGGTAGATTAAGGGGTGATCTAATTGAGGTGTTTATGATTAAAGGATTTGATAGGGTAGATAGAGAGAAACTATTTCCTCTGGTGGGGGGAGTCCAGAACAAGGGGGCATAACCTTAAAATTAGGAGGTAGGCCATTCAGGTGTGATGTCAGGAAGCACTTCTTCACACAAAGGGTAGTGGAAATCTGAGGGTCAATTGAAAATTTCAAAACAGAGATTAATTGTTAAGGAAGGGTATTAAAGGATATGGAACCAAGGCAGGTAAATGGAATTAAGATTCAGATCAGCCATGATCTAACTGAATGGCGGAGCAGGCCCGAGAGGCTAAATGGCCTACTCCTGTTCCTATGAAAGGGAGGAGGCAGCAGAATTTTAAAAACTGACATAAACCCCGCTTCAAAATACTAGCAGTGATCGGAGGCCACAAAGGGCCAAACTCATGGTTAGGCTTAGTCGGTAAAGGCGTCCACATAGAGGCATAGCATCAAGCCCTTAGCCCCAGCTCTACTGGACTATAGCCAACAACAAAAACAGCCAGGGATGCTGCTCCCGATAACTACCCAGTGACTCCCGTTTGGAAAGGGGAGAACAGAACAGAGCTGTCCTACGATGCACCCCGCCAGCAAATAGCCTGGTACCGCTCACACATAAGGAATGGGCATTCAAACGAGATGCCCAGTGGAACCGGAGAACGAGTCGCCGCCTTAGGGAGGAATCGTGTTTATTTTAAAATAACACGGAAAGCAGAGCTGTATTTGTTAATTCAAGGTTACGGTGTCAACACGGGCAAAAAGGCTATGGGAGCTTTGCAGCACGTGGAGCAGTCCAGGGAGTAAAACAGACATGGAGGCACGTGGCGCGGTTTTCTCGCTCGTCTGCTGTCGTGACAGAATTTTTAAATTCTGCCGTCTCCTCCATTTCATTGGGACAAGAGGCGGCCGTTCAGCCCCTCGAGCCTGTTCCACTATTCAATTAGATCATGGCTGATCTGTACCTCAACTCAATTTACCCACATGGTTCCGTAACCCTTAATTCCCTTAACATGCAACGAGCAGTTCTCACATAGAAACTCCGCGCATTTAGTCCACTTAGTCTAAAACACTTCCCAACTTATTCAAGTGTAGACTTCATTAAAGTAGCGTCACGAAAAGAGAGAGAAAAGGTTTTCACAATGAACGCAAGTTTCGTTTCACAAGATCAAAATCAAACTTTCTGCTTTTCCAAGCTCCATTCGCAGTGTTGTCACTGAGCTCAATGGGGCCATTCTGGGACCATAAGGTAAGAAAATTAAACCAGGCCGAGTGCCGACGTGTTTTAATGCCGTCTTTGATTCATCGAAGAGTTAACGAGGAGGCTGGGAAAATGTCTTTACGTAAAGGATGGTAAGAATGTGAAATTCGGTCACAAATCATTGTTGAAGTAGAGTCCATTCATTTTTAAAAGAGAATTAGATAGTTGCTTGAAAAAGAGTATTAAACAGCGAGGAGAGTGGGATTAGACTAGGGCTAAAAGGGTTAAATTACAAGGACAGGGTGCATAGACTAGGCTTGTATTCCCTTGATTATAGAAGATTAATGGATGATCTAATTGAGGTGTTTATGATGATTAAAGGAATTGATAGTGTAGATAGAGAGAAACTATTTCCTCTGGTGGGAGAGTCCAGAACAAGGGGGCATAACCTTAAAATTAGAGCCAGGCCATTCAGTGGTGATGTCAGGAAGCACTTCTTCACACAAAGGGGAGTGGAAATCTCTCCCCCAAAAAGCTGTTGAGGCTGGGGGTCAATGGAAATTTCAAAACTGAGATTGACAGATTTTGCTAGGTAAGGGTATAAGGGATATGGAACACGGGTGGGTAAATGGAATTAAGATGCAGATCAGCCATGATCTAATTGAATGGCGGAACAGGCTCGAGGTGCTAAACAGCCTCCTCCTATCCCTAGCTGTTGCAACTAGAGAACTAGCACAGACTTGATGGACCAAATGGCCTGTTTGTGTGCTGAAGCACACTACCACATTTGGTCCAGTCACCAGTACTTCACTCACAAGCAGTAAACGTTTCCTCTACTCTATCTTTACAGGATTGGCTCCAACAGCAACAAAGGCAGAGGCCTGTATGGAAAGTAAAGAGAACTCAAGAGCCTTGGGAGCAGCGTTCTCCCAACACCTCAAGCCTCAAGGCAAATTTAAACAACTCCCACCACCGGCACTCAGGTTGGGTCCACCATCTTGAATGTACAGAGTAGCGAAGTTAACGCACGAGATTTAAAATGGGCGCCAATGTATCGCGTATGCAAAACGGATAATTGAGTGTCACATGAACTGCTCAGAACCTCATCAAACCAGAATGGATAGGCAGCATCCCCAAGTCTAACTGCCAAAATGCAAACAGTAAGAACGGAGGGTATTTTTATATTTTCTTCGATTGAATACATACAGCAGGTGGAAACACTGGCTGTGTCATGATGGAATCTCAGAATCTTACAGCACAAAATGAGGCCATTCAGCCCATCGTACCTGTGCTGGATCTCTGGATGGGCTATCCACTTAGTCCCATTCCCTTGCCCTTTCCCCATACCCTTTTAAAGTCTTTCTTTCTTAATGACTTATCCACTTTTTTTTCGAAAGCTGTTACGGATTCTGTTCCCCCACCACTGTTTCTGGTGGGACAATTCATGTCCCAACAACGCTCTGCATATATAAAAAAATTCTCCTAAACTCTCCCTTCATTCCTTTGGTGATGATCTTATATTGATGGCCCCTAGTTATCGACTCACTCACCAGTGGAAACACTTTTTCCGATTTACCTCACCAAATTGTTTTGAACCCCTTTATCAGACTCCCTCTTAACCTTCTCTGCTCCAGTGAAAAAGTCCCAGTCTTTCCTTGCAACTAACTCTCACCCCTGGGATCATCTCATGTGAGTCTTGGCCACACCCTTTCCATGGCCTTGACAGCCTTCCTAACGTAAGGAACCCAAAACTAGACAATATTCCAACAGTGATCTAACCAATGATTTGTACAGGTTTAGCATTACCTCTTTGCTTTTTGTGCCTCTATTTATAAAACCTAGCATCCCGTGTACCTATCCTCCCACTTTTAATGATTTCTCTGCTCCTTTTAAAGTTTTACTATTCGGTGTATGTTTCTTCTTCTTATTCTTCCTCCCAATATGCATTACCTCACATTTCTCCACCTTAAATTCTGTCTGACAACCACTCAATCCACTCTGTCCTCCTGAAGACACTTACAGTCCTCTTCACAGTTAACCACACTCCTTAGTTCTGTGCCACTTGCAAATTGTGATAACTACATCCAAGTACAGAACACTTGTATGTTGAGAACAGTACACTTTCCTACTTGTGAACCCCTTGATCAAGACCACCTACTTCCACCTCCGTAATATTGCCGGTCTCCACCTCTGCTGAAACCCTCATCCGTGCTTTTGTTACCTCAAGGCCATTCCAATGCTCTCCTGGCCGGCCTCCCATTCACCTATCACCCCTGTGGTCGCTGACCTATATTGGCCCCGATCCAGCAAAGCCTCGAATTTAAAATTCTCATCCTTGTGTTCAAATCCTTCCATGGCCTCGCTCCTCCCTACCTGCATAACCTCCTCCAGCCCTGCAAACGCCCGCCCGCCGGACAACTCTGCGTTCCTCCAACTCTGGCCTCTTGCGCATCCCCTACTTCCTTCACCCCACCATTGGTGGCTGTGCCTTCAGCTGCCTAGGCCCTAAGCTCTGGAATTCCCTCCCTAAACCTCTCTGCCTTTAAGACGCTCCTTAAAATCTATCCCTTTGACCAAGTTTTGGTCACCTGACCTAACATGTCCTTAGTTGGCCCTATGTTTATCTGATGAATTTCCTGTAGGGCGTGTTACTACTAGATGCAGAAGGCTCCTCCACAACTTTCCAAACCTGCCTAATCAGGCTCAGAAAAGCACCCCACACCAGCAGCCACCCTCCTCCTCCCACCAATATGCAATATCTCTTCGTACTGGAGCCACGCAGTCCCACCAACGTCCCGATTTCCTACCAGCTGTAAGTTGCTGGTACAAACTATCTCCATGAGCCTTGCAATTCTCAGAGCAGCAGACAGTTAGACAAGAATGCTCTTCCCCCCACCCCCCTTCTCCAGAGTAAGAATCCACACCCACCGAGAAACAGATGAAAGACGCACACACTCTCTCTCTCTCTACACCATTGCCAAACAAGACGCTGCAGCCAACAGAGGCAGCACCTTCTGACAGGCCAGTGGGCGAAGGGGGACTTCCCACCCAAACCACCGACCAACAGGATCAGAACCCCCTCCCTCCCCCTCCATCAACCATTTATCTGAGGGAGATTTCACCCCAAGCCAACAATTTACCCAATCAGATCCTTAACTTGGGGGGCACTACACCCACAGAATAGCGCAATCACAAAGAGGTACTGTCAGCTACTGAATGGACATGCCCAGTCGGCAAAAGCTGACTTCATCTCTCTATCTGTTCACTGTAAGCACACGCTCCACACTCGACCCAGCATCATCCATGTAGCTCTGAAAATTGTTGATGTAACAGGGAGTTACGGCGATAATGGGAGAATCTTCCAAATTCTCCTTGCCTTTTCAGCCAAGCTGCAAACATACTGCCCCGAACACACTTTCTCTCCCACCCACTGCCTCCTACTCTATCTCATCCTTTCCCACATTCTCAAAACTGTGGAACTCCTTACCTCCCTCAGTCTCCTCATCTCCCTCTCTCTCTGTTCCAGCGGTCTTCTGGCATTTTAAAATCCAAACTTGGCATCTCACCAACCACGAGATCCTGATTCACCTCGTCGCCTTTACTCTTTTCAACTGGTGTCCTGCATCGTGAGCCCATGGCCCTTCACCTGGGTTTCTCAATACAAAACTAGGGGGCTCGTATTAGTGACAACTGAGCAGGACCCCGCCCACATTCGGGTCAGCTCGAAGCCAATGAGAGCCAAGTGATGTTATCGGCAAATGTTTCACCAGTACCAACACCTCGTTCAGCCCCTCTCGAAGCAGACTGTCCAGCGATACTTCACAGAGCGGACCTGGCCTCATTTATTCAGCTTGGCTCACTTTCTCCGATCGAGGGCTAACGGCATCTCTGGTGATGGGAATCACTTGCAACAACCTTTTTTTTTAAAAAAAAAGTGAGCATCGAGTGTTGCTGCTGTGTTTTCAGTCATTTTCCACATCAGTCACGCTGGAGCTGTGACAAACACCCAGTGTAGCACAAGTGACAATTTAATGTCATTAACTTCAGTTGCACCTGAAGCCAGAACTTTGAGCCGGGGCGGTGGTTGAAGTAATCCAAGGGAACGGAGTACAAATCAAGCGACAAAGAGTATTTTGCACAGTACAGTGCGAGGTCTCCCAAAGTGCATCAGCACTGCACCCCCAATAACAATCTACTGTTTACGTTGTTCATCGTTTAAACCAAGACACCTGTCATACTTTGAAGCCCATTCCCATTAAGTGCTGGGATTAACGGTCGGGATCTGCTCTATTCTCACCGCCTGCAGGAGTTATCAGGCCTGCCACTCACAGACATCACCTGCCTCTCACTGCCCCCCTCATTCAAAAACTGCTGGGAAGGATCGCTCCCAAGACCGGAAAGGTAAGTGGTAATATCTTCTGTGGAATCACGGGGCTCCGCCGCCTGTCTGAGAGCAGGTGAGTCCCTCCAACGACTTGAGTGTTTACAAAACGCCAGCTCTCGAGCGCTGCCGGCTTTGCAGCTCAGCTTAGACACCTCAGCTCATTCCCCCCCCTCCCCGCTCCCTCTCCTCCAACACATGACCTGCACCCAGACAGCGTTGGGCTGGACCCCCAGCTCCATCGCACCAGCAGAGCCCATGGGGAGCAAATCTTTGGTAAGAATCTTGTGAAGTGGAACTGCACAAGATTGTGAATGGGCCGAATAGAGGCAGAACCCCACACCCCCCTCCAAAAAGGGGGCAGATCCCCACCCCCCTCCAAAAAGGGGGCAGAACCCCACCCCACCCACCAAAAAAGGGGGCAGATCACCACCCCACCCACCAAAAAAGGGGGCAGATCCCCACCCCCCCGACCAAAAAAGGGGGCAGATCCCCACCCCCCCACCAAAAAAGGGGGCAGATCCCCACCCCCCCCGACCAAAAAAGGGGGCAGATCCCCACCCCCCCGACCAAAAAAGGGGGCAGATCCCCACCCCCCCCCGACCAAAAAAGGGGGCAGATCCCCACCCCCCCCCGACCAAAAAAGGGGGCAGATCCCCACCCCCCCCACCAAAAAAGGGGGCAGATCCCCACCCCCCCCACCAAAAAAGGGGGCAGATCCCCACCCCCCCACCAAAAAAGGGGGCAGATCCCCACCCCCCTCCAAAAAGAGGGCAGATCCACAACCCACCCACCAAAAAGGGGGCAGATCCCCTCTAAAAAGGGGGCAAATCCCCACCCTCCAAAAAGGGGGCAAATCCCCACCCTCCAAAAAGGGGGCAGATCCCCACCCGCCCCTCCAAAAAGGGGGCAGATCCCCACCCGCCCCTCCAAAAAGGGGGCAGATCCCCACCCGCCCCTCCAAAAAGGGGGCAGATCCCCACCCGCCCCTCCAAAAAGGGGGCAGATCCCCACCCGCCCCTCCAA
Source organism: Heptranchias perlo (assembly GCF_035084215.1). Lineage (NCBI taxonomy): Eukaryota > Metazoa > Chordata > Chondrichthyes > Hexanchiformes > Hexanchidae > Heptranchias > Heptranchias perlo. The sequence continues at coordinate 8,605,256 of NC_090365.1, read as the reverse complement.
AAAGGGGGCAGATCCCCTCCAAAAAGGGGGCAGATCCCCACCCCCCCCTCCAAGGGGGCAGATCCCCACCCCCCCCTCCAAGGGGGCAGATCCCCACCCCCCCCCCCCTCCAAGGGGGCAGATCCCCACCCCCCCCTCCAAGGGGGCAGATCCCCACCCCCCCCCTCCAAGGGGGCAGATCCCCACCCCCCCCCTCCAAGGGGGCAGATCCCCACCCCCCCCTCCAAGGGGGCAGATCCCCTCCAAAAAGGGGGCAGATCCCCTCCAAAAAGGGGGCAGATCCCCACCCCCCTCCAAAAAGGGGGCAGATCCCCACCCCCCTCCAAAAAGGGGGCAGATCCCCACCCCCCTCCAAAAAGGGGGCAGATCCCCACCCCCCTCCAAAAAAGGGGGCAGATCCCCACCCCCCTCCAAAAAAGGGGGCAGATCCCCACCCCCCTCCAAAAAAGGGGGCAGATCCCCACCCCCCTCCAAAAAAGGGGGCAGATCCCCACCCCCCTCCAAAAAAGGGGGCAGATCCCCACCCCCCTCCAAAAAAGGGGGCAGATCCCCACCCCCCTCCAAAAAAGGGGGCAGATCCCCACCCCCCCTCCAAAAAAGGGGGCAGATCCCCACCCCCCTCCAAAAAAGGGGGCAGATCCCCACCCCCCCTCCAAAAAAGGGGGCAGATCCCCACCCCCCCTCCAAAAAAGGGGGCAGATCCCCACCCCCCCTCCAAAAAGGGGGCAGATCCCCACCCCCCCTCCAAAAAGGGGGCAGATCCCCACCCCCCCTCCAAAAAGGGGGCAGATCCCCACCCCCCCTCCAAAAAGGGGGCAGATCCCCACCAAAAAGGGGGCAGATCCGATCCCCACCTCCTACCAAAAGGGGGCCCATGGGGTAAATCCCCTCCCCCTCCCCAGTGCTGCGCTCCCAGACCCCCGGCGGCCTCACCCCCACCCACCCCGAGCTCCGCCGTTACCTGCCGCCGCCGCCCGCAGCTCTGGCTGTCGGTGCTGGGAGGGAAGGGCCTACCTCCGGCTCCACTCGCTGCCCGGCCCCAGGTCCAGGTCCGGCCCCGGCTCCAGATCCTCACTCTCAGGCTGTTCTCACACCGAGCGGGTAGGCCCGGGTCCCGGACATGACTCTGAAATTGCCGGAAGTGATCCGCGCAAACCGGCGCAATGCATCGCGGGTAGTAATCGCCAGCCAATCAGGACACGGGACACTGAATCAGCGGCAGGGAAACAGCAACCAATCAGCGGCAGGGAAACAGCAACCAATCAGCGGCAGGGACAATAACAACCAATCAGCGACAGGGAAAATAACAACCAATCAGCGGCAGGGACAATAACAACCAATCAGCGACAGGGAAAATAACAACCAATCAGCGACAGGGAAAATAATAACCAATCAACGACAGGGAAATAGCAACCAATAATAAACCGGGAAACTCAAGCCAATCAGGAGTGGAAGTTGGGGTCTTAACTTGTGATGCATTGGGTAACCAGGCAACCATCCCATAATCAGTCAACCATCCCATAACTAGGGTATCTGTCGGGGTGGGCAGTCTGTTCAGAAGTAGCCTGTGACCCACAGAGTGTACCAGACTCCATTACAGTACACACTGTGCATTACATTGTATATGTTGCACCCTATTATACTATGTGCATTATGGAGTGTACATTGCATTATTACACTGGTTATATTACACTGTTAAGTATATATCACACTCTATTGCGGTCCATCACAATGTGTACATTACACTGTGTATGTTACACTCTGTAACAGTGTGCGTAACAATCTGTGCAATACAGCTTATACATCACGCTGTATTACAGTGTATATTTCACCCTTTGTCACAGTTACACTTTCTATTAAAGTGTACATTGCACTGTGTATGTTACACCTATTACACTGTATATGTTACAATCTATTACACTGTATGTTACACTCTATTACAGTGTGTATGTAACATTCTGTGCATTACAGTGCATATACTATATTCTGCATTACAGTGCATACATCACACAATGTGTATTTCACCCTTTGTGTCAGATGCCTGTTCATTACACTGTCTATTGCAATGTACATTACACTCTGCATTGTGGTCTGTACATTACACTATTACAGTGTGTATATTATACTCTATTACACAGTACATTATATGCAGTATTATACTATGTGCATTATACTCTATTGCACTGTGTGCATTATACTCTATGTACTAGTGCAGCAGACCCAACTGTTTGTTATTTTCTAACATTCTGAGCAGGAATTGTTAAGCATGTGATATAGATGAAATACAGAGATCTTTGATCCCATTATCACTGCAAATTACCTGGATTCAGAGCAGGTAACCGCACTTTCTGATTCCAAGGAGTGAGGGCTCATCTTCGAGAGGGACCTGAGCCACTGAACCAAAGAAAATTATTTGTAATGAAAACCCAAAAAGTTAACAAGCCTTATATCAGGATATGTAGCAGCATGTTAAAGCTATTTCTAAATCTTTGTTTCATGCTTTATTTTTTGTTTCTTTCCAGTTTCCATTTGTTGACAAGGTGGCTTTATGCCTATATTCTGGCATTGCCATTTGTTTGGTATGCTCACAATAATAGGACAATGGGTTTCCCAATGGGAATCCCCCTTTACTTCCAGTCATGTTAGGCAGCACGAGAGGCACACTCTCCCCATATGCCGGTACCATCCCAACCACACTTATAGGCAGAGGCACTGTATCTGGCAAAGGCCACACAGAGACTGGGTCAGTCCGATGCCTTGCCATCTCTTGCAAGCTAACAGGCACCTTAGGGATGGATTTGCCAGTGGCAGTGGTGGTAGACTGTGCCCTCAAATTCTCTTCCTCTGCCTCCTTCATGCTGTCATTTGGGGAGGATGCCCTATTGCTACTACCTGATTCTCCACCACATCCATTTTAGCCATCAAACAGGAGGTCAGAGTGTTTCATTGCTCCATCACTTGACCTCTAAACTCATCTTCATGCTTCTGCATTTATTGTGTCAGTCACTGAATTTCGCCAGACATTTCTGTTACCCAAAACCTGTCTATAATATATATAAACTAAAACTTGTCTATATAAATAAATAAAAATCTTGTGTATAACATACACTTCCTTCGACAAAGCTCACTTCCTGTGTCTCAATTTTGAGTCACACTTCATGTTAACATTTAACATTGAAAGTCCTTATGTAAACATTTCTAATGGTAAAACCTCATGTAAACCTGTAAACATTTCAACTTCACAATTTGTTGTTGAATCAAGTGAATTGCTCAAGATGCTTCATCTGCCACTTTTTTCTCAGTAACTGAAATTTCAATGTCCAAAGTAAGATTATAAACAAAATAAATAAATCAAAAATATACAGATTTCATAATTAAGTTTACTATTGAATTGTCTTTTGATACCTTCAAAAACCTTGGGTTTCAGCTGGATATTCACATCAGTTCGAACCAGCTTTCAAACACGTCTGTGCATTCTGGGCATGTGCATGTTGCAGAAATTTAAATCATTTTATTAACAACTGTCCTTTTCTGTAATCAACTGCTCACAAACATACAACACCTGTGGTCAGCAGCATCTGTGATTGTGGTGTTTGTTAATGGTTAGAAAATAAAACAGAGATTGTTTATCGGAAATGGATTTCTTTTTTAGTCACTTGCATGTTATATCTATAGAAAAATCATTTTAAAAAATCTCTCTGATCCATTTTTGAGGGTTATGGAAATTCATTAATATAAAATCTTGGAAACTGAGTAAATGATGATTTTTTTCGAATTTTAGGAAAATAGGAACAGGAGTAGGCCATTCAGCCCCTCAAGCCTGTTCCGCCATTCAATTGGATTATGGCTGATCTGTATCTTAACTCCATTTACCCACCTCGGTTGCGTGACCCTTAATACCCTAGTCTAACCATCTCAGTTTTAGCATTTTCAATTAACCTAGTCTCAACAGCTTTTTATGAGGTCATTTTTATTTGTTTAGGGAAATACATATTTATCGAAGACTGCGTAAGTTGCCCAACTCACAGTGCACTGCAGGGTAAATTTTCGACTCCTGGCAAAAACTTGGAATGCATGTTGAGAATTTATGCTCCCCAGCCTATGATTTTCTGTTCATTAATTTTACCCTTAAATAGTTTACGGCAGGAAAGACAGGAACCGCTGATAATGGGGAAAGCAGTAGAGCACATCAGGAGCTGCTGACTGGACAGGGGAGGAGGCTGAAGAGAAGCAATGGGGTGGAAGGGTGGAATCTGATGGCCCAAGAGGCCCAGGACAGTTTTCCTGAGATGCCCCTCCCCTCGAGGCTGCTGGATCCTGCTCCCCCAATATCGCCAGATCCCACAACTCCCCGATACATCCAGACACTGTTCCTCAGTACTCCAAAGTTCCTCCCCAGTCTTGCTAGACCCCAGCACACGCCCCACCACTCCATGATCCTGGGACCCTCTCTCAGTACCCTGAGACTTCCATCGTCAATTCTCCTGAATCCACGGAATTGCCCCAAAATAGCTAGAACCTCCCTTGTGAGCATCCCCAGGACTCCTTCCCAGTACTCCCAGATCCTATGAATTTCTCAAAGTGCTGCTGGATCCTGAGACCCGATCCCAGTCCCAGTACTGACAGATCTCAGGGTTACCCCCAGTGCCAATAAGTCAGTCTCCCTGGTACTAAGGCTTGGCATCGCACCCTTGTTCTTATAAAACCTCTGACTGTGAGAAACAACATGGGAAATCTGCTAGCATATTATTAAAATTCTTGCACATATGGGCATTTCCTGTCCACAAACCTTACTTCCTGTTTTCACGATTGTTGGGAATGCTTTTAAGTCAACATTTCACATTGAAACTGCCTACGTAAACATTTATGATGTAAACAGTTGCCTGTCATAGTTTGTTGACGAACCAGTCAATTCACTTAAATGCGTTATGAAAAAGTTTTTATCCGCCATTTTCTCCATAACTGAAATTTATAGGCCCCGACTTTCCTAACTGTTTTTAGTTTGATCAGAGTGTAACGGTGGCAGGGGATGCTTTCCTGCACAGATTTTGGGGCATGAACTGCTCTCACCAGGCTTCCACTCTTTTTTGCCCCGGAGAAATTTCTCTCAGAAGTATCGGTCGTGCAGAATATACTACATGTTCGCCTATACTGGTACCTTTAACAATATGACGGATGGCACACTTCTGGCGCGGAACATGTGTGCGAGCTGCCCGCCATATTGGATGATTGGGCACCTATTTTACGCCTGTAAAATGGGCACAGCTTCAACGAATTTCTGGGCCCATGTGTCCGAACTCTTGGTATTACTACCCCATGCACTCAGCGTAACAGATGTCCATTTGGAAGAGGTCAGGATCAGCAGATCTGGGCAGAAAAGGAGCTCTGAATCTGGGGAACATTGGCTGATATCTGAGCATTTCCCTTATCGTTTTGAATTCTTTTTCCATGGGGAGTTGCTGAGGTTTACTTCAAACTATGAGAGTGAGGGACTTTCTGCTGACCAACAAATTTCCGCCCCCCCGCTCCCACCCTCAATAAAGGATAACGAAAAGTAAGAACTTGCATTTATATAGCGCCTTTCATGACCTCCGCCCGACTGTCCGCCATGACGGAGGGAGTGGACATTTAAGTTGATGGATGGGCTGTCAACCAAGCGGGCTGCTTTGTCCTGGATGGTGTCGAGCTTCTTGAGTGTTGTTGCAGCTGCACGCATCCAAGCAAGTGGACAATATTCCATCACACTCCTAACTCGAGCCTTGTAGGTGGTGGAGAGGCTTTGGGGAGTCAGGAGGTGAGCCACTTGCCACAGAATACCCAGCCTCTGAGCTGATCTAGCAGCCACGGCATTTATGTGGCTGGTCCAGTTGAGTTTCTCATCCAATGTGACCCTCAGGATGTTGATGGTTGATGGCAGTCGTTAGCGAACAGCCCACTTCTGATCTTATGACGGAGGGAAGGTAATTGATGAAGTAGCTGAAAATAGTTGGGCCTAGGATGCTGCCCTGAGGAACTGCTGCAATGATGTCCTGGAGCTGAGACGATTAGCCTCCAAGAATGACAACCATCTTCCTTTGTGCCAGATATGACTCCAGCCACTGGAGGGTTTTCTCCCTGATCTGCATTGACTTCAGTCTTACTGGGGCTCCTTGGTACCACCCTCGGTCAAATGCTGCCTTGATGTCAAGGGCAGTCACTTGCACCTCCCCTCTGGAATTCAGCTTGTGTTCATGTTTAAACCAAGGCTGTAATGAGGTCTGGAGCCGAGTGGTCCTGGTTGGACCCAAACTGAGCATCGGTGAGCAGGTTATTGGTGAATAATGCCGCTCATTAGCTGACGTCCATCACTTTGCTGATGATTGGGCGTCGGCCGATGGGGCGGTAATTGATTGGGTTGGTTTAGTCCTGCTTTTTGTGGACAGGACATACCAATTTTCCACATAGACATCGTTTTATGCCTGAAAAATTGGCGTGGCATGATCCAGTTTCTAGACTTACGTCATTATTCCAGCAAATAAAAACCAAAACATCAAGTCTACCTTCATTTTTTTTTTATTCGTTCATGGGATGTGGGCGTCGCTGGCGAGGCCGGCATTTATTGCCCATCCCTAATTGCCCTTGAGAAGATGGTGGTGAGCCACCTTCTTGAACCGCTGCAGTCCATGTGGTGAAGGTTCTCCCACAGTGCTGTTAGGAAGGGAGTTCCAGGATTTTGACCCAGCGACGATGAAGGAACGACGATATATTTCCAAGTCAGGATAGTGTGTGACTTGGAGGGGAACATGCAGGTGGTGTTGTTCCCATGCGCCTGCTGCCCTTGTCCTTCTAGGTGGTAGAGGTCGCGGGTTTGGGAGGTGCTGTCGAAGAAGCCTTGGCGAGTTGCTGCAGTGCATCTTGTAGATGGTACACACTGCAGCCACTGTGCGCCGGTGGTGAAGGGAGTGAATGTTTAGGGTGGTGGATGGGGTACCAATCAAGCGGGCTGCTTTGTCCTGGATGGTGTCAAGCTTCTTGAGTGTTGTAGGAACTGCACTCATCCAGGCAAGTGGAGAGTATTCCATCACAACCCTGACCCTGGAAAGGCTTTGGGGAGTCAGGAGGTGAGTCAATCCCCACAGAATACCCAGCCTCTGACCTACTCTTGTAGCCACAGTATTTATGTGGCTGGTCCAGTTAAGTTTCTGGTCAATGGTGGCCCCTAGGATGTTGATGGTGGGGAATTCGGCGATGGTAATGCCGTTGAATGTCAAGGGGAGGTGGTTAGACTCTCTCTTGTTGGAGACGGTCATTGCCTGGCACTTATTATTTGCCACTTATCAGCCCAAATCACTGGGTGATTTGTGTTGGTTGAGTAGTGTTGGGTAAATTGTGTTGGATAAGTTATGTTGGAAGGGTGTGTTGGATGAGTTGCATTGAGTTGTATTGAATGTGTTGCATTGAGTTGTGTTGGGTGAGTTGTGGTGAATGAATTACAGTGAATAAGTTGCATTGGATAATTTTCTGTTGGACAAGATGCATTGGGTGAGTTCTGTTGGGCAAGTTGCTTTGGGCAAGTAAAGTCAGAGGTGTTGTTTTTGATGAACTGTATGTGATGAGCTGTGTTGGGTGTGTTCTATTGGGTGAGTTGCATTAAATGAGTTTGCAGTGTTAGGTTAATTGGATTGTATTGGGTGTAATTTGTAGGATGAGTTTTGTTGGCTGACTTCTGCTGAACGAGTTGTGTTGGGTAAGTTATGTTGGATGGGTTATGTTGGATGGGTTTTGTTGGATGGGTTTTGTTGGATGGGTTTTGTTGGATGGGTTTTGTTGGATGGGTTATGTTGGATGGGTTTTGTTGGATGGGTTTTGTTGGATGGGTTTTGTTGGATGGGTTTTGTTGGATGGGTTTTGTTGGATCGGTTATGTTGGATGCGTCTTGTTGGATGGGTTTTGTTGGATGGGTTTTGTTGGATGGGTTTTGTTGGATGGGTTTTGTTGGATGGGTTTTGTTGGATGGGTTTTGTTGGATGGGTTTTGTTGGATCGGTTATGTTGGATGCGTCTTGTTGGATGGGTTTTGTTGGATGGGTTTTGTTGGATGGGTTTTGTTGGATGGGTTTTGTTGGATGGGTTTTGTTGGATGGGTTATGTTGGATGCGTCTTGTTGGATGGGTTTTGTTGGATGGGTTTTGTTGGATAGGTTTTGTTGGATGGGTTATGTTGGATGGGTTTTGTTGGATGGGTTTTGTTGGATGGGTTTTGTTGGATGGGTTTTGTTGGATGGGTTTTGTTGGATGGGTTTTGTTGGATGGGTTTTGTTGGATGGGTTATGTTGGATGGGTTATGTTGGATGCGTCTTGTTGGATGGGTTTTGTTGGATGGGTTTTGTTGGATAGGTTATGTTGGATGCGTCTTGTTGGATGGGTTTTGTTGGATGGGTTTTGTTGGATAGGTTTTGTTGGATGGGTTATGTTGGATGCGTCTTGTTGGATGGGTTTTGTTGGATGGGTTTTGTTGGATAGGTTATGTTGGATGCGTCTTGTTGGATGGGTTTTGTTGGATGGGTTTTGTTGGATAGGTTTTGTTGGATGGGTTTTGTTGGATGGGTTATGTTGGATGCGTCTTGTTGGATGGGTTTTGTTGGATGGGTTATGTTGGATGCGTCTTGTTGGATGGGTTTTGTTGGATGGGTTTTGTTGGATAGGTTTTGTTGGATGGGTTTTGTTGGATGGGTTTTGTTGGATGGGTTTTGTTGGATGGGTTTTGTTGGATGGGTTTTGTTGGATGGGTTATGTTGGATGCGTCTTGTTGGATGGGTCTTGTTGAATGGGTCTTGTTGGGTGGGTTACGTTGGATGGGTTTTTTTGGATGGATCATGTTGGATGGATTTTGTTGGGAGGGTTTTGTTGGATGGGTTTTATTTGGTGGGTTTTGTTGGGTGGGTTACGTTGGATGGGTTTTGTTGGATGGGTTTTGTTGAGTGGGTTTTGTTGAGTGGGTTTTGTTGAATGGGTTTTGTTGAGTGGGTTTTGTTGAGTGGGTTTTGTTGGATGGGTTTTGTTGGATGGGTTTTGTTGGATGGGTTTTGTTGGATGGGTTTTGTTGAGTGGGTTTTGTTGGATGGGTTTTGTTGGATGGGTTTTGTTGGATGGGTTTTGTTGAGTGGGTTTTGTTGAGTGGGTTTTGTTGAGTGGGTTTTGTTGAATGGGTTTTGTTGGATGGGTTTTGTTGGATGGGTTTTGTTGGATGGGTTTTGTTGAGTGGGTTTTGTTGAGTGGGTTTTGTTGGATGGGTTTTGTTGGATGGGTTTTGTTGGATGGGTTTTGTTGAGTGGGTTTTGTTGGATGGGTTTTGTTGGATGGGTTTTGTTGAGTGGGTTTTGTTGGATGGGTTTTGTTGGATGGGTTTTGTTGGATGGGTTTTGTTGGATGGGTTTTGTTGGATGGGTTTTGTTGGATGGGTTTTGTTGGATGGGTTTTGTTGGATGGGTTTTGTTGGATGGGTTTTGTTGGATGGGTTTTGTTGGATGGGTTTTGTTGGATGGGTTATGTTGGATGCGTCTTGTTGGATGGGTCTTGTTGAATGGGTCTTGTTGGGTGGGTTACGTTGGATGGGTTTTTTTGGATGGATCATGTTGGATGGATTTTGTTGGGAGGGTTTTGTTGGATGGGTTTTATTTGGTGGGTTTTGTTGGGTGGGTTACGTTGGATGGGTTTTGTTGGATGGGTTTTGTTGAGTGGGTTTTGTTGAGTGGGTTTTGTTGAATGGGTTTTGTTGAGTGGGTTTTGTTGAGTGGGTTTTGTTGGATGGGTTTTGTTGGATGGGTTTTGTTGGATGGGTTTTGTTGGATGGGTTTTGTTGAGTGGGTTTTGTTGGATGGGTTTTGTTGGATGGGTTTTGTTGGATGGGTTTTGTTGAGTGGGTTTTGTTGAGTGGGTTTTGTTGAGTGGGTTTTGTTGAATGGGTTTTGTTGGATGGGTTTTGTTGGATGGGTTTTGTTGGATGGGTTTTGTTGAGTGGGTTTTGTTGAGTGGGTTTTGTTGGATGGGTTTTGTTGGATGGGTTTTGTTGGATGGGTTTTGTTGAGTGGGTTTTGTTGGATGGGTTTTGTTGGATGGGTTTTGTTGAGTGGGTTTTGTTGGATGGGTTTTGTTGGATGGGTTTTGTTGGATGGGTTTTGTTGGATGGGTTTTGTTGGATGGGTTTTGTTGGATGGGTTTTGTTGGATGGGTTTTGTTGGATGGGTCACGTTGGATGGGTCTTATTGGATGGGTTTTGTTGGATGGGTTTTGTTGGATGGGTCACGTTGGATGGGTCTTATTGGATGGGTTTTGTTGGATGGGTTTTGTTGGATGGGTTTTGTTGGATGGGTTTTGTTGGATTGTTGGATGGGTTTTGTTGGATGGGTCATGTTGGATGGGTCATGTTGGATGGGTCTTGTTGGGTGGGTTACGTTGGGTGGGTTACGTTGGGTGGTTTTTTTTGGATGGGTTTTGTTGAGTGGGTTTTGTTGGATGGGTTTTGTTGGATGGGTTTTGTTGGATGGGTTTTGTTGGATGGGTTTTGTTGGATGGGTTTTGTTGGATGGGTTTTGTTGGATGGGTTTTGTTGGATGGGTTATGTTGGATGCGTCTTGTTGGATGGGTCTTGTTGGGTGGGTTACGTTGGATGGGTTTTTTTGGATGGATCATGTTGGATGGATTTTGTTGGTTGGGTTTTGTTGGATGGGTTTTATTTGGTGGGTTTTGTTGGGTGGGTTTTGTTGGATGGGTTTTGTTGGATGGGTTTTATTTGGTGGGTTTTGTTGGGTGGGTTACGTTGGATGGGTTTTGTTGGATGGGTTTTGTTGAGTGGGTTTTGTTGAGTGGGTTTTGTTGAATGGGTTTTGTTGAGTGGGTTTTGTTGAGTGGGTTTTGTTGGATGGGTTTTGTTGGATGGGTTTTGTTGAGTGGGTTTTGTTGGATGGGTTTTGTTGGATGGGTTTTGTTGAGTGGGTTTTGTTGGATGGGTTTTGTTGGATGGGTTTTGTTGGATGGGTTTTGTTGAGTGGGTTTTGTTGGATGGGTTTTGTTGGATGGGTTTTGTTGGATGGGTTTTGTTGGATGGGTCACGTTGGATGGGTCTTATTGGATGGGTTTTGTTGGATGGGTTTTGTTGGATGGGTTTTGTTGGATGGATTGTGTTGGATGGGTTTTGTTGGATGGGTTTTGTTGAATGGGTTTTGTTGGATGGGATTTGTTGGATGGGTTTTGTTGGATTGTTGGATGGGTTTTTTTGGATGGGTCATGTTGGATGGGTCTTGTTGGGTGGGTTTTGTTGGATGGGTTTTGTTGGATTGTTGGATGGATTTTGTTGGATGGGTTTTGTTGGATGGGTTTTGTTGGATGGGTTTTGTTGGATGGGTTTTTTGGATGGGTTTTGTTGGATGGGTCTTGTTGGGTGGGTTTTGTTGGATGGGTTTTGTTGGATGGGTTTTGTTGAGTGGGTTTTGTTGGATGGGTTTTGTTGAGTGGGTTTTGTTGGATGGGTTTTGTTGAGTGGGTTTTGTTGAATGGGTTTTGTTGGATGGGTTTTGTTGGATGGGTTTTGTTGGATGGGTTTTTTGGATGGGTTTTGTTGGATGGGTCTTGTTGGATGGGTTTTTTGGATGGGTTTTGTTGGATGGGTCTTGTTGGGTGGGTTTTGTTGGATGGGTTTTGTTGGATGGGTTTTGTTGAGTGGGTTTTGTTGGATGGGTTTTGTTGGATGGGTTTTGTTGGATGGGTTTTGTTGAGTGGGTTTTGTTGGATGGGTTTTGTTGAGTGGGTTTTGTTGAATGGGTTTTGTTGGATGGGTTTTGTTGGATGGGTTTTGTTGAGTGGGTTTTGTTGGATGGGTCTTGTTGGATGGTTTTTGTTGGGTGGGTTTTGTTGAATGGGTTTTGTTGAGTGGGTTTTGTTGAGTGGGTTTTGTTGGATGGGTTTTGTTGGATGGGTTATGTTGGATGGGTTATGTTGGATGCGTCTTGTTGGATGGGTTTTGTTGGATGGGTTTTGTTGGATAGGTTATGTTGGATGCGTCTTGTTGGATGGGTTTTGTTGGATGGGTTTTGTTGGATAGGTTTTGTTGGATGGGTTTTGTTGGATGGGTTATGTTGGATGCGTCTTGTTGGATGGGTTTTGTTGGATGGGTTATGTTGGATGCGTCTTGTTGGATGGGTTTTGTTGGATGGGTTTTGTTGGATAGGTTTTATTTGGTGGGTTTTGTTGGGTGGGTTACGTTGGATGGGTTTTGTTGGATGGGTTTTGTTGGATAGGTTTTGTTGGATGGGTTTTGTTGGATGGGTTATGTTGGATGCGTCTTGTTGGATGGGTTTTGTTGGATGGGTTTTGTTGGATAGGTTTTATTTGGTGGGTTTTGTTGGGTGGGTTACGTTGAATGGGTTTTGTTGGATAGGTTTTGTTGGATGGGTTTTGTTGGATGGGTTATGTTGGATGCGTCTTGTTGGATGGGTTTTGTTGGATGGGTTATGTTGGATGCGTCTTGTTGGATGGGTTTTGTTGGATGGGTTTTGTTGGATAGGTTTTGTTGGATGGGTTTTGTTGGATGGGTTTTGTTGGATGGGTTTTGTTGGATGGGTTTTGTTGGATGGGTTTTGTTGGATGGGTTATGTTGGATGCGTCTTGTTGGATGGGTCTTGTTGAATGGGTCTTGTTGGGTGGGTTACGTTGGATGGGTTTTTTTGGATGGATCATGTTGGATGGATTTTGTTGGGAGGGTTTTGTTGGATGGGTTTTATTTGGTGGGTTTTGTTGGGTGGGTTACGTTGGATGGGTTTTGTTGGATGGGTTTTGTTGAGTGGGTTTTGTTGAGTGGGTTTTGTTGAATGGGTTTTGTTGAGTGGGTTTTGTTGAGTGGGTTTTGTTGGATGGGTTTTGTTGGATGGGTTTTGTTGGATGGGTTTTGTTGGATGGGTTTTGTTGAGTGGGTTTTGTTGGATGGGTTTTGTTGGATGGGTTTTGTTGGATGGGTTTTGTTGAGTGGGTTTTGTTGAGTGGGTTTTGTTGAATGGGTTTTGTTGAGTGGATTGTGTTGGGTGGGTTTTGTTGGATGGGTTTTGTTGGATGGGTTTTGTTGAATGGGTTTTGTTGAGTGGGTTTTGTTGGAGGGGTTTTGTTGGATGGGTTTTGTTGGATGGGTTTTGTTGGATGGGTTTTGTTGGATGGGTTTTGTTGAATGGGTTTTGTTGAGTGGGTTTTGTTGGATGGGTTTTGTTGGATTCGTTTTGTTGGATGGGTTTTGTTGGATGGGTTTTGTTGAATGGGTTTTGTTGAGTGGGTTTTGTTGGATGGGTTTTGTTGGAGGGGTTTTGTTGGATGGGTTTTGTTGGATGGGTTTTGTTGAGTGGGTTTTGTTGGATGGGTTTTGTTGGATGGGTTTTGTTGGATGGGTTTTGTTGAGTGGGTTTTGTTGGATGGGTTTTGTTGGATGGGTCTTGTTGGGTGGGTTACGTTGGATGGGTTTTGTTGGATGGGTCTTGTTGGATGGTTTTTGTTGGGTGGGTTTTGTTGAATGGGTTTTGTTGAGTGGGTTTTGTTGAGTGGGTTTTGTTGAGTGGGTTTTGTTGGATGGGTTTTGTTGGATGGATTGTGTTGGATGGGTTATGTTGGATGGGTTATGTTGGGTGGATTGTGTTGGGTGGATTGTGTTGGGTGGGTTACGTTGGATGGATTATGTTGGATGGGTTTTGTTGGATGGGTTTTGTTGGATGGGTTTTGTTGGATGGGTTTTGTTGGATGGATTGTGTTGGGTGGGTTACGTTGGATGGGTTTTGTTGGGTGGATTGTGTTGGGTGGGTTACGTTGGATGGGTTTTGTTGGGTGGATTGTGTTGGGTGGGTTACGTTGGTTGGATTATGTTGCATGAGTTGCACTGAATGAACTGCATTGGATAAGTTGCGTTAGATAAGCTGCATTGAGTGAGTTGGATTCGGTGAGTTGTGTTGAATGGGTTGTTTTGGTCGAGATGCATTGAATTATGTTGGATGAGTGTGTTTGATGAGTTGCATTGAGTTATGTTGGATGAATTGCATTAAGTGAGTTTGGGTGTGTTCTGCTGGGTGAGCTGTTTTGGCTGAGTTTGGTTGAATGGTGTTGGGTGAGTTGTACTAAGTATGTTCTGTTGAATGGATTGTGTTGGATGAATTCTAGTGGTTGAAGTATGTTGCATTTGATGAGTTCTATTAATTGAGTTGTGTTTGAGTTCCACTGGTTTAACTGCATTGAGTGAATTGTACAGAGCGATTTCTATTGATTGAGTTGTATGTGAGCTTGGTATTAGGATTATTATATCTCATCCCCAATAGCACTCTCGCCTGCTGAGTCAGAAAGTTATGGGTTCGAGTCCCACTCAAAGTTGAGCACAAAATCTAGGCTGACACTCCAGGTGCTGTCTTTCAGATGAGATGTTAAACCGAGGCCCCGTCTGCCCTCTCAGGTGGACGTAAAAATCCCATGGTGCTATTTCAAAGAGCAGGGATATTCTCCCTGGTGTCCTGGCCAATATTTATTCCTCAACCAACATCTAAAAACAGATTATCTGGCCATTATTTCATTGCTGTTTGTGGGACCTTGCTGAGTGCAAATTGCTGCGTTTTCCACATTACAACAGTGACTACATTTCAAATTATGTCATTGGCTGTAAAGCGCTTTGAGACATCCTGAGGTCATGAAAAGGCACTATATGAAAGGCAAGTTATTTATTTCTTTAGTATTTAATTTGCTGGTATCTTCTATCCTGGCATAAAGCAAGGGTATTGTGCCCAAAGCGCACTCCGCCTGTCCAGGCCAAGCAGCGACCATGTTTGGTGTACAGGTCACACCACCAGCTCAGGCCTGGCAGAACCTTACATTGACAAACAGGAGAGAGTTGGATATCCCCAAGGCCAGAGGATCTGCTGGGTCATTTTACAAATCATTTTGGGTCCTCTTTAATTTGCAGCAGACCCCTGCGACCCTCTGAGCCTCACCGTCAGCTTTTTACTCAGGCTGCAATGAGAGGAAATCGAGGCAGGAGGCCAGGAATCCCCCTCCCACCTCATTAATAGGTGACAGCTGGGCCTGTGCCCATTGCAGCTCCTCACCCCTCGAGGGAATCCCTAGAAATCCCAGAGCAACATAAAGAGGGTGGAGACCTGGTGTAAGAAACCTGGCATAACAGGTCACAGCCCCCCCACACATTCTACTGACCTTTGCTCCTGGAAAAAAGGGGCAAAGGTCAGAGGAATCCACCCCAGCATCTGATCAAAAAGCTGGTATCAGTAAAATGACCACGAAGCTGTCGGATTGTCTTAAAAACCCAACTGGTTCACGAATGTCCTTTAGGGAAGGAAACCTGCCGTCCTTACCCAGCCTGGGCCTAAATGTGACTACAGTCCCACATCAGCGTGGTTGCCTCTTAACTGCCCTCTGAAGTGGCCTAGCAAGCCATGCAGTTGTATCAAACCGCACGGACTGCAGTAGTTCAAGAAGATGGCCCATCAGCACCTTCGCAGGGCAACGAGGAATGGGCAACAAATGCCGGCCTTGCCAGCGATGCCCAAATCCTTTGATTTAATTTTTAAAAACACAGTGACAATTTTTTTGTCTTCAAGGGATGTGTGAGGTCGGTGATTGGAAAAATCCAGAGCAAAATTTGGCTTATTAGCAGTGTGACTTGAAGGGCTGTCTTTCTCATTGGGTCTGTGCTCATCTTTCCGTGTATTCTTTGCGAAATTATAAGCAGACTCACCAGTGCATTGCATCAAGCGGGAGAGCTCGTGCCGAGCTGCTCCTCTCCCAGAAGAGGGAGCTGTTGTGATTGTTTTCGCAAACAGCTTTTGGGTAAAACTTGTTCTATCTGCGGTCATGATCCTGCTTTAATACTGAGCATCGTCCAGTGATTTACTGAGCCACATGAACCAGGAAGGTACCGGATTCCAACCCTGGTCTGCCCTGGGCTGAATATGGCACTTTCTGTCCAGGCTCACACGCACAGGGAGGTTTACAGGGCAACCCATCGAGCCGCACACCAGCAACGGCCACCGGTTTCTGGAGAGGAATGGAGAGAATTGGAAAAAGAGGAATGAGAAATCTGGTCCGTCTCGTCCCTCCAGCAGATGCAAAGCGGCCTGCACCATCGGCAATTATCCTCAGTTTATTCACCTCAGTTTAGGTGAATGGTCAAGGGAAACTACCCAACAGAGGACCCCCTGTGAAGGCCCGAATGTAATGGAAAGCGAAACCAGGCTCCCGGTCCCCTTTACTCAAAAAAACAGCCACACGCGTCACACAGAGAACATTCCCAAGGGTTCCAGCAGCAGAGGAGCCATTGAGTAGCACATTGGGAATATACAGAGAACACTGGGTATACACAAAGCAACACAGAGAACACTGGAAATACACAGAGCAATACAGAGAACACTGGGTATACACAGAGCAACACAGAGAACACTGGAAATACACAGAGCAACACAGAGAACACTGGGTAGACACAGAGCAACACAGAGAACACTGTAAATACACAAAGCAACACAGAGAACACTGGGTATACACAGAGCAATACAGAGAACACTGGGTATACACAGAGCAACACAGAGAACACTGGGTATACACAGAGCAACACAGAGAACACTGGGTATACACAGAGCAATACAGAGAACACTGGGTATACACAGAGCAACACAGAGAACACTGGGTATACACAGAGCAACACAGAGAACACTGGGTATACACAGAGCAACACAGAGAAAACTAAATATAGACAGAGCAATACAGAGAACACTGGAAATACATACAGCAACACAGAGAACACTGGAAATACACAGAGTAACACAGAGAACACTGGAAATACACAGAGCAACACAGAGAACACTGGAAATACACAGAGCAACACAGAGAACACTTGGTATACACATAGTAACACAGAGAACACTGGGTATACACAGAGCAACACAGAGAACACTGGAAATACACAGAGCAACACAGAGAACACTGGGTATACACAGAGTAACACAGAGAACACTGGGTATACACAGAGCAACACAGAGAACACTGGAAATACATAGAGCAACACAGAGAACACTGGAAATACACACAGTAACACAGAGAACACTGGGTATACACAGAGCAACACCGAGAACACTGGAAATACACAGAGCAACACAGAGAACACTGGAAATACATAGAGCAAAACAGAGAACACTGGAAATACACACAGTGACACAGAGAACACTGGAAATACACAGAGCAACACAGAGAACACTGGAAATACACAGAGCAACACAGAGAACACTGGGTATACACATAGTAACACAGAGAACACTGGGTATACACAGAGCAACACAGAGAACACTGGAAATACACAGAGCAACACAGAGAACACTGGGTATACACAGAGTAACACAGAGAACACTGGGTATACACAGAGCAACACAGAGAACACTGGGTATACACAGAGTAACACAGAGAACACTGGGTATACACAGAGCAATACAGAGAACACTGGAAATACACAGAGTAACACAGAGAACACTGGAAATACACAGAGCAACAGAGAGAACACTGGGTATACACAGAGCAACACCGAGAACACTGGAAATACACAGAGCAACACAGAGAACACTGGGTATACACATAGTAACACAGAGAACACTGGGTATACACAGAGCAACACCGAGAACACTGGAAATACACAGAGCAACACAGAGAACACTGGGTATACACAGAGTAACACAGAGAACACTGGGTATACACAGAGCAACACAGAGAACACTGGGTATACACAGAGCAACACAGAGAACACTGGGTATACACAGAGTAACACAGAGAACACTGGGTATACACAGAGTAACACAGAGAACACTGGGTATAAACAGAGTAACACAGAGAACACTGGGTATACACAGAGCAACACAGAGAACACTGGGTATACACAGAGCAATACAGAGAACACTGGAAATACACAGAGTAACACAGAGAACACTGGAAATACACAGAGCAACACAGAGAACACTGGGTATACACAGAGCGACACAGAGAACACTGGAAATACACAGAGCAACACAGAGAACACTAGGTATACACAGAGCAACACAGAGAACACTGGGTATACACAGAGCAACACAGAGAACACTGGGTATAAACAGAGTAACACAGAGAACACTGGGTATACACAGAGCAACACAGAGAACACTGGGTATACACAGAGCAATACAGAGAACACTGGAAATACACAGAGTAACACAGAGAACACTGGAAATACACAGAGCAACACAGAGAACACTGGGTATACACAAAGCAACACAGAGAACACTGGGTATACACAGAGCAACACAGAGAACACTGGAAATACACAAAGCAACACAGAGAACACTGGGTATACACAGAGCAACACAGAGAACACTGGAAATACACAGAGCAACACAGAGAACACTGGGTATACACAGAGCAACACAGAGAACACTGGAAATACACAGAGAACACTGGGTATACAGAGAGCAACACAGAGAACACTGGAAATACACAGAGAACACTGGAAATACACAGAGAACACTGGATATACAGAGAGCAACACAGAGAACACTGGGTATACACAAAGCAACACAGAGAACACTGGAAATACACAGAGCAACACAGAGAACACTGGAAATACACAGAGCAACACAGAGAACACTGGGTATACACAGAGTAACACAGAGAACACTGGGTATACACAGAGCAACACAGAGAACACTGGGTATACACAGAGCAACACAGAAAACACTGGGTATAAACAGAGTAACACAGAGAACACTGGGTATACACAGAGTAACACGGAGAACACTGGAAATACACAGAGCAACACAGAGAACACTGGGTATACACAGAGCAACACAGAGAACACTGGGTATACACAGAGCAATGCAGAGAACACTGGAAATACACAGAGTGACACAGAGAACACTGGAAATACACAGAGTAACACAAAGAACACTGGAAATACACAGAGCAACACAGAGAACACTGGGTATACACAGAGTAACACAGAGAACACTGGATGCACACAGAGTAACACAGAGAACACTGGGTTGACACACAGCAACACAGAGAACACTGGAAATACACAGAGCAACACAGAGAACACTGGGTGTACACAGAGTAACACAGAGAACACTGCATATACACAGAGTAACACAGAGAACACTAGATGTATGCACAGAGTAACACAGGGAACAATGGAAATACACAGAGTAACAGAGAACACTGGGAATATACAGATAACACTTAACATTAACTGAGGGGAAGGGGGAAGGGAGAGTGTCAGCATTAACTGAGGGGGAGGGGAGGGAGAGTGTCAGCATTAATTGAGGGGGAGAGGGGAGGGAGAGGGTCAGCATTAACTGAGGGGGAGTGGGGAGGGAGAGGGTCAGTATTAACTGAGGGGGAGAGGGGAGGGAGAGTGTCAGCATTAATTGAGGGGGAGAGGGGAGGGAGAGTGTCAGCATTAACTGAGGGGGAGGGGAGGGAGAGGGTCAGCATTAACTGAGGGGGAGATGGGAGGGAGAGTGTCAGCATTAATTGAGGGGGAGAGGGGAGGGAGAGTGTCAGCATTAACTGAGGGGGAGGGGAGGGAGAGTGTCAGCATTAACTGAGGGGGAGTGGGGAGGGAGAGTGTCTGCATTAACTGAGGGGGAGTGGGGAGGGAGAGTGTCAGCATTAACTGAGGGGGGAGTGGGGAGGGAGAGGTTTTTTTTATTCGTTCATGGGATGTGGGCGTCGCTGGCGAGGCCGGCATTTATTGCCCGTCCCTAATTGCCCTTGAGAAGGTGGTGGTGAGCCGCCTTCTTGAACCGCTGCAGTCCATGTGGTGAAGGTTCTCCCACAGTGCAGTTAGGTAGGGAGTTCCAGGATTTTGACCCAGCGACAATGAAGGAACGGCGATATATTTCCAAGTCGGGATGGTGTGTGACTTGGAGGGGAACGTGCAGGTCGTGTTGTTCCCATGTGCCTGCTGCCCTTGTCCTTCTAGGTGGTAGAGGTCGCGGGTTTGGGAGGTGCTGCTGAAGATGCCTTGGCGAGTTGCTGCAGTGCATCCTGTGGATGGTACACACTGCAGCCACGGTACGCCGGTGCTGAAGGGAGTGAATGTTTAGGGTGGTGGATGGGGTGCCAATCGAGTGGGCTGCTTTGTCCTGGATGGTGTCGAGCTTCTTGAGTGTTGTTGGAGCTGCACTCATCCAAGCAAGTGGAGAGTATTCCATCACACTCCTGACTTGTGCCTTGTAAAAGATGGTGGAAAGGCTTTGGGGAGTCAGGAGGTGAGTTACTCGCCGCAGAATACCCAGCCTCTGACCTGCTCTTATAGCCACAGTATTTATGTGGCTGGTCCAGTTAAGTTTCTGGTCAATGGTGACCCCCAGGATGTTGATGGTGGGGGATTCGGCGATGGTAATGTCAAGGGGAGGTGGTTAGACTCTCTCTTGTTGGAGATGGTCATTGCCTGGCACTTGTCCGGCTTGAATGTTACTTGCCACTTATCAGCCCAAGCCTGGATGTTGTCCAGGTCTTGCTGCATGCGGGCACTATTGCATGTCAGCATTAACTGAGGGGGAGTGGGGAGGGAGAGTGTCAGCATTAACTGAGGGGTGAGTGGGGAGGGAGAGAGTCAGCATTAACTGAGAGGGAGGGGAGGGAGAGTGTCAGCATTAACTGAGGGGGAGTGGGGAGGGAGAGTGTCAGCATTAATTGAGGGGGGAGTGGGGAGGGAGAGGGTCAGTATTAACTGAGAGGGAGGGGAGGGAGAGTGTCAGCATTAACTAAGGGGGGAGTGGGGAGGGAGAGGGTCAGCATTAACTGAGAGGGACCGGGGAGGGAGAGTGTCAGCATTAACTGAGGGGGAGTGGGGAGGGAGAGTGTCAGCATTTACTGAGGGGGGAGTGGGGAGGGAGAGTGTCAGCATTAACTGAGAGGGACCGGGGAGGGAGAGTGTCAGCATTAACTGAGGGGGAGTGGGGAGGGAGAGTGTCAGCATTAACTAAGGGGGGAGTGGGGAGGGAGACGGTCAGCATTAACTGAGGGGGAGAGGGGAGGGAGAGGGTCAGCATTAACTGAGGGGGAGAGGGGAGGGAGAGTGTCAGCATTAACTGAGGGGGAGAGGGTCAGCATTAACTGAGGGGGGATTGGGGAGGGAGAGTGTCAGCATTAACTGAGGGGGAGAGGGGAGGGAGAGTGTCAGCATTAACTGAGGGGGGAGTGGGGAGGGAGAGTGTCAGCATTAACTGAGGGGGAGTGGGGAGGGAGAGTGTCAGCATTAACTGAGGGGGAGAGGGGAGGGAGAGTGTCAGCATTAACTGAGGGGGAGTGGGGAGGGAGAGTGTCAGCATTAACTGAGGGGGAGAGGGGAGGGAGAGTGTCGGCATTAACTGAGGGGGAGTGGGGAGGGAGAGTGTCAGCATTAACTGAGGGGGAGTGGGGAGGGAGAGTGTCTGCATTAACTGAGGGGGAGAGGGGAGGGAGAGTGTCAGCATTAACTGAGGGGGGAGTGGGGAGGGAGAGTGTCAGCATTAACTGAGGGGGAGAGGGGAGGGAGAGGGTCAGCATTAACTACATCGTTGTGCCCCCTTCTCAGACCCGTACAGACTTGGGCACTCTCCTTCGAGCCCCCCAACACACTCAGTAATGCTCCTTATACTGTGTTCACACTATTGCACCAGCCTTCGAGCTGCTACAACCTGTTTCGAACCCCATGCCCTCGGGCATCGTCATTAGACCCTGTACACCCTTGGCCACCACCTTAGACACCAACACACCCTCAGGCACCCTCCATAGGTCCCCTAAACCCTCGGGCACCCTCCTTACACCCTGTATACCCTTGGGTATTGTCAGACTTTGTATGTCCTTCGCCACTCTGCCTAGACCCCTCATGCAATCTCCTTAAACCACATACACCCTCAGGAACCCTCCTTAGACTCAGTTAACCCATGCACCCATTCTTTATTCTCGTGCACTGTCAATACCCTACTTGCCTGTTAAAACACGCACAACTTCCTTAAACCCTGTACACCCTCCTCAGACCCCATTCACTCTCAGGAACCCTCCCTCGAGTCTGTACACCCTTCGGGAGCCTCTATAGACCGGGTACACCGAGTGGGATCCAGTGTTCTCTCTCTCTCTGTACCCTATAAGCTTGGGTGGATAGTGTTCTCTCTCTCTGTGCTCTGTTAGTTTGGGATCCCAGTGTTCTCTCTCTCTGTGCTCTGTTAGTTTGGGATCCCAGTGTTCTCTCTCTCTGTGCTCTGTTAGTTTGGGATCCCAGTGTTCCCTCTCTCTGTGCCCTGTTAGTTTGGGATCCCAGTGTTCCCTCTCTCTGTGCCCTGTTAGTTTGGGATCCCAGTGTTCGCTCTCTCTCTGTGCTGTTAGTTTGGGATCCCAGTGTTCTCTCTCTCTGTGCTCTGTTAGTTTGGGATCCCGGTGTTCCCTCTCTCCGTGCTTTGTTAGTTTGGGATCCCAGTGTTCTCTCTCTCCGTGCTCTGTTAGTTTGGGATCCCAGTGTTCTCTCTCTCCGTGCTCTGTTAGTTTGGGATCCCAGTGTTCCCTCTCTCTGTGCTGTTAGTTTGGGATCCCAGTGTTCCCTCTCTCTGTGCTCTGTTAGTTTGGGATCCCAGTGTTCCCTCTCTCTGTGCTCTGTTAGTTTGGGATCCTAGTGTTCCCTCTCTCTGTGCTCTGTTAGTTTGGGATCCCAGTGTTCCCTCTCTCCGTGCTCTGTTAGTTTGGGATCCCAGTGTTCTCTCTCTCTGTGCTGTTAGTTTGGGATCCCAGTGTTCTCTCTCTCTGTGCTCTGTTAGTTCGGGATCCCAGTGTTCCTTCTCTCTGTGCTGTTAGTTTGGGATCCCAGTGTTCTCTCTCTCTGTGCTGTTAGTTTGGGATCCCAGTGTTCCCTCTCTCCGTGCTCTGTTAGTTTGGGATCCCAGTGTTCTCTCTCTCTGTGCTGTTAGTTTGGGATCCCAGTGTTCCCTCTCTCCGTGCTCTGTTAGTTTGGGATCCCAGTGTTCCCTCTCTCTGTGCTGTTAGTTTGGGATCCCGGTGTTCCCTCTCTCTGTGCTGTTAGTTTGGGATCCCAGTGTTCCCTCTCTCCGTGCTCTGTTAGTTTGGGATCCCAGTGGTCCCTCTCTCCGTGCTCTGTTAGTTTGGGATCCCAGTGTTCCCTCTCTCTGTGCTGTTAGTTTGGGATCCCAGTGTTCTCTCTCTCTGTGCTGTTAGTTTGGGATCCCAGTGTTCCCTCTCTCCGTGCTCTGTTAGTTTGGGATCCCAGTGTTCCCTCTCTCCGTGCTCTGTTAGTTTGGGATCCCAGTGTTCCCTCTCTCTGTGCTGTTAGTTTGGGATCCCAGTGTTCTCTCTCTCTGTGCTGTTAGTTTGGGATCCCAGTGTTCCCTCTCTCTGTGCTGTTAGTTTGGGATCCCAGTGTTCTCTCTCTCTGTGCTGTTAGTTTGGGATCCCAGTGTTCCCTCTCTCTGTGCTGTTAGTTTGGGATCCCAGTGTTCCCTCTCTCCGTGCTCTGTTAGTTTGGGATCCCAGTGTTCCCTCTCTCCGTGCTCTGTTAGTTTGGGATCCCAGTGTTCTCTCTCTCTGTGCTGTTAGTTCGGGATCCCAGTGTTCCCTCTCTCTGTGCTCTGTTAGTTTGGGATCCCAGTGTTCCCTCTCTCTGTGCTCTGTTCGTTTGGAATCCCAGTGTTCTCTCTCTCTGTGCTGTTAGTTCGGGATCCCAGTGTTCTCTCTCTCCGTGCTCTGTTAGTTTGGGATCCCAGTGTTCCCTCTCTCCGTGCTGTGTTAGTTTGGTATCCCAGTGTTCCCTCTCTCCGTGCTCTGTTAGTTTGGGATCCCAGTGTTCTCTCTCTCTGTGCTGTTAGTTTGGGATCCCAGTGTTCCCTCTCTCTGTGCTCTGTTAGTTCGGGATCCCAGTGTTCTCTCTCCCTCTGCTCTGTTAGTTTGGGATCCCAGTGTTCTCTCTCTCCGTGCTCTGTTAGTTCGGGATCCCAGTGTTCCTTCTCTCTGTGCTGTTAGTTTGGGATCCCGGTGTTCTCTCTCTCTGTGCTGTTAGTTTGGGATCCCAGTGTTCCCTCTCTCTGTGCTCTGTTAGTTCGGGATCCCAGTGTTCTCTCTCCCTGTGCTTTGTTAGTTTGGGATCCCAGTGTTCCCTCTCTCCGTGCTCTGTTAGTTTGGGATCCCGGTGTTCCCTCTCTCCGTGCTCTGTTAGTTTGGGATCCCGGTGTTCTCTCTCTCTGTGCTGTTAGTTTGGGATCCCAGTGTTCTCTCTCCCTGTGCTCTGTTAGTTTGGGATCCCAGTGTTCCCTCTCTCTGTGCTCTGTTAGTTCGGGATCCCAGTGTTCTCTCTACCTGTGCTCTGTTAGTTTGGGATCCCAGTGTTCCCTCTCTCTGTGCTCTGTTAGTTTGGGATCCCAGTGTTCCCTCTCTCCGTGCTCTGTTAGTTTGGGATCCCGGTGTTCCCTCTCTCTGTGCTCTGTTAGTTTGGGATCCCGGTGTTCTCTCTCTCTCTGTGCTGTTAGTTTGGGATCCCAGTGTTCTCTCTCCCTGTGCTGTTAGTTTGGGATCCCAGTGTTCTCTCTCCCTGTGCTGTTAGTTTGGGATCCCAGTGTTCTCTCTCTCTGTGCTGTTAGTTCGGGATCCCAGTGTTCCTTCTCTCTGTGCTGTTAGTTTGGGATCCCAGTGTTCCCTCTCTCTGTGCTCTGTTAGTTTGGGATCCCGGTGTTCTCTCTCTCTGTGCTGTTAGTTCGGGATCCCAGTGTTCCTTCTCTCTGTGCTGTTAGTTTGGGATCCCGGTGTTCCCTCTCTCTGTGCTCTGTTAGTTCGGGATCCCAGTGTTCTCTCTCCCTGTGCTCTGTTAGTTTGGGATCCCGGTGTTCCCTCTCTCCGTGCTGTTAGTTTGGGATCCCAGTGTTCCCTCTCTCTGTGCTTTGTTAGTTTGGGATCCCAGTGTTCGCTCTCTCTCTGTGCTGTTAGTTTGGGATCCCAGTGTTCTCTCTCCCTGTGCTCTGTTAGTTTGGGATCCCAGTGTTCCCTCTCTCTGTGCTCTGTTAGTTCGGGATCCCAGTGTTCCTTCTCTCTGTGCTCTGTTAGTTTGGGATCCCAGTGTTCCTTCTCTCTGTGCTGTTAGTTCGGGATCCCAGTGTTCTCTCTCTCTGTGCTGTTAGTTTGGGATCCCAGTGTTCTCTCTCCCTGTGCTCTGTTAGTTTGGGATCCCAGTGTTCCTTCTCTCTGTGCTGTTAGTTCGGGATCCCAGTGTTCTCTCTCTCTGTGCTGTTAGTTTGGGATCCCAGTGTTCTCTCCCCCTGTGCTCTGTCAGTTTGGGATCCCGGTGTTCTCTCTCTCTGTGCTGTTAGTTTGGGATCCCAGTGTTCTCTCTCCCTGTGCTCTGTTAGTTTGGGATCCCAGTGTTCCCTCTCTCTGTGCTCTGTTAGTTTGGGATCCCAGTGTTCTCTCTCCCTGTGCTCTGTTAGTTTGGGATCCCAGTGTTCTCTCTCTCTGTGCTGTTAGTTTGGGATCCCAGTGTTCTCTCTCCGTGCTCTGTTAGTTCGGGATCCCAGTGTTCTCTCTCCCTGGTGCTGAAGAGAATCAGTCTCCATTTTATTTGTCCTCTCGCCTGAGGCTTTGGTTCTCCTGGGTTTAGGTCCTGAGACACTTCCAGGGGGCGTGTCCGAATCTGCACCAGTTTCTCTATCTTTTTATTCTTCACCCTTTCTCCTGCCTTTATCACTCTCCCTCTATTTATGTCTCTTCTGTTCTTGTTTTTCTGTTTCTTTCTTCATTTTAGATAATGTTTTCTGCCTGCGATTTCCCTTCCCTTCTTTCCTGTGACTCCCTTTGTCCTGCTGTTCTTTACGATCTCCCTTCCCCTCCCCCCCTTCCCTTTAAGCCGGATTTAGCTGCATCCCCTGAGAGCTGGCTGTGTGTGTGAGAGAGAGAGAGAGAGAGAGAAGCAGCATCATTGGGACTGAGGCGGTGTGATGTCTTCACAATGACGTGGGACAATGCTGGGAGCTGCCCCTCAAGTTATGGTTATAACCCAGTCGGCTAAGCCAGCACCACAGGATCGACTGTACCAGGACTCCAGCTGAATGGGCTTGCACCATTTGGGACAGGTGATGGGGCAGGTGCTGGGGTTTGGACACTGCAGTATGTTTCACCTCCATTTTCTATTCTATTACCAGCTTTTCTGTATCTACACAGGGGGAGGTTATTGCATGAAACAAATCGAGAGCCCCACCCTCCGTCCTTGCAGTCTTCCTCCAGCTTTTAGGCAACGGGGATTAGATTCGAGCCACACAGTCGCGGTTGACGGATCCCGGTTTAGTTTTAATCAAGCACCGAGCGTCTGTTCATAAGGACAAAGAGGCCGTGTGGGTTTAGATGACAGATTGTCACTCCTTTGGCAGTGTGGGAGGCTGCATGCAATGAATGGATGGAGGTGGTCAGTGTAACTGTGGCTAGGGTCCTCTCTGCTGTTCAGTATCTCAGCCAACAGATCAGAAATGCTTCTGAGATTTTTTTTAATGAGCACTCTTGCTGCGGATTTCTTTAACCCCTGTGGTGCTCGTTCTCATGTCTGTGACCTCTTTTACCTCTCTCACCTATCTGCATTTTACTGTCGTGCTGTTCTTTCTGAAAGACTGATTCAAACAAAATCCTCATTTATTCACGTCACGCACTTACATTCACACACGCACACAGACTCACTCACACATACATTCAGACACACACACTCGTGATGTGCACCATATCTGATACATGCCTAATAAGTAAAGATACGCCCTGGGCCACACATGAAGAAGGCCCCAATTCAATCCCTGGGCCGTGCTGAGTTAGGTCATCCCGTCTCCCTGGGGTAGTGATGGGGGTGACAATTGGCTACCATTACATACAGACACACACTCAGACTCAAATGCACTGTCGCGCGCACACACATTGGCACTGACACACACACTGACACACACATGCCTGCTCACAGGCATATGCACTCGGGCACTCTCACACACATGCTGACACGCACAATCTCAAAACACATACTCTCTCATACACACACCCTGACACACAATCTCACACACACACTCTCTCTCAGTCACACACACACCCTGGCACACACACCCTCACAAACCCTCTTTCTCACACACGCACCCTGACACACTCTCACACATCCTGACACACATGCACACAATCTCTCACACACGCCCTGACACACAAACACCCTGACACACACACACACACACACACACACTCACTGTCACACACACACTTTCTCACACACATGGGCCTATATTCCCTAGTGCTCCAATCCAGGTGCAATTCCTGTGGCGTGCACTGACTGTGTATCACAATGGGGAGACCCACGAACCAAATTAAATTCATATTCGGGCCTCATCAGAATAATTCAAGCAAGCTGCGAGTACCAATCGGGCACCCTGACACAGCTCACCAATTGAGGCCTTATTAATCTCAGCCCTGCCGAGGCCCAGGGCAAGTCTGGGGGGAGGGGGGGGTGGAGAGGTGATCGGGATGGTTGGGGGCGGGGGCAGGCCCACAGTTGTTTTGCGGAGCCAGGTGGAGCACTCCTGCTCCTTCCTACTCCACAAAAAATAAAATTTTGGAAGTTTTGGGATTTTTTTTTGAGCAGCCTGTAAGGACTGCTGGTCAGGCTGCTCGAGACCCAGAAAAAACAGTCCGAGCTGGAGCATTGCAAACTGCAAATAGCACAGACAAATTTAGGAGTCCCAGTCTGAAGAGAAGGAGCCTCATTTCAAAATTGAAGTGCTCATGGCGGCCGCCTAAAAAAAGGCCACGGCCAATTTAGCAGTGGTCCAAACTCCCAAGCAGATTGGGCATGGGCTTCTGCCCTGCTAAATTGGTTACTGTTGCACCCACTTTAGGCCCAGTAAATGGGCGCAATGATGTTAAATTTAGACCCCACTGATGCTATCACATACCCACACTGACATTTCCACACATGCACTCTCTGACTCTAACTCTCACACACTAACAATCACACACTGACTAACTCTCACACATGCACATTGACACACACACTCTCTGCCTTTAACTCACACAAATACACACAGACTAACTCTCATACACACAAACTATCTCTCACACACACACAGACTAACATACACACACAGACTAACTCACATACACACAGACTAACTCACACACACACAGACTAACTCACACACACAATCTCTCACACACAGACTAACCCTCATACACACACAGACTAACCCTCAAACACACTAACTCTCACACACTAACTCTCACACATGCACTGAAACACACACACACACTCTGACTCTAACTCATACAATTACCACACTAACTCTCACACACACTAACTCTCACACACACTGACTAACTCTCACACACACTGACTATCTCTCACACACGTGCACTCTGACTCTCACACACACAAACTCACACACACGCATACTGACTAACTCTCACGTGTGCACACTCTATCTCACACACACTGACTAATTCTCACATACACACACTAACTCACACACGTGTGCATTCTATCTCACACACACACTGACTAACCCTTGAACACACACTGACTAACCCTTGCACATACACTGACTAACTCACACGCACAGGCACACACTGACTATCACACACAGACACACACTGACTAAATCTCTCACACTGACCAGCTGATACACACTGATTAAATCTCACACTCACTGACTGTAACACACACACACAGACTGTAACACACACACACTGACTAACACATATAAACAGTATCACACACACACACACACTAACTCACACACGCACACACTGATTAAATGTCACACACTGACTCTAACACACAAACAAACCCACTGAGTCTAACACACACTGACACTAACACACACTCACTAACACACACACTGACTCTAACACACACACTGACTAACACACACACACTAACACACACACTGACTCTAACACACACACACTGACTCTAATACACACACACTGACTCTTAATACACACACACACTGACTCTAACACACAAACACTGACTCTAATACACACACACTGACTCTTAATACACACACACACTGACTCTAACACACAAACACTGACTCTGACATACACGGATGTGAAGTTTGTCCCTCTGATCACAGTATTCTAACTGTCCCTGGAGCTGTGTGGCTGGGTGTTGGGCGGAGTCACTGCAGTGACACTCTCTCAGTTCACGTGAGGGAAGATGTTTAACATGTTGGTGCCTCGTGTGAGGCATGGTCTGGCACTCAGTTACAGCTGGGAGTGGGGAATGTTTGCTGATTTGATGTGATTGTACTTTGCTTTCTACGTTAGAGGAATCTGCCTCGACCGTCTCCACCACTCCAGATTCCACCCCTTCCTCTACTGAAGGTAAGCCGTGCTCATTAACCCTTTCAGTGCCCAGTGTCTATGCCTTCCCAGCAATTTGTACTGGTTTTTATGACATTTCCTTTTTGAGTTGTGGACTAAATGACCAGGGAAGGACATAAAATTGCACAATATAAACAGGATCAAAAGACAAGCAGATCAGTTTCTGCAGAGAGAAAAGATTGGGATATGGTGACAAAGTGGGATTGGAGGATATAGGGAGGAGGTGGATTTGGGGGATATGGGGACAAGATGGGGTAGGTGGGGTTTAGGGATACGTTGCTAAAGTGGGTTTGAGGGATATGGAGAAGGTGGGATTGAGGGATATGGGGAGAAGGTAGGTGGGTAGGATTGGGGGATACAGTGAGAAGGTGGGTTTGGAGGATATGGAGAGAAGATGGGTAAGTGGGGTTTGGGGATACGGTGAGAAGGTTTACTAGAATGATACCGGGGCTTGAGGGGTTAAATTATGAAGACAGGTTGCATAAACTTTGCTTGTATTCCCTTGAGTATAGAAGATTGAGGGGTGATCTGATCAAGATGTTTAAAATGTTAAAAGGGTTTGATAGGGTAAATATAGTAAAAGCAATTCCAAAGATGGGGGAATCAAGCACAAGGGGACATAATCTTAAAATTAGAGCCAGGCCGTTCAGGAGTGAACTCAGGAAGCACTTTTTCACATAAAGGGTAGTAGAAATCTGGAATTCTCTCCCCCAAAAGGCAGTGGATGCTGGGGTGGGGGCAATTGGAGCTTTCAAGACATAGATAAATAGATAGATAGACAGATTTTTGTTGAGTGAGAGAATCAAGGGATATGGAGCAAAGACAGGTAAATGGAGTTAAGATACAGATCAGCCATGATCTAACTGAATGGCAGAACAGGCTCGAGGGGCTGAATGGCCGCATTCTCTCCCCAATGTTCCCCTCTCCTAAGGTGCATAGGAGGAGTTTGGGGATACGGTGAAGGTGGGTAGTTGGGGTTGGGGGATACGGTGAGATGGTGGGTTTGAGGGATATGGGAGAAGGTGGGATTGAGTGATTTGGGGAGGTGGGATTGAGTGATTTGGGGAAGTGGGTAGGTGCGATTGGGGGATACAGTGAGAAGGTGGGTAGGTGGGTCGATCTATTGCTGACATCCTTTTGCTGTTCCTATTCTTCTTTCATATGTTCCAGCTCTGAGAGATTTTCATGCTTTCCCACCCTGCACAGGTGCCAGTGAGGAGACAGATTTCTTGGAACCCCAAACTGCACAAGAACTTTCTGATGACGATGTACAGACAGACAGCTCCCTGTACTGGGGTACCCCCCGGCAGATGTCCCTGGAGTCAACCTTGTCGTGTGGAACGCCACTCGTTCAGCCACCATGCTTCCCAGGGGCATTCCCGTCCAGCAGTTCCCCGGACCTCACAGCGAGCAGCTTTGGTGATGGAACCGGTGGTTGTGGGGTAAGGATG
The DNA here is from genome assembly GCF_035084215.1 of Heptranchias perlo. Lineage (NCBI taxonomy): Eukaryota > Metazoa > Chordata > Chondrichthyes > Hexanchiformes > Hexanchidae > Heptranchias > Heptranchias perlo. The sequence continues at coordinate 8,574,404 of NC_090365.1, read as the reverse complement.
CCCTCGGAGAGTGACGTACCCCACAGAACTAAAGAGAAAAAGTCTGTGCCGACGGGGTTAGTCCGAACTGAGACAATCGAGACATTTTTAGCGGAAGAGGAGGATGAGATGGAGGAATATCATTTTAATCTGTTTGAAATGACTGACCAACACAAAGTGAAACCGGTGCAGGAAATGGTACCTGAGCCAAGGGACAGACCCGACTGCAATCCTTCGCAATCCACCTCAGCTCTCGCTACCTTGGCAAGTGAGCTGGTTTGCCGAGATCACGAGGGGATCAAGGAATCCAGATTGAGACTCAGCGAAAGCGAGACAGAGCCACAGACAGAGGGGATGTTGAAGGGGGATTTGGAGTTCGGGCTGCCGCAGGCGGAGGAACCCAGAGACTGGGAGGACCACAATGTACCTCAAGTGCAGAGGGCTGAGGTGGAGGCCGAGGCTGACGGAGGAAGGTTTATCGAGGACGTCGCCCCTAACCAGGCCGAGCTGGGTCACGGACAGGTTCTCGGGGAGATGCCACTGTGCGACGAGCCTGGTCTGGTGATGATGACTGAACGAGAATTTACATCTTCAGACTGCTTCCTTCTTCCTGTCACAGGTATGTGTGCCAGGGTTACCGGGGTAATTGCAGACTCCGGCTTCTTGCACTGCGTGTGGGAAGGCTGTTAACATCAGACACTCCGGGGAAGGGGGGGGACATTTGCCCGAGATAGTCATTGGTGCCAAAAATACATAAACGTGGCTAAAAACAGCAAGCTGCGTTTGTCACACGGGCGTAGGTAGTGCTGGAGTATTCATCTCTGGACACAATGCAGGATGGGCCATCGCAGAATCCATTGCAGTACTGAAAGCCCTTGACTAAAACTACAGCACCTCTACAATCCATGAGGACTTTCCCAGCTGCTACGAATGAGGGGATTGCCCAGATTCCACTGCCTCCTCTGGGGAAAAATTGCAGGAGGCGTGCTAGGAATTACCAACACAGAGCACAACACACAGAAGATCAGGATCTCACATGTGGGACTCCTGCCAGGTGTGGCAGAGAATGTGTCTCTACAGTCAGCTTCCTGGCTTAGCTGCGCCCCAAGCCAGGCAAGGGGCAGGGGTCAAGTGTGGGTCAGGGGTCAGGTGGGGGGCAGGGGGCAGGCGAGGGGGAGGAACGCTGGGACAAGGGTCAGGGTCAGGCAAGTGTCAGGGGTCAGGTGAGGTGAAGGGATCAGGCAAGGGTCAGAGGTCAGGTGGGAGGCAGGGGTCAGGTAGGGGCAGGAGCCAGGCGAGGAGCAAGGTGCAGGGTCAGAGCACTGGGACAAGGTGCAGGGTCAGAGTGCTGGGAAAAGGGGCAGGGGTCAGATAAGTGGCAGGGGTCAGGTGAGGTGAAAGGGTCAGGTGAGGTGAAGGGGTCAGGCGAGGGGCAGGCACCAGGTGAGGGATAGAGTGCGGCGTCACACGGATCCCCAGTCCTGTCGTCACCCAGTGTCCCACACTTTCCAGCAGGGGTCACTGGATTGTGAACAGGAGTGAGAAAGTGTCTGATTTCTCCCCCTCCCCGACCCAGGGGCACTGAGGACAACTGTACGCTTTGCCTGGTATTCAGTTGCATTGACTTCAGTAGCATTGAATATCGGCCGTGTGGTATAACGGTCGGCCAATGATATTCCACCCATTTGCATCCCCGCTCATGTCCAATTTCATCCAACCCCCAACCCCGTGTTTGAAGAATCATGTCAATCAAAACAAAAGATACCCCACAGTCCCACTCACAATGTGATAGAAAATACCTCCCCACGCACACCCACACAGGATCTCTCTCTCTCCCTGTCTGTGATGTTCCTCCAATTTCACAGTTCCATCCTTTCTCTGGTTATTGAACTTTCTATGCAGGTTACTCACTTGTCACGGGGGCCATGGGTGTGAAGTGCACGACACAGCGAAGCACTACTGCACACAATCAACCGTCACATACACACACTTACTCATTCAATCTCACTCACTCTGGCACAGTCATACACTCAGTCCCACAAACTCGCTCGCTCACTCTCACTCAATCAAGCAATCACACACAGTCACTCACACGTGCATGTGCAGGCTTGCACACTCGCTCTCTTGTACACGAATCCACGCGCACATGTGCCTCCTACTGGGAGCTGTTATGTCCCAGTCTCACTGTGGGTGAGAATCTCATGATGATAACTGTTCACTTCACTTACAGAAGACCAAGGAATGGCGGGTGAGATGGAGGTGATGGAGGCAGCAGGAGGCGCTGGTACGATGGGCACTGCGGGGCCCACAGGAGGGGTAGTCACTGTGGATGCCGTATTGCCAGGAAGATGTGACTGCTGTGTTTACACAAATAATGCCACTGACTGCCAACACTCACTCACCCTGGTCACTGCGCCAGGCGGTTACGAAACTCAGGAGGTGACGGATGATGGGACACGGGCAGAGAACTGGCAGTCACCACAGCAACCCAGTGCCTTGGACCAATCGGATTGTCTCAAAACACAGGGCTTGGAGGCAGTAGACCATTCAGGTAAAGCCAATCCCAGGGCAGGGACAGCATGGGTTAGATACAGAGTAAAGCTCCCTCTACACTGTCCCATCAAAAACTCCCAGGGCAGGTACAGCACGGGTTAGATACAGAGTAAAGCTCCCTCTACACTGTCCCATCAAAAACTCCCAAGGCAGGTACAGTATGGGTTAGATACAGAGTAAAGCTCCCTCTACACTCTCCCATCAAACACTCCCAGGGCAGGTACAGCACGGGTTAGATACAGAGTAAAGCTCCCTCTACACTGTCCCATCAGACACTGTACACCAACAAACATTAGTGCCCAGTGATCTGAATCCCAGCAGGAGTGAGCAAGTATATCAGACAGTGCCTGAAGAGCAAATATTACCCCGGGAACAAGGAGCACTAGAATCATAGAATCCCTGGTGATTCTTTCACATTCAATGAGATAGTCACAGTTGATGCAATGTGGTCTCATGGGCAGCTCCACTGCTGTTTGTGTTGTAATCATCAGTTTCTGTTTTTACAGAGAGAACAGCATCACCACCAGCACCTTCAACCCGCAGGTAATTGTGAGGGGGGAGGGGGAGGGGCACGGAGAGTGAGACACGGAAGTGAGGAGTCGGTCCTGCTCCACCCCCTCTACACTGACCCATCAAACACTCCCAGGGCAGGAACAGCACGGGTTAGATACAGAGTAAAGCTCCCTCTACACTGTCCCATCAAACACTCCCAGGGCAGGAACAGCACGGGTTAGATACAGAGTAAAGCTCCCTCTACACTGTCCCATCAAACACTCCCAGGGCAGGAACAGCACGGGTTAGATACAGAGTAAAGCTCCCTCTACACTGACCCATCAAACACTCCCAGGGCAGGAACAGCACGGGTTAGATACAGAGTAAAGCTCCCTCTACACTGTCCCATCAAACTCTCCCAGGGCAGGAACAGCACGGGTTAGATACAGAGTAAAGCTCCCTCTACACTGTCCCATCAAACACTCCCAGGGCAGGTACAGCACGGGTTAGATACAGAGTAAAGCTCCCTCTACACTGTCCCATCAAACACTGTACACCAACAAACATTAGTGCCCAGTGATCTGAATCCCAGCAGGAGTGAGCAAGTATATCAGACAGTGCCTGAAGAGCAAATATTACCCCGGGAACAAGGAGCACTAGAATCATAGAATCGTTACAGCACAGAAGGAGGCCACTCGGCCCATCGAGCCTGTGCTGGCTCTTTGTAAGAGCAATCCAGTTGGTCCCATTCCCCTGCTCTTTCCCCATAGCCTTGCAAATTTTTTCTCTTCTAATATTTATCCAATTCCTTTTTGAAAGCCACGATTGAATTTGCTTCCACCACCCTTTCAGGCAGTGCATTCCGGATCATAACTAATCGCTACGTAAAATAGTTTTTCCTCATGTCGCCTTTGGTTCTTTTGCCAATCACCTTAAATCTACATCCTCTGGTTCTCGACCCTTCCGCCAATGGGAACAGTTTCTCTTTATTTACTTTACCTAAACCCTTCATGTTTTGAACACTTCTATCAAATCCCCTCTCAACCTTCTCTGCTCTAAGGAGAACAACCCCAGCTTCTCCAGTAATTTAAGTCCCTCAACCCTGGAACCATTCTAGTAAATCTTTTCTGCACCCTCTCGAAGGCCTTCACATCCTTCCTAAAGTGCGGTGCCCAGAATTGGACACAATACTCCAGTTGTGGCCGAACCGGTGTTTTATAAAGGTTTAACATAACTTCCTTGCTTTTCTACTCTATGTCTCTATTTATAAAGCCCAGTATCCCGTATGCTTTTTTAACTGCTTTCTCAACCTGTCCTGCCACTTTCAAAGATTTGTGTACATATACCCCCAAGACTCTCTTTTCTTGCACCCCCTTTAGAATTATACTATTTAGTTTATATTGCCTCTCTTCGTTCTTCCTGCCAAAATGTTTCTCTGCATTAAATTTCATCTGCCATGTGTCCGCCCATTCCACACTACCTTTGTTATCTCCAGACTCAACTATTCCAATGTTTTCCCGGCCAGCCTCTCAACTTCCACCCTTCGTAAACTTCAGCACATCCAAAACCCTGCTGCCCGTATCCTAACTTGCACCAAGTCCCGTTCACCCATGACCCCGTGCTCACTGATCTACATTGGCTCTTGGTCCGACAACGCATCAAATTTAAAATTCTCAATCTTGTGTTCAAATCCCTCCATGGCCTTGCCCTTCCCTACCTCTGTAACCTCCTCCAGCCCTACAACCCTCCGAGATCTCTGCGCTCCTCTAATTCTGGCCTCTTGTGCATCCTCGCTTTCCATCGCACCACCATTGGCGGCCGAGCCTTCAGGTGCCTAGGCAGTAAGCTCTAAAATGCCCTCCCCCAAACCACTATGCCTCTCCACATCACATACAGTCGGGTAAGTCCGGATCCCGCTACATACAGTGTACAGTTGGGAAACAGTTTTGATCCTGCTACACACTGTGTACAGTCCGGACCCTACTACACACTGTGTACTGTTGTGAAACAGTCCGGATCCTGCTACATGCTGCGTACACTTGGGAAAATCTGGATCCCGCTACATACTGCATACAGTCGGGAAACAGTTTTGATCCTGCTACACACTGTGTACAGTCCGGACCCCACTACACACAGTGTACAGTCGGGAAATAGTCCGGATCCGGCTACACACTGCGTACAGTCGGGATCAGTCCAGATCCTGTTACACACTGCGTACAGTTGGGAAACAGTTCGGATCCCGCTACACACTACATACAGTCGGGAAACAGTCCAGATCCTGTTACACACTGCGTACAGTTGGGAAACAGTCCAGATCCTGCTACACACTGCGTACAGTCGGGAAACAGACAGTGTTTCTCTCAGGCGGTGCAGTAACAGCAGGGTGTTCCCCCATTCATTACAGTGAAAGAAAAGTGTCCACACAACTGATGTTTGGCCCTGAAAGACAGAGGCAGAAACATACCTGTAGTTTATCTTGAAAGAATGTTTACTCTTAAAAATTCCAATAGGGACGATACCAAAAGGGTTAAGCTGGGTAGCTGCAATGGACCTTGCACTGAATGGGAAATAGTGGATTGCTGTAAGGGTCCTGGCACTGAAAGGGTTACGCTGGGTTGCTGTAAGGGTCCTAGCACTGAATGGGTTATATTGGGTTGCTGTAAGGGCTGTGGCACTGAAAGGGTTACACTGGGTAGCTGTAAGGGCCTTGGCACTGAAAGGGTTACACTGCTCGAAGAAGGGTGTTGCTGGGCAACAGTCCATCTGTGATCTGATTGGTTGTGGAGGATACTGCAGCATTTACAAAGCTGGCTGGTCCCTCCCGGCCCCATCGTAGCATCGGGCGGGACCTGCTTTACCACCCACCCAGGCGGAGGACCCAGGCTTCAGCTACAGTACCCGAGAGAGGCTTGTGATGGAGGTCAGGTCCGAGTGCCCAGGGATGGAGAGTGTGTGGAACTCTGTCCTCTGCAAAGAAAAGGGTATTGAGCGATGTTTGCTTCACATTGTGTCAAATATCTTGTTAAATGCTGTCAGCAGATTGTGGAGAGAGAAAGACAGAAAAGGAGAGACAAAGAGTGAGACAGACAGGCAGAGACAAAGATAGGAGATAAAGAGAGACAAAGAAAGAGAGAGAGAGAGACAAGGGAGTGTCAAGGCAGAGACAAAGAGAGAAACAAAGAGTTAGAGACAAAGGAAGACAAACAGAGGGTGGGAGACAAAGGGAGAGAGATGGAGAGTAGGGTGAATGACAAAGGCAAAGAGAGAGACAAAGGGAGAAAGGGTGGGTGAGAGAGACAAAGGGAGAGAGAGACAGAAAGAGAAAGGGTGGGAGACAAAGAGAAAGAGACAAAGGGAGAGAGAACAAAAAGAGAGAGAGCATGTTGGTAAACCAGCAATTTAAATAAACAGGGAGGAAGAGACAGGAAAATATACAGCAATAGGTAAGAGGCTGCAACAGGATGTTTGTGAGACAGAGTCAGGCAGAGGCAGAGGAGAAATGGAGACAAAGAGACACATAGGCAGAGTGAGATCAGGTGAAAGCAATCAATGGAGAGGGAACAGAGATCGAAACAGAGGTCTGGATAAAGCCAAATACAGAAAAAGACGGGTTGATCTGCAAGTGTCTCCCAAGATCAATTGTCTAAATTCATTTTTTGCCACCTGCTTCATTGCTTTTTTCCTTCAGGTTTACAGAAAGCCAAATACCAGTGACTTGTCTCTTGACCCTGCCTCACTCCTCACTGTGGGCCGGGGATTGGCCTCCTCCCTGCCTCACTCCGCACTGTGGGCCGGGGATTGGCCTCCTCCCTGCCTCACTCCTCACTGTGGGCCGGGGATTGGCCTCCTCCCTGCCTCACTCCTCACTGTGGGCCGGGGATTGGCCTCCTCCCTGCCTCACTCCTCACTGTGGGCTGGGGATTGGCCTCCTCCCTGCCTCACTCCTCACTGTGGGCCGGGGATTGACCTCCTCCCTGCCTCACTCCTCACTGTGGGCTGGGGATTGGCCTCCTCCCTGCCTCACTCCTCACTGTGGGCCGGGGATTGACCTCCTCCCTGCCTCACTCCTCACTGTGGGCTGGGGATTGGCCTCCTCCCTGCCTCACTCCTCACTGTGGGCCAGGGATTGGCCTCCTCCCTGCCTCACTCCTCATTTGCCAACAATCAATGTCTGTGGAACACACACAGTCTTAGGGCATCAAGCAACAGAATGCTCCAAAACCTGTTGCCATGTGCTGTCCGGCACCGATCCATAGCCCCACAGACAGTGAAAGTGCTGATACAGAAAGGGAAAGGGTGAGACAAAGAGAGCAAGAGAGATGGAATGAGGGAAAGAGAGTGACAGGGAGAAAAAGAGGGAAAAACAGAGAAAAAGAGAAAGGCGAATGGATGGAATGAGAGAGGATAGAGAAGGAAGATATAAAGTGAGAAAGAGAAAGAATGCGAGAAGTGGATGGAGTGGCAAAAGAAAGGGGCAAAAGGGAAATAGAGACAGATAGAAAGAGAGATGACAGTGGGATAACAAGATGAGAAAGAGGCAGAAAAAGAGAATGAGAGAGATGCAGAAAGAGAAATAGTGAGAGAGAAAGGGAAAAATGGAGCATGAAATGTAGAAAGAGGAGGAATAGAAATGAAGAATGAGAAAAAGAGGGAACAAAAATGAGAAAAATGAAAGAGTCTGCAAGGGAGAAAAAGAGTGAGAGGGAGAAATAAAGGAATAGGGAGAAAAAGGGAGAAAGATGGAGAGAAGAGGGAATGAGAAAGAGGGTGAGTAACAGAAAAAAATGAGATGGAGAAACAGGAGAGAGAAGGGACGAGCAAGGGAGAAAAAACAAGAGTCGGAGAAGGTGAAAGAAAGAGAAGTAGAGAGAGAGAGAGAGAGAGAGAGAGAGAGAGGGAGAAAGGAGAACAGAGACAATGAGAGAAAGAGAAAATGGAGCGAGATTGGCAGAGGGGGAGTGCGAATGATGAAGCAAATAGAGAAAAAATGAAAGAGGGAAAGAAGAGAAGATGGCAGAAATAGAGAAAAAGACAGAATGAGGAACAAAATGAGAAATACAGAAAGTAGAAGTGATGAGAGAAAGATAGAGGATGAAAACAATGGATAGAGAGAGACAAGAGATTGTGAGAAGGAGAATGAGGGTGAAGAGAAGAAGACTGCGAGGGGAATAAAAATAGAATAAAATGGAGAGAGAAAAATAGAGGAGAGAGATGTGGAGAGAGGAAAAGAGAGGAGGAGGCAGGAAAGAAGGAGAAGGAGAAAATGAAAGAGGGAGAAAGAAATGTAGACACCAAGGGAAGGGAGAAAAAGAAAAGAGAGAGCAGGAGAAAGAGAGTGGAAAAAATAAAGATATAGAGATGATATGCCTGTAGTTAAGAAGGAGCACTTTAAGCATTGTGAAGGGTTCTGCTCAGGGTCGGTAAGTGCCACACGCCTACGCATCAGCCCTGCGCTGTCTCTGGTTTGGTGACATTAAGTAAACCTGATGTAAATCACGATTAATGTTTATTTTATTCTGGGCTCCTGGTTTATGCTGCTGCAGTAATTCTGCACCAACGCTAAACTGGAAATCGACCAACAATGAATAGGACAGCCCCTGTGACCATGGTAACTGTGGCCTGGGGGAGATTGGGCTGTAACTGGGGTAACTGTGGCCTGGTGGAGATTGAGCTGTAATCAGGGTAACTGCAGCCTGGGAGAGATTGGGCTGTAACTGAGGTAACTGCAGTCTGGTGGAGATTGGGCTGTAACCAAGGCAACTGCAGTCTGGTGGAGATTGGGCTGTAACCAAGGCAACTGCAGTCTGGTGGAGATTGGGCTGTAACTGAGGTAACTGCAGTCTGGTGGAGATTGGGCTGTAACCAAGGCAACTGCAGTCTGGTGGAGATTGGGCTGTAACTGAGTTAACTGCAGTCTGGTGGAGATTGGGCTGTAACTGGGTTAACTGCAGTCTGGTGGAGATTGGGCTGTAACTGGGTTAACTGCAGTCTGGTGGAGATTGGGCTGTAACTGGGTTAACTGCAGTCTGGTGGAGATTGGGCTGTAACTGAGTTAACTGCAGTCTGGTGGAGATTGGGCTGTAACCAGTTTAACTGCAGTCTGTTGGAAATTGGGCTGTATCAGGGTAACTGCGGCCTGGTGGAGCGATGTCTCATAATTAAATAAATGTATTTTCTATTTTCAAGGGAAGTCTTTCTCCTGATTTATATGTTTGCAGCGAGTTACGTGAATATTTCAATCCAGTCTTGTGCAGACCACTTGAAGAATGTGCTGGAGAATTAAAATTCAAACCTTTTACAACATATAAAATACTCCTAGCAACTGCTGATCACTTGCCCTGGGAAAATGTTTGAACCAAGCTCCTCGCCTTTTGTAGTTAGCACGGCTTCCTGTGGTGGGCCTTTTATATGGCCTTAGCAGGAAAACTTTCTCCTGGCTAATTCCTGTTAACATGTTTTTTTAAGGGTGTGTTAAGTCAGAAAGTCCGTTCCCGTTTTCTCTCCATTCAGCCTGCCTGTTTACTTGTGTTCACCTGTTCACTAAACCCTTTGTAAAGTACCAGAGCGCTGCTAATGCCATGGAATGAAACCTTGGGAGGAGGCAGCACCTTCAGGAGAGGAGGGTAGATAGTCAGTGAAAGTACATTCTGGGCTTTAGGATGTCACCTGTCAGCCATGGCTCAGTGGGCACCACTCTCGCCTCTGAGACATAAGGTTGTGGGTTTAAGCCCCACTCCAGAGATTTGAGCACATAATCCAGGTTGACACTCCCAGTGCAGAACTGAGGGAACACTGCACTGTTAGAGGTGCTGCCTTTTAGATGAGATGTTAAACTGAGGCCCAGTCTGCCCTCTCAGGTGGGTGTAAAAGATCCCACGGCACTATTTGATGAAGAACAAGGGAGTTCCCCCTGATGTCCTGGCCAACATTTATCCCTCAACCAATATCACTAAAACAGATTATCTGGTCATTATCACATTGCTGTTTGTGGGAGTTTGCTGTGCACAAATTAGCTGCCACCTTTCCTACATTACAGCAGTGACAACACTTCAAAAGTTCTTCATTAGTTGTAAACTGCTTTGGGACATCCTGAGATCATGAAAAGTGCTATACACATGCACGTTCTTTCTTTAATAGTCAGGGTGGGAGTCTCCTCTGTCTATTCTTGGCTGCCACAGCAGGCTACTAAGGCGCAGACCGCCAAGGGTTAATGAGTGCTGAGGCGTGGCTGGGGACGGGCAGTCCCAGCACAGACTGCTGTCCGCCGGACCCAGCAGCAGGTGCTGTGTGTCTTCTGAAGGTTCTCCCAGCAACAGGAGAAAGGAGAGGAGCTGAAGATGGGATGGAAAGGTTAGATCTTACTCTTCCTCTCAGTGCAGCTACATGACCACAGCGAGAAGCAATATGTGGTTCTGTAGCAGGTTTGTGGGGGAATACAGGCGGTCAACGTTTGCAAAACACGAGCTTTCCACAGCGTGGAGGTTACGTGACAGCTTGCAGTCAGAATTAGACTCTGACAAGCGCTGAGGAGAAGAGTGTCAGGTGTCTCATATTTACTCGGTTTGGCCATGTGTTTCTCACGTTAACTGATTCGGGTACATTTGTTAATTGTTGTTGAATTTGTTTTTGCTTTAAGTAATTCCTTTTTCCTCTCTGTGCCGGCCCGACGACCTCGTCAAACCTTTTTTTTGCAATTCGATCCGATCAGCTGTCGCAGCAGCACAGGATCCCCAGCTGCTCCTTCCTATCCCCTCACTGAACAGGCTAATCATAGCACCAGGGAATGCTCGGACTCCTACCATCCGTCCCCTGGGAGGTGACAAGTGCTGAATCTCAACGGTTTAAACGCAGCTCCTGAAGGTGCTGGTTTGTGTGGTTCAGGGGCTGTTGAAGCACATGGACGGATCTCTGCTTGCGTTGGATCCTTCAAGTCTGTGTCCTGTGCATTTTCTTCATTTTAATGGCAATTCTTCTATAACTTTGAAAGAAATCAATCAGCTACAAATTGGCACCGGACGCCAGACACAATTACACTATGAAAAGGATCCCCCCTGCCAATTTTTTTATCTGCCAATAATTAATTGTTCATCCTTTCCTGAGAGCATTGACTTTCTGCTGGGGGACGGGTCTTGCGGTCACCAGTTGCCCTCCCGAGGGTGCTGCTTCTCCCTGGGGACAGTTCCCACTGGCACTAACACTCTGGGGTACAGGTTCCATGGGTACTGACTCCCACTTGGGTATGGTTTCCATGGTACTGACTCCCACTTGGGTATGGGTTCCATGGGAATGACTCTCATTGGGGTACAGGTTCCACAGGCACTGACTCTCCTTGGGTTACGGGTTCCACAGGCACTGACTCTTCCTGAAGTATGGGTTCCACGGGCACTGACTACCCCTGGGGTGCAGATTCCACAGGCACTGAATCTCCTTGGGGTACGGGTTCCATGGGCGCAGACTCCCACTTGCGTACGGCTTCATTTTATACTCTTGCCTCAAACAGCAGCTGGCCTGCACTCTATCTTTTACAAATATTTGTAACATTTATATTTACAAGCAGGTTTTTCATAGGTGCCCATTACTTGTAACACAACAATATAGTCATATTAACACGATTTACACTTTGAAAACCTTCCCCCTGCCATTTTTTTCTGTAAATAATTGTTCATCCTTTCCTGAAACCTTCTGCTGGAGGACGTGTCTTACAGACACTGACTGCCCTCCCCTGAGGGTGCTGCTTCTCGTGGGAGGTTGGGTCCCACTGGTACTGCATCTCAATCGGCTAGAGCATCTCATGGGCACTGGTTCTTGCTGGGATATGGGACTCACAGACGCCGACTCTCACTGAGTAGCCTATGCTGGTTCCCGAGCCCAGTGCCCTGATTGGGGGTTGCCAGCAGCACCAGAACTGGGGGCTGCCAATGGGATCCTGAATCCGTGAGGATAGATTGCGGGAATCACAAAGTTGGCTGCAGTCGTGCGGAAAGTTTTGTTCTGACTGCAGTTGATTGGACAGACTCCCCTGCCGGGAATTTTAGACACTGTCAATGTTCAGGCTGTTGTAAAACTCCCAGTTTTATCCCTGGCAGAAATTGTGTGGAGAATATCCCAAGGTCTAGATGTCACTGTCCCTGTGTATTGATCTATGTAAGACAATTCCCAAACCCATGACCTCTATCACCTAGAACAAAGGCAGCAGGTGCATGGGAACACCATCACCTCCAAATTCCCTTCCAAGTCACACACCATCCTGACTTGGACATATATCACCGTTCCTTCATCGTCACTGAGTCAAAATCCTGGTTCGCCCTATCTGACACCATCGCCGCATGGACTGCAGCTGCTCACCACCACCTTCTCAAGGGCAACTAGGGATGGGCAATAAATGCTGGCCTTGCCAGTGACACCCATATCTCGGGAACAAATTTTTTTTAAACAACATTTATCTACACCGGCTCCATCTTGATTTGGATGTTAACCAGGAACAGTTATGGCAAGGAGACTATAGCTCATTGTGTTAAACTTCTTTTGGTGACTTGTGCTGAACAAATGCCAGCTTTTCTTTCCCTTTCTCTCCTCATTCTATTTCTCTCGTTTTCCCGCAGTGATCGACCTGCTCTATTGGGAGGATGTGAAGAAGACGGGCACCCTGTTTGGTGCCATTGTCCTCATCTTGTTCTCCCTCACCCAGTTCAGCGGTATCAGTGTACTGGCATACCTGACACTGTCTGTCCTCTCCGTCACCATCAGCCTCCGACTTTACACATCTGGCTTACATCTGATCTACAAAACACAGGAGGTCCACCCATTCCAGTGAGTACCAAGCGACAGCTGCTCGCACTTGCTCTGAGCTGTAGGTTGCCGGGGGCAGACACCATTAAGTTCAATTCACTCTTAAACTGGGACAGATGTTTGGTTAATATTTTAATATTTGTTGAGATGTTGTGCTTATTTTATAAAATGTTTACAATGGATTATCAAACCCGACCGAGGCTCAGTCCAAGAGGCTGTGATCTACTTGGATCCTTAGTTCCCAAATCCCCCCACCACCCCCCCCCCCCCCCCGCCCCATTTCTCTCCTGGCCCTGAAAGCCTGGCTTCTACTATGCTGCAGACTCACTGGGACCCTCCAGTACTTCGCCTGAGAGGTTATTCTTCATGCATGAGCCCAGTGTTTGCAGGCTATTTGACTCTGGAGGGCTGCACAGCCAATTTCAGCTAACTCAGCACAGACCTAGGATCAAACCTGGGGTCTTCTCATCTTTATGGCTCAGTACAGGGTTCTGTGGGACACAATGAGCCAGGGCGGAGAGCTCAAATGCTATTAATTTTCATACAGTAATAGCGGGCTTTCTTCTCAAGCAGATATTTCTCTTTTTCTTTCTCTCTCCTCACTCACCTTTCTCCCCTCAATCACCTTTCTCTCTCCTGGCTCACCTCCCACTTTCGCTCTCCCCTCACTCACCCCTCTCCCCTTCTCACTCTTTCTTCCCTCACTCACCTCTCTCCCTCTCTCCACAGGGTCTATCTTGATTTGGACATTAACCTGTCCCAGGAACAGTTACGAAAATACTCTGAAACATTGGTGCTCTACCTAACCAGCGCTATCACACACCTCCGCCGGCTCTTCCTCGTCGAAGACCTGCTGGATTCACTGAAGGTGAAAGCTGAGAGATTTGGGAATGGGTTTAAAGGGTGGAATCAGACTGTGGGGTGTGGCACTGTGAGCAACGAGACAAACAGCTGCTGCTGGGTGGCTAGTGAAAGCGGGGTTTATATTACACCGATCAGATAACATAGCCATACTGCCAGTGTGTCAGAGACACACCTCCCACTAGCACGCTTTTGTTAGTCAGAGCCACCTCTAGCTTTTCAGTGCATTGTCACAGTTGGAGGGGTGAGGAATTTTCATATCAATCTCTTCTGGCTGTTCCTAGTTCAATTTGAATGATTTCTAAAACACTTCTACAAATTTGCTGGTGGGTACAGGTCTGTAAGTGTATAACTCTGGGGTACAATACTGGTGGATACAGGTCTGTGACTGTATAACACTGGGGTGCAGTACCTGTGGGTAGAGGTCTGTGACTATGTAACACTAGGGTACAGTACTGGTGGGTCAGGCACTGGGAGTGAGAGCAATTTGATGGGATGAATTAAGGAGATAACACAATATTAAAGTTTATTGACATCAGTGTGTTTTTACCATCAGTGTACTGGTGCCAACAAACTAACCACATCACACAAACCCCCGCCCTTCTCCCACTAATTTAAGAGGAAAGCAGATCAGGCGAGTTCTGTTAGCGACATACAGTCCCTCCCCTGCTGGAGCTTCCTCTCTGCCCAAACGATGCTTGCACCCGGGTGGTAATCTACCACCCTAGCTCCGGCTTGCTGAAGGGTCCCACCCAAAGTGTTAAACTGTTTTATTTTCTCTGAAAATCTGACAGCCCAGCTGTGTATTTCCAGAATTTTGTTTTTATTTTGAATGATCAAAAACTGTGATTTATAGTTCCTGGCTCAAAGCACCCCACTTGGGACTTCAGTTATGTGGAGAGACTAGAGAAGCTGGGATTGTTTGCCTTAGAGCAGAGAAGGTTAAGGGGGAGATTTAATGGAAGTGTTCAAAATTATTAAGGGGTTTTGATAAGAGTAGATAGAACGAAACTGTTTCCATCTGGCAGGATACAGATTTAAGGTAATTGGTAAAAGAACCAGGGGGGAGATGAGGAGAATTTTTTTTACGCAGCGAGTTGTTATAATCTGGAATGCACTACCTGAAAAGGCAGTGGAAGCAGATTCAACAGTAACTTTCAAAAGGGAATTGGATAAATATTTGGAATGGAAACATTTGCAGGGCAATGGGGAAAGGGCAGTGGAGTGGGACTGATTGGGTAACTCTTTCAAAGAGCTGGCACAGGCATGATGGGCCGAATGGCCTCCTTCTGTGCTGTGTGATTCTGAGGGGGGGTGTTGTGAAGAATGGGTGCTCAAGCTGTCTCTCTCTTCCAGTTCGGAGTGCTGCTGTGGCTGATGACGTACATCGGAGCCCTGTTTAACGGACTCACCCTCACCATTCTGGGTAAGGTGCAAGTCATGGGTGTCACAGTTATTAAACCCGTACAGACAGATCACAATTGACAATACGTCTCCAGGCTTCTCTGTGGCTCTCAGTGAACACTCCCTAGGGGTCTCAATCATCCGCCATAACTTTGGCGGAAGAGCCGTAGAAACCTTGGAAAACCAGCCTAAAGATTGGGTTACAGTGGACAAGCAGGCGAATCCCTGCAGATTTATCCTGAAGTTCAAAGTATCACAGCTGGAGCAGCCCTAGAATTGTAACTGGCTCAGTGATGGACACACTTGCACCTGGGTGGTAGAGTGGTAGATTTTCAACTTTATCTCCAGCTTGCTAAAGGGTCCCACCCAACTGTTTTTGCTTTCTCTCTGAGAATCTGTGTGGAACTGAGCCACACAGAGCTGGAAGGGCCCAAGCTTCATTCCTGGCTAGTGCTGAGTTACCTAATCTCACATTAATGTAGCTGATCTCACATACTGTGACCTGGAACCCCATTTAATTACTGAAACGGTTCAGATGTAACTTGACGCTTTGCTCCTTTTTAATGCTCTGCATGTTGATTGTTTCTTTCTTGTGCTTTCAGTGGTGGTCGCAGTCTTCATCGTTCCCTTGGTGTACCGGAAACACAAGGTTAGTATTAGAGCCACTTCCCCGTTTTTGTAAAGCCGAGACGGTGTAAAGATTCACACACTTGCTGTTGAGCAAATTCACCAGCCTGAGCCATGCAGACCAGCAAAATCCTGGGTTCCGGTCTGATCTTGGCCGGGGCAGGAGTTGTCCTCGGTGCCGAGAGAAAAATCGGCCAGGGTTCCAGTTGTTGACCGCTCTCCAGTGCCCCCTGCTGGAAAGTGAGTGTGTGTGTGTGTGTGTATTTGGGTGAGGACAGGGTCAGGCTCAGCTGTTGTGTCCCCACAGTCAATTAGACTGCTGACAGTCACTGCCGAGACTCAAAAGAATGGCCACTTAAGATGTGGTAGAAGAGGGCATGCAGCACCCACAGTGCCTTGGGGGAGGGGAATTGGAGGGAAAGCAATCGTTTGATCGTCAATGCAGCACGCTGAGAGCCAGCAGGAGATAGGCCAGTGGGGGTGGAACTTCCACTCCAGCAGATCCCCGCCTCAGGGGACCCTCCTACTGCTGTTTGTAACGAAACCCTCTTCCCCTCCCCCATTTACTGTATGTCAGTGCCCCGTTTCCCGCAAACCAACTTCATTGCGTGTGTGTGGCACTGATTCAGGTGCCAGCCTGCACTGGGGGGGAGGGGGAGGCAGAGCTCTCCGTGTGATGGGACCATCCTAACCCACCCCACTAACCTGTTATCTCACTCATTTCTTTTTCAATTTCCCTTCAGGCGCAGATCAACCAATACCTGGGGCTAGTGAGAGGTCAGATCAAGGACTTCACAGCAAAGTACGTTTCCATTCATTGGGTTTGGCTAATATCAATGGGGGGGTGAGGATGAGTGGGATGTGGGGGGGGTTTGATGTAATTCCACTCAAGTCATACTGTAGCACGAATGTCTGCAACTGGGGGCATATCATGATAACCACAGTAACGGCACAAGTAAACTATTGTATATATCACTTCAAGATCACATCATGGGCCCAGCAGGAAGATTTTGTGCGTGTGAGTGTACGTGATTGTGAGTGTGAATGCGAGTATGGGGAGTTTAAGTATATGTATGAGGGATGTGGGTGAGTATGGATATGTGAGCATGAGTTTGTTTGTGTGTGAATGTGAATGCAAGTGTGTGTGCGAGAGAGAGAGCGTGGGACCAATTTTCATCGTCTTTGGGCCTGGGACACGATTATCTCCTGGGTGCAAAGCAGAGGAAAACAGGATGAGGCCCGTGACTTCGAGTCTCTGACCCGCTGATCCACAGTTATTCCGAGGGGAGGGGGTCTGTCTGAAGTTGGGCAGAGCATTAACACCGGCAACAGCCACAAAAACCTGGAGGATTCACGCTGAACACTCACGCACACTGAACATAAGAAATAGGAGCAACAGTAGGCCAAACGACCCTTCGAGCCAGTTCCGCCATTCAATAAGATCACTGCTGATCTTCGACCTCAACTCCACTTTCCTGCCCGATCCCCATATCCCTTGATTCCCCTAGAGTCCAAAAATCAATGTATCTCAGCCTTGAATATATTCAACGACTCAGCATCTACAGCCCTCTAGGGTAGAGAATTCCAAAGATCCACAATCCTCTGAGTGACGAAATTCCTCCTCACCTTCGTCTTAAATGCCTGACCCCTTATCCTGCGGCTGTGCGCTCTAGTTCTAGACTCTCCAGCCAGGGGCAACAACCTCTCAGCCTTTGCCTTGTCAAGCCCTCTCAGAATCCTATATGTTTCAATGAGATCACCTCTCATTCTTCTAAACTCCAGAGAGTATAGGCCCATTCTACTCCATCTCTCCTCATAGGACAAGCCTTTCATCTCAGGAATTAATCTAGTGAACCTTCGTTGCACCACCTCTAAGTCAAGTATATCCTTCCTTAGATAAGGAGACCAAAACTGTACACAGTATTCCAGGTGAGGTCTCACCAAGCCCTGTACAACTGTTGTAAGACTTCCTTACTCTTGTACTCTAACCCCCTTCAATAAAGGCCAACATGCCATTTGCCATCCTAACTGCTTGCTGTATCTGCATGCTAACTTTGTGTTTCTTGTACCAGGACACCCAAGATTCTCTGGACACCAACATTTAATACTTTCTCACCATTTAAAGAATATTCTGCTTTTCTATTCTTCCTACCAAAGTGAATGGCCTCACATTTCCCCACATTATATTCCATCGGCCACCTTCTTGCCCACTCATTTAACCTGTCTATAATCCCTTTGCAGAATCTTTGTATCCTCCTCACAGCTAACTTTCCCACCTAGCTTTGTATCGTCAGCAAACTTGGATGCATTACACTCGGTCCCTTCATCCAGGTCGTTAATATAGTCTGTAAATAGCTGACACTGACTGACACATACACACCACTCGGGCACACTGAACACACACACATCCACACACCCACTCCAGCCCCAAACGTTACAACCACTCCAGCCCTACACATTCTCTTGGGTAGATTTAAGGAACTTGTATAAACTAACTTTTTTACCTGGAGGAAGCTGGTTTTTGTACAGAACAATCTCCATCTCTCTTCAATCACTTTCTCTTCCTTCTCATTGCAGAATCCAGGCGAAGCTCCCGGGCTCCAAACCCAAAGCAGAATAACAGCAGAAGCGCCAGAACTGAGCCTGGAGCACAGCACAGGGCAACAACTGGACGCAACAATGCAATTAATATTTATAAATGAAAGTCTTAACCACCCACCAATCAGAGCACAGGGACTGGACATACAGTCCTTTAAGAGACAACTTGTGACCGTGTTGGATTTGCACCCTGTCCCGAGTACTGAAGACAATCCCCTTCACATGAAGTAAACCTGGTTTAATGTGGACTCAGTCCCCTGTCCCTCCAGTAACCGAGCTGGTCACTGCTCCACATCTATACCATGTGACCTTGTGTGATCCCGGGGAAATCAGTGATGTCACTTATGAGGGAATGAAGTTGGGATTTAGACTGAGGGGTTGGGAGGCTTGGAAAGGTTCAGGGTAGGAATTGTAGGGTGGTGGGTTTAGATTGAGGGGGGTTAGGGTAGTGTGTTTTGGTAGAAGTGGTTTAGGGTACAGGATGGGAATTGGAGAGTGGTGGGTTTAGGGTACAGTTTGGGAGTTGGGTGGTGGGTTTAGATCGAGGTGGTTTAGGGTACAGGGTGGGAATTGTAGGGTGGTAGGTTAAATGGTGGGGTTTAGGGTACAGGGGTGATCATTCTTCCTAACAAACACTGACAAAGTTTCAGCACTGAGTAAATATAAATGGAATCAAAGTTAACGTTAACAGGAAGCATTCAGTAGAAATGAAACACATGGGAATGACACAACCCCTCGGCTCACCGCTCTGAAGCCTCCTGCTTCTTTTATCTTTAAGGTTTGTGCTGTCACTTGGTGCAATATTTTATAATAATGACGTGTCACTGTTCTTACTGTATCCAAGCTCCAAAAGGTTAGCTGATCTCATCAGGCAAATGGCAGGGATTCAATAGTTGGCCTCAGTGTCATAGATTAGAGAGGAGAAAATCAGCCAGGGTTCCTGCTCCTTATCCCTATCCAGTGACTCCTGCTGGGAAGTGCATGTGTGTGAATAATATCTCAGGACAGGCTCAGCTGCGATGCCCTTCATGATCCAATATCCTGCCGACACTTACTGTCTTGGTCAGACTTGAAACATGACCACTTGGATGAGGTATCGGAGGCTAACTGATGCTCACGAGAACCGCACCCCCTCAAAAGTTAGTAACTGAGAGAGAAGTGGGGTTAAGATTGGGGAAAAATATGTATTTAAAAAAAAGGTGCTCTTTATGTATGAAATAAAGCATCAAAAATCTATAATGTATTAAAAGTCTTTGTCTGCATGCAATTCTTGTTAACTTTTTTCAATTATAAATTCCTATGTCCACATTTATAAATGGAACTGCCTATGTAAACTTGTCACGCTGTAATTACACCCTCCTGCCAGTGGCGGCGCTGCAGCTCTGGCAAGAGGGTGAGATTATAGTGGGGGTGAAATTCAACTTTGGGTGGGGGCACAAATCAGGCGATGGTGGATGGGCTGCCCATCATACACCCCAACAACTGAAAAATTAGCCAGCTGTATATCGGGCGGCCCATCCAATACCACCTGTTTTGCATCCGTGACAAGTTTACATAGGTGGTATCCATTATAAATGTGGACATAGGAATTTATAATGGGAATACAAAGATTAGGACAGAATGTCACATTTTAAAACGGGGAGTGAATTACGTCTGCACGCCCTGCCCTGGTCCAATGCAGTCCTGACCACGGAAGGGCGGCTAGCGTAATATAAAAATAATTTTAATTAAAAAATGTTCTTTTCAGGTTTTTGGTTTCTACCCAGATACGGAATATAAAATAAAGAGAAATGAACCTTCACAACGGGCAGGGCTGAAGAGGAAATAGGGCTTCAGGCATTTAACTCGCAAATTCTCCCTCAGCATTCCGGCAGTAGGCTCCAACAGGCACTGTTACTGGGCTGCTTCCACTTTGTAAAAGATTCCACTGATCGATCCCTTGTGCCCCAGAGTTGCTGATATCGGGCACACAGACTGAAGGATACTTGCGCTGAGTCTCGAGCTTAATCCGAATCCAATCTCTCTATTTAATAAAATACTTTATTCTGAATAAATTTGTGATTAGAAATGTCTCACACTGGGTAATGGGGGGGATTTGCTTCAAGCTGAAAAAATTGATCCGTGATGATAACCTGAGTCCCCTCTTACTGGCTGTGGAGATAACCCCGGCACATTGTACCGTGTTAATCTTCGTCATCAGGAGAGGAGAAGGAAAAGGGGAAGAGAACAGTGCAATTGATTATTCCAAAACATCTGCAAAAGTCAGTCACAGAGAGGTGTCCCTGGTCAGTCCAAGCCCCTGTGCTCTGCTGTTCAGCAAATCATTTGAAAATCTGAACTTGTAAAAGAAAGTGCACCTGCATTCGAATCAGTGCAATAAATGATGCATTACCCACCAGGCAGTGTGCGAATCGTACCTCACTCTCAGTACATGGCTGGAACCTCACTAGCAGTTTGCGACTTGTACCTCACTATCAGTGTGTGTGTGACTCGTACCTCACTATTAGTGCATGACAGGAACCTCACTATCAGTGTGCGACTCATAACTCACTAACCGCGAATGGAACCACACTATCAGCATGACTGAAACATCGCTGTCAGTCTGCGGCTCGTACCTTACTACCAGTGTGACTGGAACCTCACTATCAGTGCGCCGGTTGTACCTCACTATCAGCGAGCGACTAGTGCCTCACTATCAGTGTGTGACTCGTACCTCGCTATCAGCAAGCGATTGGTACCTCACTATCAGTGTGAGAGTCGTACCTCACTATCGTGAGGCGACTCGTACTTCACTATCAGCGAGCGACTCATACCTCACTATCAGCGAGCGACTCGTACCTCACTATCAGCGAGCGACTCGTACCTCGCTATCAGCAAGCGATTGGTACCTCACTATCAGTGTGAGAGTCGTACCTCACTATCGTGAGGCGACTCGTACTTCACTATCAGCGAGCGACTCGTACCTCACTATCAGCGAGCGACTCGTACCTCACTATCACGAGCAACTCATACATCAACATCAGCAAACAACTGGTACCTCACTATCAGCGAATGACTCATACCTCACTATCAGCGAGCATCTCGTACCCCATTATCAGCGAGCGACTGGTATCTCGCTATCAGCGAACGACTCGTACTTCACTATCAGTGAGCGATCCGTACCTCCATTGACCGAGGTGACCAAGTCCCAAAAGACATAGCTGCCAGGCTGGGCTTGAGGCAGTGAGAGAACCAACACGAGGGATTAACCTACTTGACCTCATCCTCACCAATCTATCTGTTGCAGATGCATCTGTCCATGGCAGTATTGGTAGGAGTGACCACTGCAGTCCTTGTGGAGACCAAGTCCCCTCTTCACACTGCGGGCACCCTCCATCGTGTCGTGTGGCACTACCACCGTGCTAAGTGGAACAGATTAAGAAGAGATCTCGCACCTCAAGACTGGACGTGCATGAGTCTCTCTGGGCCATCGGCAGCAGCAGAATTGTATTCCACCACAATCTGTAACCTCATGGCTGGCCATATTCCTCACTTCACCATTTATCATCAACAACAACAAATACTTGAATTTATATAGCACCTTTAACGTAGTAAAATGCCCAAGGTGCTTCACAGGAGCGTTATCAAATGTTTGACACCTAGCCACATAAGGAGATATTAGGACAGGTGACCAAAAGCTCGGTCAAAGAGGTAGGTTTTCAGGAGCGTCTTAAAGGAGGAGAGAGAGGTGGAGAGGTTTAGGGAGAGAATTCCAGAGCTTAGGGCCTAGACGGCCAAAGGCACGGCCGCAAATGGTGGAGCGAAGAAAATCAGGGATGAGGCCAGAATTGGAGGAGACAGATGACCAACGCTGGTTCAATGAGGCGTGCGGAAGAACATGCACCTGAGGCATACCTGGAAATAAGGTGCCAACCTGGGGAAGCTACAACACCGGACTTCACTGGGGATTCGGCCCGTGAAAATTTCACCCAGCCGGCGGACTTCCCCTCAAGAGGCGGACTGGCAATCGGAAAATTGTCCCGCGTGGCCCCCGAAACCTCGACAGCTGAATTCGCAGCGTTCTCACCTTCCAAGGCCGGTCTTTCCCGCGGCTCTGAGGCGTCCTGCCGTCTCCACACCTCCTCCCGACCGCCAGCGCTTCTTACCTCGCGCTCTTGACGTCCATGCACGCCTCTCCCCCACCACCCCCCCTCCAGCTCGCTGATCCTCCAATCAGAGCTTCACTTTTTCCCGCCCTCTCCGGCCGCTCGCGCTTTTCCCGTTGGGGTTTGAACGCTCAGCTCCTCCCCCCGACTCCCGCTCGCTGATCCTCCAATCAGAGCTTCACTTTTTCCCGCCCTCTCCGGCCGCTCGCGCTTTTCCCGTTGGGGTTTGAACGCTCAGCTCCTCCCCCCGACTCCCGCTCGCTGATCCTCCAATCAGAGCCTCACTTTTTCCCGCCCTCTCCGGCCGCTCGCGCTTTTCCCGTTGGGGTTTGAACGCTCAGCTCCTCCCCCCGACTCCCGCTCGCTGATCCTCCAATCAGAACTTCACTATTTCTCGCTCTCTCTGGCCGCTCGCGCTTTTCCCGGTTGGGGTTGTGAGCGCGCGCAGCGCGCGCCCGTCGTTTGGCCGCCTTCACTCGCTCTGCAAGCGGGGTCCTTGCGTTGCTCTGCCCTGCAGTTAAACACCGTTTTGAATTAGATATATCTGATGATTTTTTAAAAAAAGGTGGAGCAGTGAAATGGAAAAAAAGCAGAGGGGGTAGCGCGGGGAGAGTGGTCCAGTTACGCCCCGCATTTAAACAAAGGGCCAAAACACAAAGGCTGAAAAAAGAAATAGCTGAGAAAAAGATGGAGCTTGTTGAGTGTGGTGGATTGGAATGAGGAGGCAGTGACAGCGAGCTTCCTCTCTGAGACCAAATCCAGGGACCCCTTACATCCAGAGACCAAACCCAGGGACCTGTTACACAGTGAGACCAAATCCAGGGACTCCTTACACTGAGAGACCAAATCCAGGGACTCCTTCCACCGAGAGAATAAAAACAAGGGACTACTTACATCGAGAGACAAAATCCAGGGACCTCTTACACCGAGACACCATATCCAGCTACTCCTTACACTGAGAAACCAAATCCAGGAACCTCTTACACCATGAGACCAAACCCAGGGACCTCTTACACCGCAAGACTAAATCCAGGGACCACTTTCATTGTCAGACCAAATCCAGGGGCCATATACACTCTTCCTAACCCTGAAAATTAACACCCTAATCCCAGCCCCCCATCCTAACTACTAGCCCAATCACTAATCCTAATCCTAACCCCTAAGCCTAACCCTAACCACTAACCCCAGCCAAAAACCCTAACCATTAGCCCAAACCACTAACCCCAATGCTAACCACTACCTTCTAATAACCACTAACCCTAAATTGTGCCATGTCAATAGCGTGATGCAGGGCCGTGTTGTGGTGTCAATAGTCACTGCGATGTCACCGATGATATAGGGTGGTTGCATTGTCAGTAGTCACTCCAAACAGGAAAAAAAGGCCATCCAAAGAAACCTTGAAAAAAGCCCGAAGAGAGTTACTTTATTTGAACAGTAAAGGTTACAGAATAAAGCACACAGATTGTCATGGGAAGGAAGGGCAATCTTTCCCCCTCTTGCAGTTTTCTTCCCCACTGTGGAAGACCCAGAGACAATGCTAACAAGGTGTGTGCAGAAGGGAGTGTTCTGTGCTTGTGGTTTATAGCTAATAATCACTAAGGTAGCTAGTTGTGGTTATATAGCAGATTTGGAGTACAGGAAGTTGAACAAGACAGGTACATTCCTGATTAGAATGGTGGGTGGCTGAGCCTCAGGCCCATTCTGACTTTGTGTCCTTTCTGTTAGGACTTGTCCTTCTCATGTTCAGCACATATTCCAGAGTGGTATGATAGAAATGTTTAAAAGACAGGATGAGGTAGATAAAAGCAGGCTATTTCCAATGGTTGAGGGGCCAAGATGAGGAGCCATAGATACACGATTAAATGTAAGAGATTCAGAACACTGATCAAGAGAAACTTCTTTACAGAGAGTTGTGAGGCTGTGGAACCATTTCCAGGGTTAGTGGTTGGGGCACAAAATTCTGTAGTGACAAGTGGTCCTCACGTTTTTAATCCAAGACTGGCCTCTACCCACTCATTTGCTCCAAATGTGGATGCAATGGTTCAAGCTAAGAGATGCTAGGTATCGGAGCAGCTGTAGCAATAAATAAAATCTAAAAATGTAAGTATCAATACAGTTTATCATCATCTATTTCTATTTTAATAACTTTTGCTGTGTGTGGGCCATGCTAAGTGCCAAATATCAGATCAGGTCCACCAAAGAAAATTAGTTTGACACCCTTGCTATAGACAAAGCTAAATGATCGCACAACCAATGGATCAGGTCAAAGCTCTGCAGTCCTGCCACATCCAGTCACAGATGGTGGTGCATATTTAAGCAACTAACGGGAGGAGGAGGCTCCATAAACATCCTCATCCTCAATGATGGCGGAGCCCAGGATGAGTTCAAAAGACAAGGCTGAAGTGTTCGCAACCACGAAGTGCCGAATGGATGATCCATCTCAGCCTCCTCCCGATGTCCCCTCCATTACAGGTGCCGGTCTTCAGCCAATTTGATTCGCTCCACGTGATATCAAGAAACAGCTGAGTGCACTAGACGCAGCAAAGGCTTCGGGTCCCAACAACATCCCGGCTGTAGTGCTGACAACTTATGCTCCAGAATTAGCAGTCACTCTAGCCAAGCTGTTCCAACACAGCTACAACACTGGCATCTATCTGACAATGTGGAAAATTGCCCAGGTATGTCCTGTCCACAAAAAGCAGGACAAATCCAACCCAGCCAATTACTGTCCTATCAGCCTACTCTCAATCATCAACAAAATATGGAAGGAGTCGTCAACAGTGCTATCAAGTGGCACTTAAAACATAGCTGTGAATATTTAACAGTAAATATTGTGACACGTGTTTGAAGTGTTTGTGTTTATTGGTATAAAGTGACTTTTTAAATTGAGACGGCAGTGTGAAGGGCCACGGCCATTTGGACAGGCTGTAGCCTGAGTTAACAGAAGTAAAAGAGCAGAGAAGGTATCAGAAAACAGTGAAAAAGGTGACACTAAGCTTGAAGACTGAGGGAGGCTGGGAGTTCCTGAGATCCTCTGAAAGGATGAATTAGAGTAGGAGATGGTGAAAGGAATCCTGATTTCTGTAGAGTGAGGTTGCAGGGAGGAGGGAGAATGTATTGGACTGGGAGATGTGGAGTTGTGAAGGAATAAGAAAGGAGAGCTCAGAGGAGTAATGGCTGAAGGGTTAACGATAAATGAGAGATGAGATCAGAGGTGATAAAATGACGGTCGGAGGTGAGAGGAATCCCTTATCAGGCAATGAGCTTTTACTTGTGACCCGGAGCGGAAGGGGAGGTCAGGAGAATCTCTCCGGAGATCGGAAGCAGGATTTAACTCTTCAGTGGACTTGAGCTTTCTGGAAAGTTAGATGCTGCCAAGGGGAAGTGTTTGGTACAAGAACTGACTACTATTCGTCAGAAAGTTACATAGAATTTACAGCACAGAAACAGGCCATTCGGTCCAACTGGTCTATACCGGTGTTTATGCTCCACACAAGCCTCCTCCCACCTAACTTCATCTAATCCTATCAACATAACCTTCCATTTCTTTCTCCCTCGTGTACTTTTCTCGCCTCCCCTTAAATGCAACTACTCTTTCTGTTACTTCTTCAAAGAATTCAGTAAGGTTGGTTAAGCTTGACCTTCCCTTTTGAAATCCGTGCTGACTATTCTTTAATATATTTTCGATCATGATCAGTCAATCAGATAGAGTCGGAATAATTCCTTTTAGACATTCGAGGACTCAGAAGGTGACATTTAAAAAGGACAATCAATACAGCTGCACTGTGTTAACCAGGAAACAAATCCGTCGACTGACATCGGCGCACAACAAAAACAGCCAAAGGCCCAGGTGTGCGCATTTCTTCACTAATACACAGATCCCGAGAGAGACTCAGATATCTGCAGTAGTAAATTAAGGGCACCCTCTTACGCCCAAAACTGAGAATCTGCACGAAGGAGCTGGGCAGCCGCAATATGACTGTGTTATCAACAGTCAGCAGGAACACATGAAGGCTGGGAGTCATTTAATAAGTTAAAATTAGAAAGAACGTTTCTTGGTCTTGGTGCAACGATGAGGAGTAAGTCGAATTCTTTTAGAACGGACAGTTTTGCCTCAGTAATTCAGTTCATCTGAGACAATTAGCTGATTCCGACCATTTCACAATGACCGTGAGAGAAAGGAATGGGCCGTCAGACTGGAGCACGTCAAAATGGACCATTCTAGACCCAGGATGAGTTGAAACAGGTGGCCACAGACAGGGACAGGCTGTAGCCGAGATCTGACTTTTCCAAAGATCAGAACATTTTAAGAGGACGCCAGTCACACAAAGCAAGAGAATCAACACAAAGCATTGCAAATGCCAAGTGGAGCAGGCTGCCTCAGGATATCACAAGACCAATATGGGTGAGGCAGACCATTCGGCCCATCTTAATCCATCCATTGACACGCCCTCCATCACAACATCCAATTGTTTCTTAAATGATTCCAGAGCTTTCTCCTCCCCTGCTCTGCCTGGAATCCATTCCCTGTGTCGATCTCCCTGTGTGAACAACGTCCTGATATCATTCCTAAATATAAGGGATGATATTGGATAACCCTGAAACTGGGCATGGCGTTCGCAGTACGTGATTAACCTGCGCCCGGTCGTTGACAGCACATTTGTGCTGCTTGGTAATTTACCTGATAGCTGCAAGCAGCCAGGCCTAGTTGTGCTGTTGAGTGGCTACTCACCAGTGGGGGGGGGGGCGATATCGTGAGTGGCTAGCACCACTTAAAGGCAGCCTGCACCTCTTATTTGCAAAATATAAGGAATATTACAACACCAGGTTATAGTCCAACAGTTTTATTTGAAAGTCACAAGCTTTCGGAGGCTTTCTCCTTCATCAGGTGAGTGTGGGATTCCATGGAAGGTACCGCATATATAGTCAGATAATCTTTCCAACTGCCCGTTGTCAAGGCAATCAAAGGAGTCGAATAGTGTTCAGACAGAGAGACATTACATATAAGACTACTGAATATACAAACGGTCAGAACCCAAAGACAAAGAGAGAGAGAGAGAAACATCCGAAAGGAAGAGAAAGAGAGAGAATGACCAGTTGTATTAAAAACAGATAACTCTTTTCTCGCTGGTGGGGTTACGTGTAGCGTGACATGAACCCAAGATCCCGGTTGAGGCCGTCCTCATGGGTGCGGAACTTGGACCACATTGCAAAATATAAGATACGGGTCCGCATGGAGTCTGAACGAGATCAGACATCGCACGCGTAAAACACAGATGCAGGTCCCGTCCCTGTGTTTACAAACTTTTGAGTTACATTAAAACATTGAATAAAGGTTGCGCACTACTAAATCCCACATCCTCCAATCTGTATGTCAGACTTCACCAACCTGCCGATCTGAGTTTATATCAGGCCTGCAAGAGAGCGTGCACCAAGGTTCTCTGCTGATGCACTAGTGGCCTTAGTGCAAGAGGCGGACAGAAGGAGGGGCATCCTATATCTGCAGGGGGGGGCAAGAGGCCCTCCAGACATATGCTCCCGAGGCAGTAGGGGACGAAGTCAATGCCAGGCGCACAGCAACACGAACATGGATGCAGTGCAGGAAGAAATTCAATGCTTTGACACGAGCGGTCAAGGTGAGTGAAGTCAACTGTCAAGTAGCATCTCCTACCAACTGCACCACTAGTCGCATCCACTGCTCCATGCAATACACCCCCGCCGTCCCCCCCTCCATCACCCACATACCAACAAACTCTTTCAATTAGTACTCAACTCTTCCAATCAGGTGCTTCCTCTCACCCCCACACATTACCACTGTTGCAGGCCGCACACCTGCAACTCACAGGTCACACACGCTGGCAGCTATTCAACCACGACAGGCACGTCACCCAAACATCTTGCAGGACACTTACCGACACACTGCCCACTTTCTTGCAGAAGGTGGCAAGTGGCAGTGGCTCCATGGAACATGAACCTGCTGCCCTCTGCCACTCTGCCAGTGCCCTTACTGTTGCCTGTCGGCTAGCCAGCCCACTCCCTGTAGAGTATTGAAACTTTATTATAGGAAGATAGGGACAGGAATAGGCCATTTAGTCCCTCGAGCCTGTTCCGCTATTCAGTGAGATCATGGTTGATCTGTGACCTAACTGCCTTGGCTCCATATCCCTTAATATCTTTGGTTAACAAAAATCTATCAATCTCAGATTTAAAATTAGCATCAACTGCCGTTTGTAGAAGAGCTTTCCTTTGTGTGTAGGAGTGTTTCCTAACTTCACTCCTGCAAGCCCTGGCTCTAATTTTTACGCTACGTCCCCCAGTCCTAGTATTCAAGTATAGGAGACCTCCAAAAACAGGTACAAATGCATCAGCAGACAGAAGCAATAATCGAGCAACTAATCTCTAATTCCTGCATGATCCCCTGAAATAGCGCTGGTGGGGGGTCCTCCATACTGTTTACCACCTGTTCAGCTGTGCATTGGCTGGAGCATTGAGATCCAAATTCACAACTGACCCCTTTAAATCAGCGTTAGACACTGATCTACCGTACATTCTCCCTACTTGCTGCAGCGTTCGTTATCTGCGCATGCGCAAATGCCTTGACCAAGATGATGCCTGGCACACGCAATGCTAGGTGTGTGCGCGCGCATTCTGGATGCTATTTTGGGTCCTTAGGAGGCTGGGTAGCACCTACAAAACGGGCACTACATGGCCCAATTTAAAGCCCATACTTTTTACTAGTTTAAACCTATGTCCTCTTGTCCTACTCTTACAGTTTAATGTAAGGTAATATTCTAGATTTACCTTTCCATTCCCTTAACAATCTTATATCCCTCTGTAAGATCACCGCTCAGAGGCCTCCTTTCCCGAGCCCAAGTCTCTCCAGTCTTTCCCCATAACTCAGATCCTGACACTGCATATGAACCTTGTGTTTCTTCCCTGCACTGGCTCCAGTGTTTGAATGTCTCCCTTGTGTCTCAGTGACCAGAACTGGACACAGTTTTCAAGGTACGGTCTGACCAGAGCCCTGCACAGTTTGCTCATCACCTCCTCTGACTTATATTCCATTGGTTTTACTGATTGGTGCTCTGCAATGCTTGGACATGTTCAGCATCGAGTCTACCAAGACTAAATTGGATTGCACCTGAATCAGGGCGTGATCACGATGCTGCGCACGCTGCATGCGCCTAATGAGGCTGGCGTCACGACCACGGGAAATTGGTCCGCCGGCCTCATTAGTTTATTAGGCCCCAGAGGCAGCTCACCGGTCCTGGGAAGCAAGAAGATCAACCAGCTTGGATGCTGGTCGAGGTCGTAAGCAGAATTACCGGGACGGGAGGTGAGGGGGTGAGCAGTGACCGGCAGCGAATGCAAAGAGCCTATTTCAGGCATGGGCCCAGGAGGCCTCACAGGAACTTTTACCAATAAGGTGGGAGGCACACTTCTGTTGCAGAAAGTGCGCTTGCCTGCCGCCCATCATATTGGATACCTAGGTGCTTGTTTTATGCCTGTGAAACAGGCGCGGTGCCAATGAATTTCTAGGCCTAAGAGTATTTTTAAAAAATTATTCACACGGAGCTGGTTGTTTCCCATTGATCGGGTTGGTTCGCGTTGAGCTAGTTATTTTCATTGATCTGGTTAATTCCACTGATCTGGGAGGAAGAGGGAAAGAGAGGGATGGAGGGGAAAGAGAGGGCGGGAGGGAGAAGAGAGAAGGAGCGAGGAGAAGAAAGAAATAGGGAGGGAGGGGGAAGAGAAAGGGAGGGAGGGGGAAGAGAAAGGGAGGGAGGGAGGGGAAGAGAAAGGGAGGGAGGGGGAAGAGAAAGGGAGGGAGGGAGGGGAAGAGAAAGGGAGGGAGGGAGGGGGAATAGAAAGGGAGGGAGGGAGGGGGAATAGAAAGGGAGGGAGGGAGGGGGAATAGAAAGGGAGGGAGGGAGGGGGAAGAGAAAGGGAGGGGAGAAAGTGAGGGAGGGAGGGAGGGGGAGTGAGGGAGGGAGGGGAGAAAGTGAGGCAAGGAGGGGGAGAAAGGGAGGGAGGGGGAGAAAGGGAGGGAGGGGGAGAAAGCGAGGGAGGGAGGAGGGAGGGAGGAGGAGAAAGAGAGGGAGGGAGGTGGTGAAAGGGAGGGAGAGAAAGGGAGGAAGGGAGAGAAAGATGGGGGGAGAAAGGGAGGGGGAGGGGAGAAAGGGAGGGTGGAGGCAGAAAGGGAGGGGGGAGAAAGGGAGGGTAGGAGGGAGGGCGAGAAAGGGAGGATGGGAGGGGGGAGAAAGGGAGGGTGGGAGGGAGGGGGAGAAAGGGAGGGTAGGAGGGAGGGGGGAGAAAGGGAGGGTGGAAGAGAGGGGGAGAAAGGGAGGGGGAGAAAGGGTGGGTGGGAGGGAGGGGGAGAAAGGGAGAGGGAGAAAGGAATGGAGGAGGGAGAAAGTGAGGGGAGAGAAAGGGAGGGAGGAGGGTGAGAAAGGGCGGGAGGGAGGGGGCAAGAGAAGGAAAGGGAGGGGGCAAGAGAGGGAGAGGGAGGGGGCGAGAGAGGGTGGGAGGGAGGTGAGAAAGGGAGGGAGGAGAAAAGGAGGGAGGGAGAGAGGGGGACAATGGGAGAGAGGGAGGTAGGGGGAGAAAGGGAGGGAGGGGGAGAAGGGGATGGAGGGAGGGGGTAAGAAAGGGAGGGAGGGGGAGAAAGGGAGGGAGGGATGGGGAGAAAGGGAGGGAAGGATGGGGAGAAAGGGAGGGAGGGGGTGAGGAAGGGAGGGTGGGAGCGAATAAGGGGTTGAGAAAGGGAGGGGGGAAAAGGGAGGGGGAGAAATGGAGGGAGGGAGGGTGGAAGGAGATACGGAGGGAGTGGAGAAATGGAGGGAGGGGGAGAAATGGAGGGAGTGAGGAAGCTGGGAAGAAAGGAAGGAAGGGGGAGGGTGGGAGGGAGGGGGAGAAAGGGAGGGTGGGAGGGAGGGTGAGAAAGGGAGGGGGAGAAAGAGATGGTGGGAGGGAGGGGGGAGATAGAGAGGGTGGGAGGGAGGGGGAGAAAGGAAGGGAGGGAGGAGGGAGAAAGTGAGGGGGGAGAAAGGGAGGGAGGGGGAGAAAGGGAGGGCAGGGGGAGAAATGGAGGGCGGGAGGGTGGAGGCAGAAACGGAGGGAGGGGGAGAAACCGAGGGAGGGCGGGGAAGAGGGGGAGAAAGGAAGGGAGGGAGGGAGTGGAGAGAAAGGGAGGGAGGGGGAGAAATGGAGGGAGGGAGGGAGGGTGGAAGGAGAAACAGAGGGGGGGCGAGAAACAGGGAGGGAGGGGGAGAAACAGAGGGAGGGAGGTGGAGAAACAGAGGGAGGGTGGGGAAGAGGGAGAAAGGGAGGGAGAAAAAGGAAGAGAGGGAGGGAGTGGAGAGAAAGGGAGGAAGGGGGAGAAAGTGAGGGAGGGATGGAGAGAGAGGGGGAGAAAGGGAGCGAGAGAGAGGGGGAGAAAGGGGGGGAGGTGAGAGAGTGAGGGAGGGGGAGAAAGGGAGGGAGGAGGGAGAAAGTGAGGGAGGGGCGAGAAAGGGAGGGAGGGGCGAGCAAGGGAGGGAGGGGCGAGCAAGGGAGGGAGGGGCGAGCAAGGGAGGGAGGGGCGAGCAAGGGAGGGAGGGGCGAGCAAGGGAGGGAGGGGCGAGCAAGGGAGGGAGTGAATGAGGGGGCGAGGAGAGGGACGGAATGAGGGGGCGAGAGAGGGGAGGGAGTGAGGGGGAGAGAGAGGGAGGGAGTGAGGGGGGAGAGAGAGGGAGGGAGTGAGGGGGAGAGAGAGGGAGGGAGTGAGGGGGAGAGAGGGAGGGTGGGAGGAAGCTGGGGAAAAAGGGAGGGTGGGCGGGATGGGGGAGAAAGGAAGGGGAGAAAGAGAGGGAGGGGCGAGAAAGGGAGGGAGGGGGAGAGAAAGGGAGTGAGGGGGCGAGAAAGGGCGAGAAAGGGAGGAGGGGGCGAGAAAGGGAGGGAGGGGGCGAGAAAGGGAGGGAGGGAGGGAGTGGGCGAGAAAGGGAGGGAGGGAGGGAGTGGGCGAGAAAGGGAGGGAGGGAGGGGGAGAGAAAGGGAGGGAGGGAGGGGGAGAGAAAGGGAGGGAGGGGGAGAGAAAGGGATGGAGGGGGCGAGAAAGGGAGGGAGGGAGGGGGGCGAGGAAAGGGAGGGAGGGAGGGGGCGAGGGGAGGGAGGGGGGCGAGAAAGGGAGGGAGGGAGGGGGCGAGAAAGGGAGGAGGGAGGGGGTGAGAAAGGGAGGGAGGGGGGCGAGAAAGGGAGGGAGGGAGGGGGCGAGAAGGGAGGGAGGGAGGGGGCGAGAAAGGGAGGGAGGGAGGGAGGGGGCGAGAAAGGGAGGGAGGGAGGGGGGGGGCGAGAAAGGGAGGGAGGGGGCGAGAAAGGGAGGGAGGGAGGGGGGCGAGAAAGGGAGGGAGGGAGGGGGCGAGAAAGGGAGGGAGGGAGGGGGCGAGAAAGGGAGGGAGGGAGGGAGGGGGGCGAGAAAGGGAGGGAGGGGGAGAAAGGGAGAGGGGGAGAAAGGGAGAGGGGGAGAAAGGGAGAGGGGGAGAAAGGGAGGGAGGGGTGGAGAACGGGAGGGAGGGGGAGAGATAGGGAGGGAGGGGGAGAGAAAGGGATGGAGGGGGAGAGAAAGGGAGGGCAGGGGGAGAAATGGAGGGAGGGAAGGAGAAATGGAGGGAGGGAGGGGAGAAACGGAGGGAGGGTGGGGAAGAGGGAGAAGAGGGGGAGAAAGGAAGGGAGGGAGGGAGTGGAGAGAAAGGGAGGGAGGGTTGAGGGAGAAATGGAGGGTGGGCGAGAAATGGAGGGAGGGCGAGAAACGGAGGGGGGGGGGGAGAAACGGAGGGAGGGAGGGAGAAAGGGAGGGGGGAAAAGGAAGGGAGGGAGGGAGTGGAGAGAAAGGGAGGGAGGGAGAGAAAGGGAGGGAGGGAGAGAAAGTGAGGGTGGGATGGTGAGAGAGGGGGAGAAAGGGAGCTAGAGAGAGGGGGAGAAAGGGAGGGAGGGAGGGGGAGGTGAGAGAGTGAGGGAGGGGGGAGAAAGGGAGGGAGGAGGGAGAAAGGGAGGGAGGGGTGAGAGAGAGAGGGAGTGAATGAGGGGGCGAGAGAGGGACGGAATGAGGGGGCGAGAGAGGGATAGAATGAGGGGGCGAGAGAGGGAGGGAGTGAGGGGGCGAGAGAGGGAGGGAGTGAGGGGGCGAGAGAGAGTGAGGGGGAGAGAGGGAGGGTGGGAGGAAGCTGGGGAAAAAGGGAGGGGGGCAAAAAAGGGAGGGAGGGGCGAGAAAGGGAGGGAGGGGGTAAGAAAGGGAGGGAGGGGGCAAGAAAGAGAGGGAGGGCGCAAGAAAGGGAGGGAGGGGGTAAGAAAGGGAGGGAGGGGGTAAGAAAGGGAGGGAGGGGGCAAGAAAGGGAGGGAGGGGTCAAGAAAGGGAGGGAGGGAGGAGGCGAGAAAGGGAGGGAGGGAGGGGGCGAGAAAGGAAGGGAGGGAGGGGACGAGAAAGGAAGGGAGGGGGAGAAAGGGAAGAGAGCGAGAAAGGGAGGGGGGAGAAAGGGAGGGAGGGGTGGAGAAAGGGAGGGAGGGGTGGAGAACGGGAGGGAGGGGGAGAGAAAGGGAGGGAGGGGGAGAGAAAGGGAGGGAGGGGGAGAGAAAGGGAGGGAGGGGGAGAGAAAGGGAGGGAGGGGGAGAGAAAGGGAGGGAGGGGGAGAGAAAGGGAGGGAGCGGGAGAGATAGGGAGGCAGGGGGAGAGAAAGGGAGGGCAGGGGGAGAAATGGAGGGAGGGAAGGAGAGAAATGGAGGGAGGGAGGGGAGAAACGGAGGGAGGGTGGGGAAGAGGGAGAAGAGGGGGAGAAAGGAAGGGAGGGAGGGAGTGGAGAGAAAGGGAGGGAGGGAGAGAAAGGGAGGGAGGGAGA
The DNA here is from genome assembly GCF_035084215.1 of Heptranchias perlo. Taxonomy (NCBI): domain Eukaryota; kingdom Metazoa; phylum Chordata; class Chondrichthyes; order Hexanchiformes; family Hexanchidae; genus Heptranchias; species Heptranchias perlo. The sequence goes on along the minus strand of NC_090365.1, from coordinate 8,540,086 downwards.
GAAAGTGAGGGTGGGATGGTGAGAGAGGGGGAGAAAGGGAGCTAGAGAGAGGGGGAGAAAGGGAGGGAGGGAGGGGGAGGTGAGAGAGTGAGGGAGGGGGAGAAAGGGAGGGAGGAGGGAGAAAGGGAGGGAGGGGTGAGAGAGAGAGGGAGTGAATGAGGGGGCGAGAGAGGGACGGAATGAGGGGGCGAGAGAGGGATAGAATGAGGGGGCGAGAGAGGGAGGGAGTGAGGGGGCGAGAGAGGGAGGGAGTGAGGGGGCGAGAGAGAGTGAGGGGGAGAGAGGGAGGGTGGGAGGAAGCTGGGGAAAAAGGGAGGGGGGCAAAAAAGGGAGGGGGCGAGAAAGGGAGGGAGGGGCGAGAAAGGGAGGGAGGGGGTAAGAAAGGGAGGGAGGAGGCAAGAAAGAGAGGGAGGGCGCAAGAAAGGGAGGGAGGGGGCAAGAAAGGGAGGGAGGGAGGGGGCGAGAAAGGAAGGGAGGGAGGGGACGAGAAAGGAAGGGAGGGGGAGAAAGGGATGAGGGCGAGAAAGGGAGGGGGAGAAAGGGAGGGAGGGGTGGAGAAAGGGAGGGAGGGGTGGAGAACGGGAGGGAGGGGGAGAGAACGGGAGGGAGGGGGAGAGAAAGGGAGGGAGGGGGAGAGAACGGGAGGGAGGGGGAGAGAAAGGGAGGGAGCGGGAGAGATAGGGAGGGAGGGGGAGAGAAAGGGAGGGCAGGGGGAGAAATGGAGGGAGGGAAGGAGAGAAATGGAGGGAGGGAGGGGAGAAACGGAGGGAGGGTGGGGAAGAGGGAGAAGAGGGGGAGAAAGGAAGGGAGGGAGGGAGTGGAGAGAAAGGGAGGGAGGGTTGAGCGAGAAATGGAGGGAGGGCGAAAAACGGAGGGAGGAAGGGGGAGAAACGGAGGGAGGGAGGGAGAAAGGGAGGGGGGAAAAGGAAGGGAGGGAGGGAGTGGAGAGAAAGGGAGGGAGGGAGAGAAAGGGAGGGAGATGGAGGAAAGTGAGGGTGGGATGGTGAGAGAGGGGGAGAAAGGGAGCTAGAGAGAGGGGGAGAAAGGGAGGGAGGGAGGGGGAGAAAGGGAGGGAGGGAGGTGGAGGTGAGAGAGTGAGGGAGTGGGAGAAAGGGAGGGAGGGTTGAGAGATAGAGGGAGTGATGAGGCGGCGAGAGAGGGAGTGAGTGAATGAGGGGGCGAGAGAGGGACAGAATGAGGGGGCGAGAGAGGGAGGGAGTGAGGGGGCGAGAGAGGGAGGGAGTGAGGGGGCGAGAGAGGGAGGGAGTGAGGGGGAGAGAGGGGAGGGTGGGAGGAAGCTGGGGAAAAAGGGAGGGTGGGAGGGATGGGGAGAAAGGAAGGGGAGAAAGAGAGGGAGGGGCGAGAAAGGGAGGGAGGGGGGTGAAAAAGGGAGGGGGGCAAAAAAGGGAGGGGGGCAAAAAGGGAGGGGGGGGTGAGAAAGGGAGGGAGGGGGCGAGAAAGGGAGGGGGGAGAAAGGGAGGGGGGAGAAAGGGGAGGGGGGGGAGAAAGGGAGGGGGAGAGAAAGGGAGGGGGGAGAGAAAGGGAGGGAGGGGGAGAGAAAGGGAGGGAGGGGGAGAGAACGGGAGGGAGGGGGAGAGAACGGGAGGGAGGGGGAGAGAACGGGAGGGAGGGGGAGAGAACGGGAGGGAGGGGGAGAGAAAGGGAGGGAGCGGGAGAGATAGGGAGGGAGGGGGAGAGAAAGGGAGGGCAGGGGGAGAAATGGAGGGAGGGAAGGAGAGAAATGGAGGGAGGGAGGGGAGAAACGGAGGGAGAGTGGGGAAGAGGGAGAAGAGGGGGAGAAAGGAAGGGAGGGAGTGGAGAGAAAGGGAGGGAGGGTTGAGGGGAGAAATGGAGGGTGGGCGAGAAATGGAGGGAGGGCGAAAAACGGAGGGAGGAAGGGGGAGAAACGGAGGGAGGGAGGGAGAAAGGGAGGGGGGAAAAGGAAGGAGGGAGGGAGTGGAGAGAAAGGGACGGAGGGAGAGAAAGGGAGGGAGAGGGAGAAAGTGAGGGGTGGGATGGTGAGACGAGGGGGAGAAAGGGAGGGAGGGAGGGGGAGAAAGGGAGGGAGGGAGGGGGAGAAAGGGAGGGAGGGAGGGGGAGAAAGGGAGGGAGGGAGGGGGAGGTGAGAGAGTGAGGGAGTGGGAGAAAGGGAGGGAGAAAGGGAGGGAGGGTTGAGAGATAGAGGGAGTGAATGAGGGGGCGAGAGAGGGAGTGAGTGAATGAGGGGGGCGAGAGAGGGACAGAATGAGGGGGCGAGAGAGGGAGGGAGTGAGGGGGCGAGAGAGGGAGGGAGTGAGGGGGCGAGAGAGAGTGAGGGGGAGAGAGGGAGGGTGGGAGGAAGCTGGGAAAAAGGGAGGGTGGGAGGGATGGGGAGAAAGGAAGGGGAGAAAGAGAGGGAGGGGCGAGAAAGGGAGGGAGGGGGTGAAAAAGGGAGGGGGGCAAAAAAGGGAGGGAGGGGGCGAGAAAGGGAGGGGGAGAAAGGGAGGGGGGGAGAAAGGGAGGGGGAGGAGAACGGGAGGGAGGGGGAGAGAACGGGAGGGAGGGGGAGAGAACGGGAGGGAGGGGGAGAGAACGGGAGGGCAGGGGGAGAAACAGAGGGAGGGAGGGGGAGAAACAGAGGGAGGGAGGGGGAGAAACAGAGGGAGGGAGGGGGAGAAACAGAGGGAGGGAGGGGGAGGAACAGAGGGAGGGAGGGGGAGGAACAGAGGGAGGGAGGGGGAGAAACAGAGGGAGGGAGGGGGAGAAACAGAGGGAGGGAGGGAGGGGGAGAAACAGAGGGAGGGAGGGAGGGGGAGAAACAGAGGGAGGGAGGGAGGGGGTAGAAACAGAGGGAGGGAGGGAGGGGGAGAAACAGAGGGAGGGGGAGAGAACAGAGGGAGGGGGAGAAACAGAGGGAGGGGGAGAAACAGAGGGAGGGGGAGAAACAGAGGGAGGGGGGAGAAACAGAGGGAGGGGGAGAAACAGAGGGAGGGGGAGAAACAGAGGGAGGGGGAGAAACAGAGGGAGGGAGAGAAACAGAGGGAGGGAGAGAAACAGAGGGAGGGAGGGGGAGAGACAGAGTGAGGGAGGGAGGGGGAGAAACAGAGGGAGGGAGGGAGGGGGAGAAACAGAGGGAGGGAGGGAGGGGGAGAAACAGAGGGAGGGAGGGAGGGGGAGAAACAGAGGGAGGGAGGGAGGGGGAGAAACAGAGGGAGGGAGGGAGGGAGGGGGAGAAACAGAGGGAGGGAGGGAGGGGGGGAAACAGAGGGAGGGAGGGAGGGGGAGAACAGAGGGAGGGAGGGAGGGAGGGAGGGGGAGAAACAGAGGGAGGGAGGGAGGGGGAGAAACAGAGGGAGGGAGGGAGGGGGAGAAAGAGGGAGGGAGGGAGGGGGAGAAACAGAGGGAGGGAGGGAGGGGGAGAAACAGAGGGAGGGAGGGAGGGGGAGAAACAGAGGGAGGGAGGGAGGGGGAGAAACAGAGGGAGGGAGGGGGGAGAAACAGAGGGAGGGGAGGGGGAAGGGGGAGGGGGGGAGAAACAGAGGGAGGGAGGGAGGGGGGAGAAACAGAGGGAGGGAGGGAGGGGGAGAAACAGAGGGAGGGGGAGAAACAGAGGGAGGGGAGAAACAGAGGGAGGGGGAGAAACAGAGGGAGGGAGAGAAACAGAGGGAGGGAGGGGGAGAAACAGAGGGAGGGAGGGGGAGAAACAGAGGGAGGGAGGGAGGGGGAGAAACAGAGGGAGGGAGGGAGGGGGAGAAACAGAGGGAGGGAGGGAGGGGGAGAAACAGAGGGAGGGAGGGAGGGGGAGAAACAGAGGGAGGGAGGGAGGGGGAGAAACAGAGGGAGGGAGGGAGGGGGAGAAACAGAGGGAGGGAGGGAGGGGGAGAAACAGAGGGAGGGAGGAGGGGGAGAAACAGAGGGAGGGAGGGAGGGGGAGAAACAGAGGGAGGGAGGGGGAGAAACAGAGGGAGGGAGGGGGAGAAACAGAGGAGGGAGGGGGAGAAACAGAGGGAGGGAGGGAGGGAGGGGGAGAAACAGAGGGAGGGAGGGAGGGGGAGAAACAGAGGGAGGGAGGGAGGGAGGGGGAGAAACAGAGGGAGGGAGGGAGGGGGAGAAACAGAGGGAGGGAGGGAGGGGGAGAAACAGAGGGAGGAGGGAGGGGGAGAAACAGAGGGAGGGAGGGAGGGGGAGAAACAGAGGGAGGGAGGGAGGGGGAGAAACAGAGGGAGGGAGGGAGGGGGAGAAACAGAGGGAGGGAGGGAGGGGGAGAAACAGAGGGAGCGAGGGAGGGGGAGAACAGAGGGAGGGGGAGAGAAACAGAGGGAGGGAGGGAGGGAGGGGGAGAAACAGAGGGAGGGAGGGAGGGAGGGGGAGAAACAGAGGGAGGGAGGGAGGGGGAGAAACAGAGGGAGGGAGGGAGGGGGAGAAACAGAGGGAGGGAGGGAGGGGGAGAAACAGAGGGAGGGAGGGAGGGGGAGAAACAGAGGGAGGGAGGGAGGGGGAGAAACAGAGGGAGGGAGGGGGAGAAACAGAGGGAGGGAGGGGGAGGAACAGAGGGAGGGAGGGGGAGGAACAGAGGGAGGGAGGGGGAGGAACAGAGGGAGGGAGGGGGAGGAACAGAGGGAGGGAGGGGGAGGAACAGAGGGAGGGAGGGGGAGGAACAGAGGGAGGGAGGGGAGGAACAGAGGGAGGGAGGGGGAGAACAGAGGGAGGGAGGGGGAGGAACAGAGGGAGGGAGGGGGAGAAACAGAGGGAGGGAGGGGGAGAAACAGAGGGAGGGAGGGGGAGAAACAGAGGGAGGGAGGGGGGAGAAACAGAGGGAGGGAGGGGGAGAAACAGAGGGAGGGAGGGGGAGAAACAGAGGGAGGGAGGGGGAGAAACAGAGGAGGGAGGGGAGAAACAGAGGGAGGGAGGGGGAGAAACAGAGGGAGGGAGGGGGATAAACAGAGGGAGGGAGGGGGATAAACAGAGGGAGGGAGGGGATAAACAGAGGAGGGAGGGGGATAAACAGAGGGAGGGAGGGGGATAAACAGAGGGAGGGAGGGGGATAAACAGAGGGAGGGAGGGGGAGAAACAGAGGGAGGGAGGAGGGGGAGAAACAGAGGGAGGGAGGGAGGGGGAGAAAACAGAGGGAGGGAGGGAGGGGAGAAACAGAGGGAGGGAGGGAGGGGGAGAAACAGAAGGAGGGAGGGGGAGAAACAGAGGGAGGGAGGGGAGAAACAGAGGGAGGGAGGGGAGAAACAGAGGGAGGGAGGGGGAGAAACAGAGGGAGGGAGGGGGAGAAACAGAGGGAGGGAGGGGGAGAAACAGAGGGAGGGAGGGGGAGAAACAGAGGGAGGGAGGGGGATAAACAGAGGGAGGGAGGGGGATAAACAGAGGGAGGGAGGGGGATAAACAGAGGGAGGGAGGGGGAGAAACAGAGGGAGGGAGGGGGATAAACAGAGGGAGGGAGGGGGATAAACAGAGGGAGGGAGGGGGATAAACAGAGGGAGGGAGGGGGATAAACAGAGGGAGGGAGGGGGATAAACAGAGGGAGGGAGGGGGGATAAACAGAGGGAGGGAGGGGGATAAACAGAGGGAGGGAGGGGGATAAACAGAGGGAGGGAGGGGGATAAACAGAGGGAGGGAGGGGGATAAACAGAGGGAGGGAGGGGGATAAACAGAGGGAGGGAGGGGGATAAACAGAGGGAGGGAGGGGGATAAACAGAGGGAGGGAGGGGGATAAACAGAGGGAGGGAGGGGGATAAACAGAGGGAGGGAGGGGGATAAACAGAGGGAGGGAGGGGGAGAAACAGAGGAGGGAGGGGGAGAAACAGAGGGAGGGAGGGGGAGAAACAGAGGGAGGGAGGGGGAGAAACAGAGGGAGGGAGGGGGAGAAACAGAGGGAGGGAGGGGAGAAACAGAGGGAGGGAGGGGGAGAAACAGAGGGAGGGAGGGGGAGAAACAGAGGGAGGGAGGGAGGGGGAGAAACAGAGGGAGGGAGGGAGGGGGAGAAACAGAGGGAGGGAGGGGGAGAAACAGAGGGAGGGAGGGGGAGAAACAGAGGGAGGGAGGGGGAGAAACAGAGGGAGGGAGGGGGAGAAACAGAGGGAGGGAGGGGGAGAAACAGAGGGAGGGGGAGGGGGCAGAAACAGAGGGAGGGAGGGTGAGAAACAGAGGGAGGGAGGGTGAGAAACAGAGGGAGGGAGGGTGAGAAACAGAGGGAGGGAGGGGGAGAATCAGAGGGAGGGAGGGGGAGAAACAGAGGGAGGGAGGGGGGAGAAACAGAGGGAGGGAGGGAGGGGGAGAAACAGAGGAGGGAGGGAGGGAGAAACAGAGGGAGGGAGGGAGGGGGGAGAAACAGAGGGAGGGAGGGGGAGAAACAGAGGGAGAGAGGGGGAGAAACAGAGGGAGGGAGGGGGAGAAACAGAGGGAGGGAGGGGGAGAAACAGAGGGAGGGAGGGGGAGAAACAGAGGGAGGGGAGGGGGAGAAACAGAGGGAGGGAGGGGGAGAACAGAGGGAGGGAGGGGGAGAAACAGAGGGAGGGAGGGAGGGGGAGAAACAGAGGGAGGGAGGGAGGGAGGGGGAGAAACAGAGAGGGAGGGAGGGAGGGAGGGAGGGAGGGGAGGGGGAGGGAGGGAGGGGGAGAAACAGAGGGAGGGAGGGAGGGAGGGGGAGAAACAGAGGGAGGGAGGGAGGGGGAGAAGAACAGAGGGGAGGGAGGGAGGGGGAGAAACAGGAGGGAGGGAGGGAGAGGGGAGGGAGAGGGGAGGGAGGGAGGGGGAGAAACAGAGGGAGGGAGGGAGGGGGAGAAACAGAGGGAGGGAGGGAGGGGGAGAAACAGAGGGAGGGAGGGGGAGAAACAGAGGGAGGGAGGGAGGGGGAGAAACAGAGGGAGGGAGGGGAGGGGGGAGGAAACAGAGGGAGGGAGGGGGAGAAACGGAGGGAGGGAGGGGGAGAAACGGAGGGAGGGAGGGGGAGAAACGGAGGGAGGGAGGGGGAGAAGCGGAGGGAGGGAGGGGGAGAAACGGAGGGAGGGAGGGGAGAAACGGAGGGAGGGAGGGGGAGAAACGGAGGGAGGGAGGGGGAGAAACGGAGGGAGGGAAGGGGAGAAACGAAGGGAGGGAGGGGGAGAAACGAAGGGAGGGAGGGGGAGAAACGAAGGGAGGAGGGGGAGAAACGAAGGGAGGGAGGGGGAGAAACGAAGGGAGGGAGGGGGAGAAACGAAGGGAGGGAGGGGGGAGAAACGAAGGGAGGGAGGGAGGGAGGGGGAGAAACGAAGGGAGGGAGGGAGGGGGAGAAACGAAGGGAGGGAGGGAGGGGGAGAAACGAAGGGAGGGAGGGGGAGAAACGGAGGGAGTGCGGGGGAAGAGGGGGAGAAAGGAAGGGAGGGAGGGAGGGAGGGGAGGGAGGGAGGGAGGGGAGGGGAGGAGGGAGGGGAGGGAGGGGAGGGAGGGAGGGAGGTGGAGAATGGGAGGGAGGGAGGTGGAGAATGGGAGGGAGGGAGGTGGAGAATGGAGGGAGGGAGGGGGAGAAACAGAGGGAGGGAGGGGGAGAAACAGAGGGAGGGAGGGGAGAAACAGAGGGAGGGAGGGGGAGAAACAGAGGGAGGGAGGGGAGAAACAGAGGGAGGGAGGGGGAGAAACAGAGGGAGGGAGGGAGGGAGGGAGGGAGGGGGAGGGAGGGAGGGAGGGAGGGAGGGGGAGGGAGGGAGGGAGGGAGGGGGAGAAACGGAGGGAGGGAGGGGGAGAAACGGAGGGAGGGAGGGGAGAAACGAGGGAGGGAGGGGGCGAAGCGGAGGGAGGGAGGGGGAGAAGCGGAGGGAGGGAGGGGAGAAGCGGAGGGAGGGAGGGGGAGAAGCGGAGGGAGGGAGGGGGAGAAGCGGAGGGAGGGGAGGGGAGAAGCGGAGGGAGGGAGTGGAGAGAAGCGGAGGGAGGGAGGTGGAGAAGCGGAGGGAGGGAGGGGGGAGAAACGGAGGGAGGGAGGGGGAGAAACGGAGGGAGGGAGGGGGGAGAAACGGAGGGAGGGAGGGGGAGAAACGGAGGGAGGGAGGGGGAGAAACGGAGGGAGGGAGGGGGAGAACGGAGGGAGGGAGGGGGAGAAACGGAGGGAGGGAGGGGGAAAACGGGAGGGAGGGAAGGGGAGAAACTGAGGGAGGGAAGGGGAGAAACGGAGGGAGGGAGGGGGAGAAACGGAGGGAGGGAGCGGGAGAAACGGAGGGAGGGAGGGGCAGAAACGGAGGGAGGGAGGGGGAGAAACGGAGGGAGGGCGGGGAAGAGGGAGAAGAGGGGGAGAAAGGAAGGGAGGGAGGGAGTGGAGAGAAAGGGAGGGAGGGGGAGAAAGGGAGGGGGAGGGGGAGGGAGGGAGGGAGGGGGAGGGAGGGAGGGAGGGAGTGGGAGAAAGGGAGAGATGGAGGGGGGAAAAAGGAGGGAGGGAAGGGGAGAAACGGAGGGAGGGAGGGGGAGAAACGGAGGGAGGGAGGGGGAGAAACGGAGGGAGGGAGGGGGGAGAAACAGAGGGAGAAGAGGGGGAGAAAGGAAGGGAGGGAGGGAGTGGAGAGAAAGGGAGGGAGGGGGAGAAAGGGAGGGAGGGAGGGGGAGAAAGGGAGGGAGGGAGGGGGAGAAAGGGAGGGAGGGAGGGGGAGGAAGGGAGGGGGAGACTGTGGGAGGGAGGGGGAGACTGAGGGAGGGAGGGAGGGAAAGAAAGGGGAGAGGGAGGGATAAGGAGGGGATAGAAAGGGAGGAGGGAGGGACCGGACACGTAGGAGCGACTGAGCCGTGCCAGGTAAAAGCGATCGGAGAGCAGGTATCGGAAGCGGTGACACCTGCACAAATGGGTAATTCTAGTTCTTCTTCGAACTCTTCCTCCTCCTCTTTGGGGGTCAGGGCCGGGACCCGGGAGAACCCATTGCGTTTCAAGGCTCAGGATTTCGAGAGTCTACGGAGCCGGTGTCTGCGGGAGGAGCGGCTCTTCGAAGATCCCAATTTCCCGGCTCAGGTGGAGTCTTTGGGGCTGGACACGGAGACCGAGATCGAGTGGATCCGCGCCACTGTAAGTAAGAATTCGGGGCTGGAGGGGACTGAACTGGGCGAAACTAATGAACTGGACTTGATGAATGAACTAAACTGGGAGTGTGTCAGCAGTTACAGGGAGTCCCTGGGAGAGTGTGTCAGAATTTTCAGGGAGTCCCTGGGAGAGTGTGTCAGAATTTACAGGGAGTCCCTGGGAGAGTGTGTCAGAATTTACAGGGAGTCCCTGGGAGAGTGTGTCAGAATTTACAGGGAGTCCCTGGGAGAGTGTGTCAGAATTTACAGGGGGTCGCTGAGAGTGTGTCAGTATTTACAGGGAGTCCCTGGGAGAGTGTGTCAGTATTTACAGGGGGTCGCTGAGAGTGTGTCAGTATTTACAGGGGGTTGTTGGGAGTGTGTCAGTATTTACAGGGGGTCGCTGAGAGTGTGTCAGTATTTACAGGTGGTCGCTGAGAGTGTGTCAGTATTTACAGGGGGTTGTTGGGAGTGTGTCAGTATTTACAGGGGGTTGTTGGGAGTGTGTCAGTATTTACAGGGGGTCGCTGAGAGTGTGTCAGAATTTACAGGTGGTCGCTGAGAGTGTGTCAGTATTTACAGGGGGTTGTTGGGAGTGTGTCAGTATTTACAGGGGGTTGTTGGGAGTGTGTCAGTATTTACAGGTGGTCGCTGAGAGTGTGTCAGAATTTACAGGTGGTCGCTGAGAGTGTGTCAGTATTTACAGGGGGTCGCTGAGAGTGTGTCAGAATTTACAGGGGGTTGTTGGGAGTGTGTCAGTATTTACAGGGGATCGCTGAGAGTGTGTCAGAATTTACAGGGGGTTGTTGGGAGTGTGTCAGTATTGACAGGGGATCGCTGAGAGTGTGTCAGTATTTACAGGGGGTTGTTGGGAGTGTGTCAGTATTGACAGGGGATCGCTGAGAGTGTGTCAGTATTTACAGGGGATCGCTGAGAGTGTGTCAGTATTTACAGGGGGTTGTTGGGAGTGTGTCAGTATTGACAGGGGATCGCTGAGAGTGTGTCAGTATTTACAGGGGATCGCTGAGAGTGTGTCAGAATTTACAGGGGGTTGTTGGGAGTGTGTCAGAATTTACAGGGGGTCGCTGAGAGTGTGTCAGAATTTACAGGGGATCGCTGAGAGTGTGTCAGAATTTACAGGGGATCGCTGAGAGTGTGTCAGTATTGACAGGGGATCGCTGAGAGTGTGTCAGAATTTACAGGGGATCGCTGAGAGTGTGTCAGAATTTACAGGGGGTTGTTGGGAGTGTGTCAGAATTTACAGGGGGTCGCTGAGAGTGTGTCAGAATTTACAGGGGATCGCTGAGAGTGTGTCAGAATTTACAGGGGATCGCTGAGAGTGTGTCAGTATTTACAGGGGGTTGTTGGGAGTGTGTCAGTATTTACAGGGGGTCGCTGAGAGTGTGTCAGTATTTACAGGGGGTTGTTGGGAGTGTGTCAGCACTAACAAGGCGTTCCTGGGAATATGTCAGTATTTACAAGGGTCCTAGAGAGTGTACCAATATTTGCAAGTGGTCCCTTACGCAGAACGGTTGAAAAGTACAATGCTAAATTTAGCCTTTCATTTCAATTTCCAGGAACTCTTTAGAGTGCCCCGATTTTTCGTGAACATGGCCAGCACTACCGATATCTGCCAGGGACGGCTGGGTAAGTGGTATTGGCCACTGGGAGCTCGTCAGTGAATCTTTCTCATTGTTAAGTTTAAAGAAACTTATGTCTTTTCGGTTACTTTACCTCAACGTTGACCTCACATTGTCTGCTGTACGGTGAAGTGGGACACTGGTGTCTGGGCGTAGCTGGGAGCAGCAAAGATTTACTGCATGGAGCAAATTGTTTCCTTTTGCTCTCTAGCGTTTAGCTGTGGGGGGAAGGTGGGGCAGGGCGGGGAAGATGATGAATTGTGAAAATAGAAGTTGGAGCAGAAAAATAAATCCTTTAATTGTCCCTCTGGTTCCCATCTCCACACAGAATAATTGACCAAGATGAAGATGAAAATGTCAGACTGCATCTTTTGTGTTTAATGGGGCAGTGTGGTGTGGAGCTTTACTCTGTATCTAACCCGTGCTGTTTGAAGTACTTTTTGAAGTGTAGTCATTGTTGTACTGTAGGAAACGCGGCAGCCAATTCGTGCACACTATCAGTGTACGACTCGTACCTCACTATCGGTGAGCAACTCATATCTCACTATCAGCGAGCTACTGGCACCTCGTACAGTTGGGCGGAACTGGCCCAGGGAGTCCTCACCATTGATTCCGGACCCAATGAGGTCTCATGACATCAGGTCAAACATGGGCAAGGAAACCTCCTGCTGATTACCACCTACCACCCTCCCTCAGCTGATGAATCAGTACTCCTCCACATCGAACACCACTTGGGAGGAAGCACTGAAGGTAGCAAGGGCACAGAACATGTGGCTCGGTAGTACCGCCATTGACCGAGCTGACCAAGTCCCAAAGGACATAGCTACCAGGCTGGGCTTGAGGCAGTGAGAGAACCAACACGAGGGATTAACCTACTTGACCTCATCCTCACCAATCTATCTGTTGCAGATGCATCTGTCCATGGCAGTATTGGTAGGAGTGACCATTGCAGTCCTTGTGGAGACCAAGTCCCCTCTTCACACTGCGGGCACCCTCCATCGTGTCGTGTGGCACTACCACCGTGCTAAGTGGAATAGATTAAGAAGAGATCTCGCACCTCAAGACTGGACGTCCATGAGGATCTCTGGGCCATCGGCAGCAGCAGAATTGTATTCCACCACAATCTGTAACCTCATGGCCGAGCATATCCCTCACTCCACCATTTATCATCAACAACAACAAATACTTGAATTTATATAGCATAGTAAAATGCCCAAGGTGCTTCACAGGAACATTATCAAATATTTGACACCGAGCCACATAAGAAGATATTAGCACAGGTGACCAAAAGCTTAGTCAAAGAGGTAGGTTTTAAGAAGCATCTTAAAGGAGAGAGGGAGAGGCAGAAAGGTTTAGGGAGGGAATTCCAGAGCTTAGGGATTGGGCAGTGGAAGGCATGGCCGCCAATGGTGGAACGATTAAAATCGGGGATGTGCAAGAGGCAAGAATTGGAGGAGTGCAGAGATCTCGGAGGCTTGTAGGGCTTCAAGAGGTTACAGAGCTAGGGAGGGGGCGAGGCCATGTGGGTATTTGAAAACAAGAATGAGAATTTTAAAATCGAGGCATTGCCGGACCGGGAACCAACTTAGATCAGTGAGTACGTGGGCAATGGGTGAACGGGACTTGGTGCGAGTTAGAATACTGGTAGCTGAATTTTGGATGAGCTCAAGTTTATGGAGGGTGGAAGATGGGAGGCCGGCCAGGAGAGCATTGGAATAGTCAAGTCTGGAGGTAACTAAGTCATGGATGAGGGTTTCAGCAGCAGATAAGCTGAGGCAGGGATGGAGACGGGCGATGTTATGGAGGTGGAAGTAGGCGGTCTTGGTGATGGGGTGGATATGGAATGAGGCACAATACAGTATTAAGCGAAAAGAAAAGGATTGCACAAATGTAAAGAAAGTGGAAATCCAACGGACTGGGAGAGCTATAAAAAGTAACAAAGGGATATAAAGAAAATGTTAAGAGCTGCAAAAAGAGAATATGAGAAAGCTTGCAATGAATATCAAGACTAACAGTAAAAGTTTTTATAAATTAAGAGAAAGAGAGTGGCTAAGGGAAATGAGGGCCCATTAAAGACAAACACAGGTGATACTGTAATCAACAATAAGGAAATGGCAGACTTGTTAAGAGTACTTTGCATCCGTCTTCACAGTAGAGGAAGAGGACAAAATAGCAGTGGTACAAGGGAAACTAAAAATAAATCAAGGGAAGGAACATATTGGATTTAAAATAAGTTTTAAAATATGGTAATAGAGAAAATGATGACACTTAAGATCAACAAATCTCCAGGTCCTGATAGTTTTCACCTTAGGGTATTAAAAGAAGAAGGTGAGGAAGTTGCAGATGCATTAGTCATAATCTTCCTCTCTTGATTCATGAATTGGAAAATTGCAAATGTCACTCCATTATTTAGAAGGGCGGGAGTGAGAAACCAGGTAACTACAGACCTGTCAGTTTAACGTCAGTTGTGGAGAAGTTACTAGAATCTGTAATTAGGGATGGAGTGACTGAGCACTTTGACAAATTTGAGCTGATCAGAGAGAGTCAGCATGGATTGGTGAAGGGTAAATCATGTCTGACTAATCTAGTTGAATTGGCAAATAGAGTTCAATGTGGGGATGTGTGAGATCATCCATTTTGGATCCAATAAAGACAATTTGGAATATTTTCTAAATAGTGAGAAACTAGGAACCATGGAGGAGCAGAGAGATTTGGGTGTTCATGTAAGCAAATCACTAAAAACTAGTGGACATTTTCAAAAAATAATCAAAGAAGCTAATGGAATGTTGGCCTTTATCTCAAGGGGGCTGGAATATAAAAGGGGGGAAGTGATCCTTCAGCTGTACAAAGCCTCGGTCAATCCCCATCTGGAGAACTGAGTTCAGTTCTGGGCACCGCACCTCAGGAAGGATATATCGGCCTTGGAGGGGGTGCAGCACAGATTCACCAGAATGATACCAGGGGTTAAAGAGTTGAATTATGAGGACAGGTTGCATAAACTTGGCTTGTATTCCCTTAAGTATAGAAGATTGAGGGATGATCTAATCAAGGTATTTAAAGTGATAAAAGGTTTCGATTGGGTAAGATACAGAGAAACCATTTCGTTTGGTGGGGGAATCCAGAACAAGGGAGCGTAATCTTATAATCAGAGCAAGGCCATTCAGGAGTGAGATCAGGAAGCACTTCTTCACACAAAGGGTAGTAGAAATCTGGAATCTTTCCCCCAAAAGGCTGTGCATGCTGGGCCAATTGAAAATTTCAAGACTGAGGTTGAGAGATTTTTGTTAGGTAAGGATATCAAGGGATTTGGACCAAGGCTGGGTAAATGGGGTCGAGGTACAGATTAGCCAGGATCTAATTGAATGGCGGAACAGGCTCGAGGGGCTGAATGGCCTCCTCCTGTTCCTGTGTTCACACAAGCAACTGTAAAGAATGACAGGTTCCAACAGACACACTGCCCTGTCTTTTCTCGTTCAGATACTGACTGACCTGCTGTGCGTTTGCTGTATCCATGGTTACGTTCTCTCTCCCCTTCTCTCTTCAGGTGACTGTTGGTTCCTGGCGGCCATGTCCTCACTGACCCTGGATAGTCAGCTCTTCTCATACGTAGTTCCAAGTGACCAGAGCTTTCAGAAGCTGTATGCTGGGATCTTCCGCTTTCGGGTATGAATCTGGAATTAATCACGTCAACTGGAGTAGATGGCACTAGAGCTACAAATGTCTGTTGTCCGTTTGTATGTGTGAGTGTGTGAGACTGTGTTCGTTTGTATGTGTTTGTATTTTGCTAGACAAATGCCAGGCAATGACCATCTCCAACAAGAGAGAGTCTAACCACCTCCCCATGACATTCAAAGCCATTACCATCGCCGAATCTCCCACCATCAACATCCTGGGGGTCACCATTGACCAGAAACTTAACTGGACCAGCCATATAAATACTGTGGCTACAAGAGCAGGTCAGAGGCTGGGTATTCTGCGGCGAGTGACTCACCTCCTGACTCCCCAAAGCCTTTCCACCATCTACAAGGCACAAGTCAGGAGTGTGATGGAATACTCTCCACTTGCCTGGATGAGTGCAGCTCCAACAACACTCAAGAAGCTCGACACCATCCAGGACAAAGCAGCCCACTTGATTGGCACCCCATCCACCACCCTAAATATTCACTCCCTTCACCACCGGCGCACAGTGGCTGCAGTGTGTACCATCCACAGGATGCAATGCAGCAACTCGCCAAGGCTTCTTCGACAGGACCTCCCAAACCCGCGACTTCTCCCACCTAGAAGGACAAGGGCAGCAGGCACATGGGAACAACACCACCTGCATATTCCCCTCCAAGTCACACACCATCCCGAATTGGAAATATATCGCCGTTCCTTCATCGTCGCTGGGTCAAAATCCTGGAACTCCCTTCCTAACAGCACTGTGGGAGAACCTTCACCACACGGACTGCAGTGGTTCAAGAAGGCGGCTCACCACCACCTTCTCAAGGGCAATTGGGGATGGGCAATAAATTGCGGCCTCGCCAGCAACGCCCACATCCCATGAACAAATTTTTTAAAAATGTGTGTATGTGTCCCCATGTGTTTGTGTGTGTGTGTGTGTGTGTGTGTGTGTTCGTGCATGTGTTATTGATTTAACCTGGGCAGCAGTAGGGGCTGCAGATAGCATCAGTGCACCTGGGACAGGGAGGCTAAAATCAGCCGGGATTCTCACTATCAAATGGCTCCCTGTTGTAAAGTTTATGTGTAGGTGTTCTTTATGAACAGGATAGGGGCTTGGTGCTTCCCACGGTAATAATCTGCTGATACTTCCTGTCTAGACTTGTATGTGAAGAATAGCTGCTTGAGTAAAGATGGTACAATGCCCGTGGAAAGATACTCGAGCAGGAATCAGTGCCTTCGGGAGAGAAAGGGAGAAAATCGGTGAGGGGTACACTAAGTCAAAAGGACACGATTTCAGGAAGTGTATTTCATTTGCCCTCTTCCTTCCTATCCTGTCTTCCTAGTTCTGGCAATACGGAAAATGGATGGAGGTGGTTGTCGATGACCGGCTCCCGACTCTGCGCCGGAGGCTGGTCTTTACCCGTTCGTCCTCGCGGAACGAGCTCTGGAGTGCTCTGCTCGAGAAGGCCTACGCCAAGTAGGAATTTTAAATCGTGCAACAAAGCGTTTCCTTCTATATTACACTGGGTTTGCTGCTATTACACAAAAGAATTTACTTATTTACATTTCAAAACTTCCTTTATGAATTTTATTGCTCAAGGTGAGGGATGTCATTGCTGGGAATAGAACATTTCCTATTTCAGGCAATCAGTGTAAAATCCTCTTCACTGCCCCATCAAACACTCCCAGGACATTTACATCATGGGTTAGATACAGAGTAAAGCTCCCTCTACACTGTCCCATCAAACACTCCCAGGACATTTACATCATGGGTTAGATTCAGAGTAAAGCTCCCTCTACACTGTCCCATCAAACACACTCAGGTCTCAGTCCCTCTGAGAGTTCATTTTAATGACTGCTCATTCTAGATACTGCAGAACACAACAATTGCTTGGTGTCTTTGAGCAGTGTGGTCAGTGTGCAGCCCGCAGTACCTGTGAGTTACACAGACACAGGGCCTGGCATTGAGCATAGTGTGTGGAGAAGTGTTGGGAATGAGAGAGGATGGGCACTTTGAATAATCAGGACAGTATTGATGGTTCTAGGTTTCACTCAAGTTAATCTGTTTCTCCATGTGCATTGTTCAAACACACTGCCTGTGCAGCGAGACCTCCCAGTCAGGGACTGGCTGCAAGATGGTAAAACAGTGAGCATTCAGGGATGAAGAAAATGACTACGATGTAGAGGGGACGGAAAGTCTTGGGGATGGAGAACGGAGTCTGGGGGAGGGAAAGCCTCGGTGCAGGGGGTGGGGTGGGGGGATGTCTCGGGAGTGAATTTGTGAGGAGAGAGGGTGGTAGTACTACTAGTTCTGAGTTCGCAGCCTATTTCCTGATCTGGGGGCTCTGAATCAGACTAGAGAAACCGGTTTGTAATTGTACCTGGGGCACAATTTCAGGAAAAATATTTTCTCTTGAAACCAGAGCAAAAGAGTTTAATAAAGATGCACAAAATCACAATCCAATACCACCCTGCATTACACGGAATCACATAGAGGAGACATTTATTTAAGCAACGAGTTGTTCTGATCTGGAATGCACTGCCCTGAAAGGGCGGTGGAAGCAGATTGAATAGTAACTTTCAAAAGGGAATTGGATAAATACTTGAAAAGGAAAAATTTGCAGGGCTATGAGGAAAGAGCAAGGGAGTGGGACTAATTGGATAGCTCTTTCAAAGAGCCAGCATGATGGGCCGAATGGCCACCTTCTGTGCCGTAAAATTCTACGATTCTATGAAAATCTACAGCACAAAAACAGGCCACTCGGCCCGACTAGCCCATGCCGTTGTTTATGCTCCACACGAGCCTCCTCCCACTTTAATTACCTCTTCCCACACTGCCCCAATATTCCTCTGTTACCGTCTCCCTCATGTAAGCACCAAGCCTCGTCTTAAATGCATCAGTGCTCTCTGCTTCAACTGCTCCAGGTATCAGCAAGTTCCACATTCTCACCACTCCCTGTGAAAAGAAATTCCTCCTAAATTCTTTATTTGATCTGTTAGGGGCTATTTTATATTTATGACGCCTTGTTCTGGACTCACCCACAAGTGGAAACAGTTTCTCCACATCCACCCTATCGAACTCTTTCATAATTTTCAAGACCTCTATCAGGTCTCCCCTTAGTGTTTTCTTTTCCGGAGAAAAGAACTCCAGCTTGCTCAATCTTTCCTGATTGCTGCATCCTCTCAATTCTGACAACATCCTTGTAAATCTTTTCTGCACTTTTTCTAGTGTTTCATTATCCCTTTTGTGGCATGGAGACCAGAGCTGCAAATAGTATTCCAAGTGTGGTCTAACTAAGGTCCTATATAAATTTAACATTACCTCCTTGCTTTTGTATTATATTCCTCTAGAAATGAATACCAGTACTTTGTTTTGCACTTTTATGGCCTCATCTGGTGAATATATGTGTCAGTATTCCCAGATCTCTTTGCTCCTCTTCCCCATTTAGTTTTTTTTACCTTCAAGGAATAAGTGGCATCCGTATTCTTCCTATCAAAATGAACTTTGCTATATTGAATTTCATTTGCCATTTATCTGCCCATTCTGCAAGCCAGTTTGTCTTTCTGTATTTTGATGCAGTCCTTCACATTCTTAGCTAGAACAACAATTTGATTTCATCTGCAAATTTTGACACCGTACTTCCAGTTCCTGAGTCCAAATCATTGATGTATATGGTAAACAACAGTGGTCCAAGCACGGATTCCTACAGGACACCACGTCACACTTTCTGCTAGTCTAAGCAACTTCCCACAACTCCTACCCTCTGGTTTCTGTTTTGTAGCCATCGTTCAATCTCTTCTGCTATCTGGCCCCTGACTCCATACGCCCTAACCTTTATCATGAGTCTCCTATATGGCACCTTATAGAAGGCCTTCGCAAAATCCATGTATATCACATCCACTGCATTGTCCTTGTCTACTCTTTCTGTTATTTCTTCAAATAATTCAATGAAGTTGGTTAAACATGATCCTTTTAGAAATCCATGTTGACTTTTTTTATTATATTCTCGGTCTCTAGAAATTTTGTTATCTGACCTCTAAGCAAAGATTCTAGTATCTTTCCTACCATTGATGTTAAGCTAAAAGGACTGTAGTTCTAGCTCCCTTTTTGAAGATTGGAATTACATTTGCTGTCCACCAGTCCTCTGGCACCATTCCTTTTTCTACTGAATTATTATAGATGGAAACTAGTGACTCTGCTATCTACTCCCTAGTTTCTTTGAATATCCTCGGGTGCAATCCACTTGGACCCGAGGCTTTATCTGCCTTAAGTTTCACTAAACATTAAACAGATAAAGGCACCATCATTATACCCCACACACCTCACTGTAACACTCTGATAGACTCCACACCCCTCACTTTAACATTCTGATATGCCCCACACTCCTCACTGTAACACTCTCATATACCACACACCCCTCATTGTAACACTCTGATATACCCCACAACCTTCAATATAACACTCTGATATACCCCACATCCCTCACTGTAACACTGATATGCCTCTCGCTGTGACACTACACCCCACACCCCTCACTGTAACTCTGATATACCCCACACCCTTCACTGTAAAACTCAGATATGCCATTTTAAAGATTTAAACCTCGGTAATAACAAAGTTATTTACATTGAAAGAAAGTGGATTGAAATTCCGATCTTGTTCCTGTAGGATTAATGGTTCCTATTCCAGTTTACGAGGCGGGCAAGTGTCCGAGGCGATGGAGGATTTCACCAGCGGCATTGCTGAGTCCATTAAGTTGAGCTCCACCACGTCAGACGAGCTGTGGGTGTTGGTGAACCGTGCTCTCACCAAGCAGACTCTGCTGTCCTGCTCTATCGAGGTAATGTCAACACACCACCACTTTCTCAACCTTTGCTCCAGGAGCAGGACCGATGGGCTCCAGCTCCATGTCCCCAAGCAGCCTGCTTCATTCATGGGGCTTGTCAGAGAGGAGTCAGGCCTGGGGCTAGCGTTGCCCGAGAGACTCCCAGATTGGGGCATGGATATCCTCAGGAGATCTTCAGGCTTTAAATTTCCCGCCTCAGCAGCCCATCCCCCGGAACATGACGTCACCGGCTCCCGCCGCTGAGAGCTGAGGCCAGGGTGGGGCAGGCCGGGGCGCAGAGAATGACATTGGGGAATGTGGATCGGCGTGAGGGAGATGGGAATGGGGTCGAGCAAGAGATGGTAACTGGGGGTTTGAGACCTCGGGGGAGAGAGGGAGACTGGGGTTTGGGGGAAGAGAGGGTGACTGGGGTTTGGGGGCTCAGGGGAGACTTATGGTTGGGGCCTCGGGGGAGAATGGGGGTTGGGGCCTCGGTGGAGACTGGGGGCTCGGGGGAGTGAGGGAAACTGGGGGTTCGGGGCTCTGGGGAGAGAGAGAGAAAGACTGGGAGTTTGGGGCTCAGGGAGACTGGAGGTTGGGGGCTCGGAGGAGAGAGGGAGCATGGCCTGGGGGAACCCAATGGTGGGCTACTTTCTCTGAGTGCCTCCTTCTGTGAGAAAACGCTTGGTGTCCACTTGGCTCATCTCCACAGCAGCATGAGTGAGGTCAGGAAATCGCCTATGGAGGAGGGGGACAAGTTATATAATTTACAATCAATCTTTTAGCCTTTAGGATTATCGAGCTGTGTTGGGACAAACAACCTTGGCCTGTAGCATCAGGATGGAGCCCTGTCTGGGATACAGGAACAGGATCTCGGAGATTGGCGCTGATTCCAAACCTAACACTCTGGCTTTCCTTTGGATTGTTCCAGGTCAGTAACCCAGAGGATTTGGAGAAGGAAAACGGCCTTGGTTTGATGTACGCCCACGCTTACGCAATCATGGGCGCGGACACGGTGAGTACCCAGTAACGAGCCACCACCTGGCAGAAGACGCCGACCGTGTGATCTCGCATGTTCCCGTCCCCCGCCACCACCCCTGTGCTCGATGACCTTCATTGGCTCCCGGTCTGACAACGCCTCAATTTTAAAATTCTCATCCTTGTTTTCAAATCCCACCATGGCCTAGCCCCTCCCCTATCTCTGTAATCTCCTCCAGCCCTACAACCCTCCAAAATCTCTGCACTCTTCCAATTCTGGCCTCTTGCCCATCCCCGGTTTTCTTCGCTCCACCATTGGCGGCCGTGCCTTCAACAGCCTAGGCCATAAGATCTTGAATTCCCTCCCTAAACCTCCACCTCTCTACCTCTCCTCCTTTAAACCTACCTCTTTGACTAAGCTTTTGGTCACCTGACCTAATATCTCGTTACATGGCTCGGTATCAAATTTGTCTGATAACGCTCCTGTGAAGCGCCTCGGGACATTTTACTATGTTAAAGGCACTATATAAATGTACGTTGTTTGTTGTTGTTGTTGTTGTTGTTGTATGTTCTGTCTTCTCCCTCATGTTTCCGCTCTGAGCGCCATTACTGCAATGCGCATGGCGAGTACACATCATGAGCGGCCACTGCGCTCGACGTTTAATTCATGGTTTCTATGCATAAGGAGTAGCTGGCGCACGGGTCACTGTTATTGGTTCGGCCATGGACCCTCACCCACTCATTTCTCATCACCAGGTGAAGCAGGACAGCTCCTCGATAAGACTCTTTCGATTGCGGAATCCATGGGGTCACAGGGAGTACAGCGGGCCGTGGAGTGACAGGTAACGGGCGGGGAGAACTCTTCACTTTTGTTTTGTGAATTTTGTGCTCATCCAAGTAAGAGATGTTAGTTCGGCCACTTAAGACACCAAGTGTCAGCAACAAACACTCCCAGAGCATGGGTTTAGATACAAAGTAAAGCTCCCTCTACACCGTCCCATCAAACACTCCCAGAGCAGGTACAGCACAGTCTAGATACAGAGTAAAGCTCCCTCTACACTGTCCCATCAAACACTCCCAGGGCAGGTACAGCATGGGCTAGATACAGAGTAAAGCTCCCTCTACACTGTCCCATC
The DNA here is from genome assembly GCF_035084215.1 of Heptranchias perlo. Taxonomy (NCBI): domain Eukaryota; kingdom Metazoa; phylum Chordata; class Chondrichthyes; order Hexanchiformes; family Hexanchidae; genus Heptranchias; species Heptranchias perlo. The sequence goes on along the minus strand of NC_090365.1, from coordinate 8,518,843 downwards.
AAACACTCCCAGGGCAGGTACAGCATGGGCTAGATACAGAGTAAAGCTCCCTCTACACTGTCCCATCAAACACCCCCAGAGCAGGTACAGTAACTGTTAAATACAGAGTAAAGCTCCTTCAAGGCACCCTGTTCTCTGACTGCAGCAATGTGATATTTACCACTCATCCTGTGGTCTCTTCAAATTTAATGCCAGTTTACACCCATCGGGATCTCGATTGGTCCAAACTGATTTCATTTCAGACCTTTGTAATTGCAGCCCGTCAGTCTGGGCTGGTTTCCCCCGGTCCCAGACACGTTCAGCACTTTTTTTTCTTGTTGCAGGTCTCCCAAGTGGAACAATGTTAGCATCGAGGAGAAGGCCAGACTGAAGCTGAAGGTTAAGGATGATGGGGAGTTTTGGTAGGTGCTTCACTCTGAGCCTTCACTCTGTACCAGTGCCGAACGTACATGGAGGGCGGGGGTGGGGGGGACGCGAAAGGTGATCTGTGGCTCAGCGCTGGGACAGTTGTTTGTTGATGGGGCAGAGACATGTGCAGCCTTTCCTTGCTGATGTTACACTGGTTTTTAAAGGAGAGCTAAGGATGCCACCACTCGTAATCCGACAGAGGTATTACGCCACCGCTGGGTACCCAGTGCAAGTTGGCTTAAGGGAGAGGCCAGGAAAACAAACTGACAGAGAGGCACTTCAGGGTGCCGGCACCATGGGCCTCATGGTCAATGTCGTCACCACGGGTCTGGAGAGTGAGCAGTGTGAAGAGCCTTCACTTTCAGTTCTGGTTACCTGGGATGCAATTACCTCAGAGCCCCGGGTTATGGAAGGATGGTCAATCAGGGCTCCTGCTCCTAATCGCTATCCAGCGGCTTCAGATGGATAGTCCATGTATGTGTGATACCCCCACGGTCGAACAGGCTGCTGATACTTTGGGGTAGAAATCTGTCTTCAGCATTAGCGCAAAACAGCCGGTACAGCGTCGGCCGCCCATTACATGCCCAGCGCAATGTTCAGCCCTGTTGAAGACGATATCGGGGCCGGGCGAGTAACAGGCAGTCGGTGAGACTGAATAACGGGGCCGGGCGAGTAGCAGTCGGTCGGTGGGACTGGATAACGGGGCCGGGCGAGTAACAGGCGGCCGGTGGGACTGAATAACGGGGCCGGGCGAGTAACAGGCGGCCGGTGGGACTGAATAACGGGGCCGGGCGAGTAACAGGCAGTCGGTGGGACTGGATAAGGGGGCCGGGCGAGTAACAGGCGGCCGGTGGGACTGAATAACGGGGCCGGGCGAGTAACAGGCGGCCGGTGGGACTGGATAACGGGGCCGGGCGAGTAACAGGCGGCCGGTGGGACTGAATAACGGGGCCGGGCGAGTAACAGGCGGTCGGTGGGACTGAATAACGGGGCCGGGCGAGTAGCAGTCGGTCGGTGGGACTGGATAAGGGGGCCGGGCGAGTAACAGGCGGTCGGTGGGACTGAATAACGGGGCCGGGTGAGTAACAGGCCGTCGGTGGGACTGATTATCGAGGCCGGGCGAGTAACAGGCAGTCGATGGGACTGAATATTGGGGCCGGGCAAGTAACAGGCCGTCGGTGGGACTGAATAACGGGGCCGGGCGAGTAACAGGCAGTCGGTGGGACTGAATAAGGGGGCCGGGTGAGTAACAGGCGGTCGGTGGGACTGAATAACGGGGCCGGGCGAGTAACAGGCAGTCGGTGGGACTGATTATCGAGGCCGGGCGAGTAACGGGCAGTCGATGGGACTGAATATTGGGGCCGGGCGAGTAACAGGCGGTCGGTGGGACTGAATAACGGGGCCGGGCGAGTAACAGGCAGTCGGTGGGACTGATTATCGAGGCCGGGCGAGTAACGGGCAGTCGATGGGACTGAATATTGGGGCCGGGCGAGTAACAGGCGGTCGGTGGGACTGAATAACGGGGCCGGGCGAGTAACAGGCGGTCGGTGGGACTGAATAACGGGGCCGGGCGAGTAACAGGCAGTCGGTGGGACTGATTATCGAGGCCGGGCGAGTAACGGGCAGTCGATGGGACTGAATATTGGGGCCGGGCGAGTAACAGGCCGTCGGTAGGACTGAATAAGGGGGCGGGCGTGTAACAGGCAGTCGGTGGGACTGAATAAGGGGGCCGGGCGAGTAACAGGCAGTCGGTAGGACTGAATATCGGGGCCAAGTGAGTAATGGGCCATCGATGGGACTGAATAACGGGGCTGGGCGAGTAACAGGCTGTCAATAGCACAAAACGGGCAGTCTCGCCAATGGCACAAGACGGATTTCTACCCCTCAGTGTCGAGGCTCACGCTTGGAGAATGGCCACTCGGGTGAGATACTGGAGGGCAATCTGTCGGCGCTTTCGACGGTGAGGGGAGAAATCAGTCTCATTTCTAAAGTTCCGTTCCGGATTAGCAGCCAGCCCTTCCTATTCTGTGTCCGTTCTGGAGACATGACATTGAGTAAATCCGAGCAGTGGAGGAACGCTCCGAGTACAAGAATGTCTGGATTCTGTTTTTGGGTTTAATATGCATCCGAGTCAAAGCCGCAGGTCTTCGCTCTCTAACCTTTTTGTTTTGTGCCTGTGCAGGATGCCAGCTGATATACTTGTTAAAACCTTCACATGGGTGGAGCTGTGCAGTATCGATCCCCTCTGCCAACACAGCACTGGCTGCATCTGGGCGATCACCTGTCACGAAGGCATGTGGATGTCAGGAATCAGCGCCGGTGGAAACCCGAACGAAGGTACGGGCAGGGGCTCTGCGCTGCGCCCAGTGCTGTCTCTCCTTGCCGCACCATTACTGAACGGCATCAACTGTTACACATTGTGAGACCCAGGCAAAGGTCCAACGCCCAGAGTGCAGCACTCAAAGCATGAAAAGAGTAGGAGCGGAGGCGAGATAAATCAGGAATTGTGATTAGGTTGACACTGAGCTTGGGTTTGAAAAGCCTGTTGATTGTAAGAGGAAGGGTGGACTGAGAGAGGTGAGGAGTTCCACGCTTTTGAGGCCTTGAGGAAGGATGAGTTAGAGAAGGAGAAAGTCTCGATTCACTTTGACACAGTGCGGATGTGCTATGAGATGACAGCCCCACCTGAAGTCAAATTGGCACAGTCCCAACGAGTCTAGTGTTTCCTTCTGTCTGTTGATTTTTGTTATTCAAAAATGGTTAATGTTCCAATTAAGTAAGAAAAACAGAATGACTTGCATTTATAAAGTGCCTTTCATAACCTCAGGATGTCCTAAAGTGCTTTTCAACCAATGAAGTTCTTTTTGAAGTGTAGTCACTGTTGTAATGTGGGAAACACGGCAGCCAATTTGCGCACAGCAAGATCCCACAAACAGCAATGAAATAAGTGGCCAGATAATGTTTTAGTGATGTTGGTTGAGGGATAAATATTAGCCAGGACACCAGGGAGGCCTCCCCTGCTGTTCTTCGAAATAGTGTCATGGGATCTTTTCCATCCACCTAAGAGAGCAGACAGGACCTTGGTTTAACGTCTCATCTGTAAGATGGCACCTCTGACAGTGCAGCATTCCCTCAATACTGCACTGATGTGTCAGCTTAGATTATGTGCTTAAGTCTCTGGAGTATAGCACAGAATCATAGCATGGTCACAGCACAGAAGGAGGCCTTTCGCCCATCGAGCTCATGCCGGCTCTTTGAAAGAGCAATCCTGTTAGTCCCATTCCCCCGCTCTTTCCCTGTAGCCCTGCAAATTTTTTCCCTTCAAGTGTTCATCCAATTCCTTTTTGAAAACCACCATTGAATCTGCTTCCACCACCCTTTCAGGCAGCACATTCCAGATCAAAACTACTCACTGCGTAAAAAAGTTTTTCCTCCTGTCACCTTTGGTTCTTTTGCCAATCATCTTAAATCTGTGTCCTCTGCTTCTCGACCCTCTGCCAATGGGAACAGATCCTCTTTATTTATTTTATCTAAACCCTTTGAACACTTTTATCAAATCTCCTCAACCTTCTCTGCTCTAAGGAGAACAACCTCAGCTTCTCCAGTCTATCAACATAACTGAAGTCCCTCATCACTGGGAATATTCCAGTAAATCTTTTCTGCACTGTCTCCAAGGCCTTCACATCCTTCCTAAAGTGTGATGCCCAGATTGGACACAATACTCCAGCTGTACCAGTGTTTCAGAAAGGTTCAACATAACTTCCTTGCTTTTGTACTCTATGCCTTTATTTATAAAACCCAGGATTCCGTACGCTTTTTTAACCGCTTTTTCAACCTGTCCTGCCACCTTCAAAGATTTGTGCACATATACCCTCAGGTCCCTCTGTTCCTGCACCCCCTTTAGAATTGTACCATTTTGTTTATATTGCCTGTTCTCATTCTTCCGGCCAAAATGTATCACTTCGCACTTCTCTGCGTTAAATCTCCTCTGCCATGTGTCTGCCCATTCCACCAGCCTGTCTATGTCCTCTTGATGCCTATTACTATCCTCCTCACTGTTTACTACACTTCCAAGTTTTGTGTGTCATCTGCTTATTTTGAAATTGTGCCCTGTACACCCAAGTACAACTCATTAATAGCTCTTGAACCCACAACCATCTGACTCAGAGGCGAGAGTGCTACCCACTGACACTTGTACAGTGACTGGCTGGGTTGGAGGGCTATAGTGAGCCCTGGAGGAGCCGGCCCAGACTCGTTTCGCTTCCTGCTCTCTGGGTAACTGGATCCTGGCACACAGTTAGTTAACGCAGGACAGAGACAGGTTTCCACACGGTAGATGAATGATATGACACAATTTGGAGCATGTTACAGTGTAGTAATGCCTTGGGGTGAAGGGCGGGTGGGGTGGTTTGAGAACATGCTGGGAAACCACAAGCATGAAACTCAAACGGTTTCTCATCATCTCAACTGTGAAGTTAGTTGCATTCTTTGTACATGCTCCAGCCTGCATTCTGCTGTGGAATTCATGCAGCCGGAGAGGGGGTGAGTTTAATCCGCCTGGGGAGGACAAACCCTCCTGCTGGAGAACACTCTGATACAACAACAGCAACAACTTGCATTTATATAGCGCCTTTAATGTAGTAAAACGTCCCAAGGCGCTTCACAGGAGTGTTATCAAACAGAATTTGACACTGAGCCACATAAGGAGATAATAGGACAAGTGACCAAAAGCTTGGTAAAAAAGAGAGAGGTTTTAAGGAGCATCTTAAAGGAGGAGAGAAAGGTACAGAGGCAGAGAGGTTTAGGGAGGAAATTCCAGATCTTTAGGGCCTAGGCAGCTGAAGGCACAGCTGCCAGTAGTGGAGCGATTTAAAATCGGGGATGTGCAAGTCGCCAGAATTGGAGGAGCACAGAGATCTCGGAGAGTTGTAGGGCTGGAGGAGGTTTAAGAGATAGGGAGGGGCGAGTCCATCGAGGGATTTGAACACGAGGTAGAGAACTTTAAAATCGAGGCGTTGCCGGACCGGGAGCCAATATAGGTCAGCAAGCACAGGAGATGGGTGAAAGCGAGTTAGCTTACGGGCAGCATCCTAACTCAAGTTTATGGAGGGTGGAAGATAGGAGGCCGGCCAAGAGAGCATTGTAATAGTCAAGGCTAGAGGTAACAAAGGCATGGATGAGGGTTTCAGCAGCTGATGAGCCGAGGCAGGGGCGAAGACGGGCAATGTTATAGAGGTGGAAGTAGGCGGTCTTGGTGATGGAGCAGACGTGTGGTTGGAAGCTCATCTCAGGGTCAAATAGGACACCAAGGTTGCAAACAGTCTGGTTCACAGTGAGGCTGTGCCCACAGGGGATTGGGAAGCCTGTGTATCTATAGGTGGAGCGCGTGTAGCAGTTACATAGACACATTTTTTTTATATTGAGAAACCCCCACTTCCTTCCCGTGGGGTAAAGGGCCAGGCCCAAAGTGCAGGGCAGCACCAAAGATGAAACGCTTGAGAGAAGAAGCAGTCAAGTGTCAGTTTAGCTATATTGGTATCACTCTTGTCTCTGTGTCAGAAGGTCGTGGGTTCAAGTCCCACTCCAGGTCTGGAGCCCATCATCCAGGTTGACACTCCCAGCACAGTACTGAGGGAGTGCTGCATTGTTGGAGGTGCCGTCTTTTGGATGAGATGCTAAACTGAGGCCCTGTCTGGCTCTTCAGGTGGATGTTAAAGATCCCATGGCATTATTGGAAAAAGAGTAGGGAGATGTCCCAGAGTCCTAACCAACATACATCCCTCAACCAGTGGCACCAAAAACAGACATCTGGGACCTTGCTGTGCAGAAATTGGCTGCCCCGTTTACCTACATAACAACAGTGACTACACAAGAGAAGTAATTTACACAAGTAAAGTAGTTTAGGGCCTCCTGAGAGTGTGAGAAAGTACTTTATAAATGTATGTGCTTTTTTAAATCAGGCAGTTGTGTTCAGTTGACAACAAGTTTGGCTTTGAAAACTTGTCTAGAAGGGAAGCCTGAGGGAGGTGAAGACCCACAAGGGTGAGAGTCTGAGGTACAGCTCCAAGGTGTGCTAGATCTGTGGGAGCTGGAGCTACAGCCCAGGGGGGTACTAGATCTGTGGGATCTGGAGGTACAGCCCAGGGGGGTACTAGATCTGTAGGATCTGGAGGTACAACCCAGGGGGATACTAGATCTGTGTGATCTGAGGGTACAGCTCAGGGGGTACTAGATCTGGAGGTACAACCCAGGGGGGTACTAGATCTGTAGGATTTGGAGGTACAACCTAGGGGGGTACTAGATCTGTGGGATCTGGAGGTATAGCCTAGGGGGTACTAGATCTGTGGGATCTGGAGGTACAGCCCGGGGTGGGGGTGGGGGTACTAGATTGATTGATTGATTAGGAATATGCTGGGAAAGCAGACACATATGGAACATGTCCCGTGTGTAACTGGACAGTAGTCAGGGATGCCAATCTCTAAGGGCTGGCAACACTCAGTGGGCATCCCTCTGAACCCGGAGCTCGCTGATTCACTGATGTTTCTCTTGTTCTCTCCTGGTTCCCCTCCACCCCCATTATGTAGCAACGTTCTCAACAAATCCCCAGTACAGACTGACACTGCTCGAGGAGGATAATGATCCAGATGATGATGAACTGTCCTGCACGGTCGCTGTGGAACTCCTCCAGAAACACGGCCGAAACAAGGAGAAGATCGAATTCCTCTACATAGCATTCCAAATCTTCGCAGTGAGTAACTCCAACATCATCAGACACACACAGAGCTGCATGTGCTGAACAGTGTGTTACACAGAGGGTGCTGTAAATACTGAGCAGTGTGTTACACAGAGGGTGCTGTAAATACTGAGCAGTGTGTTACACAGAGGGTGCTGTAAATACTGAGCAGTGTGTTACACGGAGGGTGCTGTAAATACTGAGCAGTGTGTTACACAGAGGGTGCTGTAAATACTGAACAGTGTGTTACACAGAGGGTGCTGTAAATACTGAACAGTGTGTTACACAGAGGGTGCTGTAAATACTGAGCAGTGTATTACACAGAGGGTGCTGTAAATACTGAACAATGTGTTACACAGAGGGTGCTGTAAATACTGAACAATGTGTTGCACGGAGGGTGCTGTAAATACTGAACAGTGTGTTACACAGAGGGTGCTGTAAATACTGAGCAGTGTATTACACAGAGGGTGCTGTAAATACTGAACAATGTGTTACACAGAGGGTGCTGTAAATACTGAACAATGTGTTACACAGAGGGTGCTGTAAATACTGAACAGTGTGTTACACAGAGGGTGCTGTAAATACTGAACAGTGTGTTATATGGGTGGGGTTGGGCGCTGTATGTGCTATTAGGATAGTAACCCCTTTGTGTTTCTCTTACAGATCCCTTCACAGGTACGTATCCAGCTGCCCCGATACTGCCCTTGGACGTCTGTTGGAAATATTTAGGAGATCTGGTTACCCTCCTCTCCTCCCACCAACCCCCCAGCCCCCGCCGATGATGATTGTCTGCACTCACGGCTGATGAGCCAGATAAACAGGAGAATTCCACAGCGCTGTGACCCCCCATTATTCCGACGTCACGGGGAGTCCATTTTACTGATTCCCCCCGTACCCCGCATGGTTCACAAGATCCCAAGATAGTTATGGATGAGGGTGGCCGTTTTAATTCCTCCACACAGAACAACCCCACACTCTCCCACTGCAACATCCAATTATTTGTTGAATGAGTCCAGAGCTTTCCCCTTCCATGCCCTACCCAGAGTCCATTCCATGTACTGTGTGAAGAGGAACCTCTTGTTACCACTCCTAAATTTACCTTTTACTAGTTTGAACCTGTGTCCTCCTTGTCCTACTCTTACAGTATGAGTATATTACTAATATAAAGTAATATTCTGGATTTAGCTTTATCATTCCCTTAACAAGCTTATATCCCTCTTTAAGGTCACCTCTCAGAGCACAAGTCTCTCCAGTATTTCCCCATAACTCAAACCCTGACACTAGTGATCAGCCCTGTGGTTCTTCTCTGCACTGCCGCCAGTGTTTGACTGTCTCCCTTGTGTCTCAGTGACCAGAACGGGACACCGTTCTCAGGGTGCGGCCTGACCAAAGCCCTGCACAGTTCGATCACGACCGCCTCTGACTTATATTCTGTTGGTTTTGTTGATTGAAGCTCTGCATTGGATGGACATGTAATACAAAAGGTAGGTGGGCCTTTGGGTGATATACCTCATGGTCACTGTTGTCTCCTGGAACTCATTTCCAATCACCTTTGGCGGTCCGAGTGGAATTTCCCAGAACTCTTTTTTTTTAATCTGAATTGGCCCAGGGTCTTTTTCAATCTGTTTTTTTTGCCTGTCCCAGGAGACTACATTACTGCTGGTGGGTGGGAACTACTGCGGGTCATGTTGCAACTTGACTGAATGGGACAGACTCAATGGACCAGCTTGTCTTTCTCTGCCCATCTTTTTCGTATATTGAGTTTTGAGTCTACTAAGACTTCTAGATACCTTTTAGCTTCACCGCTAACTCTTTCCACACCGTTCCTGGACTCCGTCCATTGCCCATTTTCCCTGCCTCTCAGGTTCCCTCTGAGTGCGGAACCCAATGCTGTTGCAGTCAGACCCAGCCTAACTTGTTTCCCCCCTCAACTGAAAGTACTACCAGCAGCTGTGAAGCGAGCAGATCCTACTGCCAGCTCACAGGCTAGACTCCGTCATGGCTTTGGTCGTGGGCAGGTTGACCTGTGACCTGTGAGGTCATCTGTATGGGCTGGCATTAAGCCCTCACTGTTGTCGACAGTACTTTTGCAGTGGCTGACCAGATACTGGCCGTTCCCTGGCATCCTAGAACATTATGGCCAGACTAACCATGTGGGCACTATTTCCCCCTGCTGACACCAATCAGTCTAAACCAGGCTGATCTGACAGTGAACGAGCTGAATCACATCTCAGAAGGACTCGCAGTGTAACCGTTCAGTAACATTGAGCAAGACGTGAATGAGTCGTGGCTTGTTCAGCTTTCCCTCACTAACACACATGCGGGAGTCCAAGTGGATTGTTAAGTAGGAGAAACTAATGAGGCAGCATGTAATCACATGCTCCGCTGTAATTAACAGGTTTGCTCACACCTCTAATAATTATTCCATCAAGTTTCAGAACAAGACCTCCCCCTTTGGCAAGAAGTTCTTCCGTCATCAAAGGCCTGTGTTTCAGTCAGGTGATTACATCAACAGCCGGGCAGTGACTAGGCGCCTGCAGCTCCCTCCGGGCGAGTATGTCATCGTGCCATCCACGTTCAAGAAAAAGGAGGGAGAGTTCTTTCTGCGGATTTTTGCAAAGAAAAACAACGTGTCCAGGTACAACATCGAGGGCAACCGTTAAACTCAATGGGGACGGAATAGTTTCACTCTCTGTGGAATGTCAGTGAATTCACATCGCATTAATCCTGCGCACAAATTTATTATTTAAAAATTTTGTTCCACAACCTGCCCCATTCTTGAGGGCAGATTTCTGTCTGTCCAACCTGGGTGTAACATACTGCCTGGGCATAACGTACCATCTAGGTGTAACGAACCGCCCAGAGCCAGATTAAAAGTTCTTGCGACCCTGGACACCAAGAACATTTGGGGGCCCATCAGGGAAGATTGAGCAGGCTAAGTTTCTTTTCTGTGGAAAAGGGAAGACTAAGAGGAGACCTGATAGGGATTTTTAAAGTTATGAAGGAGTTCATGATCTGGACAAATCCAACCCGGCCAATTACCGCCCCATCAGCCTACTGCCAATCATCAGCAAAGTAATGTAAGGAGTTGTCAACAATGCTATGAAGGGGCATTTACTCATCAATAAACTGCTCACCCGGTGTTCCTGGGTTTAAGAACATTAGAAATAGGAGCAGGAGTAGGCCATACAACCCCTCGAGCCTGCTCCGCCATTCAGTAAGATCGTGGCTGATCTTTGGTCCTAGGGAGAAATAGTGCCCACATGGTTAGTCTGGCCATAATGTTCTATGATGCCAGGGAACAGCCAGTATCTGGTCAGCCACTGCAAAAGTAACGTCGACAACAGTGAGGGCTTAATGTCAGCCCATACAGATGACCTCACAGGTTACAGGTCAACCTGCCCATGACCAAAGCCATGACGTAGTCTGGCCTGTGAGCTGGCAGTAGGATCTGCTCGCTTCACAGCTACTGGTAGTACGTTCAGTTGGGGGAAAACTTTCCTGCCCGGTCCCCTTATCCCTTGAATCCCTTGATTCCCCTTGAGTCCAAAAATCTATCTATCTCGATGAAATTTCAACGACTCAGCATCCACAGCCCTCTGGGGTAGAGAATTCCAAAGATTCACAACCCTCTGAGTGAAGAAATTCCTCCTCATCTCAGTCTAAAATGGCTGACCCCTCATCCTGAGACTCTGCCCCCTAGTCTAGACTCGCCAGCCGGGGGAAACAACCTCCACCCTGTCAAGCCCCCTCAGAATCTTATATGTTTCAATGAGATCCCCTCTCATTCTTCTAAACTCCAGAGAGTATAGGCCCATTTTACTCAATCTCTCCTCATAGGACAACCCTCTCATCCCAGGAATTAATCTAGTGAACCTCCATTGCACCGCTTCTAAGGCAAGTATATCCTTCTTTGGATAAGGAGACCAAAACTGTATGCAGTACTCCAGGTGTGGTCTCATCAAAGCCCTGTACAATTGTAGTAAGATTTCCTTACTCTTGTATTCCAACCCGCTTGCAATAAAGGCCAACATGCCATTTGCCTTCCTAATTGCTTGTTGTACCTGCATGTTAACTTTCTGTGTTTCTTGTACGAGGACACCCAGATCTCTGAACACCAACATTTAATAGTTTCTCACAATTTAAAAAATATTCTGCTTTTCTATTCTTCCTACCAAAGTGAATAACCTCACATTTCCCCACATTATACTCCATCTGCCACCTTCTTGCCCACTCACTTAACCTGACTATATCCCTTTGCAGACTCTTTGTGTCTTTCTCACAGCTTACTTTCCCACCTACCTTTGTATCGTCAGCAAACTTGGATACATTACACTCGGTCCCTTCATCTAAGTCATTAATATAGATTGTAAACAGCTGAGGCCCCAGCACTGATCCTTGCGGCACCCCACTAGTTACAGCCTGCCAACCTGAAAATGACCCGTTTATCCCTACTCTCTGTTTTCTGTCCGTTAACCAATCCTCTATCCATGTTAATATGTTACCCCCAACCCCACGAGCCCTTATCTTGCATAGCGACCTTTTATGCGGCACCTTATCGAATGCCTTTTGGAAATCCAAATATACAACATCCACTGGTTCCCCTTTATCTACCCTGGTAGTTACATCTTCAAAGAACTCTAATAAATTTGTTAAACACGATTTCCCTTTCATAAAACCAGTTGACTCTGCCTAATTGTAATATGATTTTCTAAGTGCCCTGTTATCACTTCCTCAATGGATTCCAGCATTTTCCTGACGACTGATGTCAGGCTAACTGGCCTGTGGTTCCCTGTTTTCTCTCTCCCTCCTTTCTTGAATAGTGCTGTTATATTTGCTACCTTCCAATCCACTGGGACCATTGTAGAATCTAGGGAATTTTGGAAGATCGTAACCAATGCATCCACTATCTCTGCAGCCACCTCTTTTAGAACCCTCGGATGTAGGCCATCAGGTCCAGGGGATTTGTTGGCTTTTAGTCCCTTTAGTTTGTCTAGTACTTTTTCTGTACTGATATTAATTGTTTTATGTTCCTCGCTCTTATTTGCCTCTTGGTTCCCCACTATTTTTGGTATACTTTTTGTGTCTTCTACTGTGAAGACAGATACAAAATATTTGTTTAACGTCTCTGCCATTTCCTTATTCCCCATTATAATTTCTCCTGTTTTAGCCTCTAAGGGACCAACGTTTACTTTTGCTACTCTCTTCCTTTTTACATACTTGTAGAAGTTCTTACAATCTATTTTTATATTTCTTGCTACTTTACTCTCATATTCTATTTTCTCCCTTTTTATCAATTTTTTGGTCGTCCGTTGCTGGTTTCTAAAACTCCCAATCCTCAGGCTTACTATTATTCTTCACAACATTATAAGCCTCTTCTTTTAATCTAATACTATTCTTAACTTCTTTAGTTAGCCATGGATGAATCGCATTTCCCGTGGAGTTTTTATTTTTCAATGGAATGTATATGCGTTGAGAACTCTGAAATATTTCTTTAAATGCCTGCCACTGCTTATCTACCGTTATATCTTGTAATCTAATTTCCCAATCTATCTTAGCTAATTCACCCCTCATACCTATGTAGTGGCTTTATTTAAGTTTAAGACTCTAGTTTTGGACTTAAGCCTGTCACTCTCAAACACAATGTGAAATTCTATCATATTATGATCACCCTTCCCCAGAGGATCCTTTACTATGAGATTACTAAACCTGTCTCATTACACAATACAAGATCTAAACTAGCCTGTTCCCTGGTTGGTTCCACGATGTATTATTCTAGGAAACTGTCTCGAATACATTCCATGAACTCATCATTCCGACTGCCTTTGTCAGTTTGATTTGCCCAGTCTATATGAAAATTAAAGTCCCCCACATTATTGTATTACCTTTGTTACAAGCTCCTATTATTTCTTGATTAATACCCTGTCCAACGGTAAAGCTACTGTTAGGGGGCCTATAAACTTCTCCCACCAGTGTTTTCTGCCCCTTGTTATTTCTTATCTCCATCCATACTGATTCTACTTACTGATCTTCCGAGCCAAGATCCTTTCTCACCACTGTCCTTATGTCATCCTATATTACCAGGGCTACACCCCCTCCTTTTCCATTCTGCCTATCTTTCCGAACCGTCAAGTACCCTGGAATATTTAGTTCCCAACCTTGGCCACCTTGCACGTCTCTGTAATGGCTATTAAATCAACCTGTTTATCTCTATTTTGGCCACTAATTCGACTATCTTGTTACAAATGCTTCATGCATTCAGATAAAGAGCCTTTAATTTTAACTTTTTAATTATCAATCCCTGCTTTGACCTTATTCGTTGATGCACTATTTCGGTTAAGCTCTCTGTCCCTTCCTGTCACACTCTGCTTATCTTTAGCCAAATCACTACACTGCTCTGTTGCCTTGTCTTTTCTCTTTTGATTTCTAAATTTCCCCTCACCTGACCCCCCCCAATCTTTTTAGTTTAAAGCCCTATCTTCAGCCCTGGTTATTCGATTCGCCAGGACACTGGTCCCAACCCAGTTTAAGTGGAGCCTGTCCCAACGGAACAGCTCCTTCTTTCCCCAGTACTGGTGCCAGTGCGTCATGAATCGAAACCCCTTCCTCTTCCTTTGAGCCACGCATTTAACTCTCTGATCTGCATGACCCTATGCCGATTTGCGTGTGGCTCAGGTGATCCAGAGATTATTACCTTTGAGGTTCTGCTCATTAATTTAGATCTCAGCTCCTCGAACTCCCTCAGCAGAACCTCATTCTTAGTTCTACCTATGTCGTTGGTTCCTATGTGGGCTGCGACAACTGGATCCTCCCCCTGGTGCTCCAAGTTCTTTGCCAGCCGCGAGGAGATACCCTTGTGTTAAATCCCTGGTGTTTCTAGCTTTAAATCCCTGATCTTTCTGGATTTTAATCCCTGGTCTTTCTGGCTTTAAATCCCTGGTGTTCTGGGTTTATATCCGCGGTGTTTCTGGGTTTAAATCCCTGGTGATTCTTTCACATTCAATGAGAGAGTCACAGTTGATGCAATGTGGTCTCATGGGCAGCTCCACTGCTGTTTGTGTTGTAATCATCAGTTTCTGTTTTTACAGAGAGAACAGCATCACCACCAGCACCTTCAACCCGCAGGTAATTGTGAGGGGGGGAGGGGGAGGGGCACGGAAGTGAGGAGTCGGTCCTGCTCCACCCCCTCTACACTGACCCATCAAACTCTCCCAGGGCAGGAACAGCACGGGTTAGATACAGAGTAAAGCTCCCTCTGCACTGTCCCATCAAACAGTCCCAGGGCAGGTACAGCACGGGATAGATACAGAGTAAAGCTCCCTCTACACTCCCAGGCCAGGCACAGCACAGGTTAGATACAGAGTAAAGTTCCCTCTGCACTGTCCCATCAAACACTCCCACGGCAGGTACAGCACGGGTTAGATATAGAGTAAAGCTCTCTCTACACTCCCAGGCCAGGTACAGCATGGGTTAGATACAGAGTAAAGTTCCCTCTGCACTGTCCCATCTAACACTCCCAGGGCAAGCACAGCATGGGTTAGATACAGAGTAAAGTTCCCTCTACACTGTCCCATCTAACACTCCAAGGGCAAGCACAGCACGGGTTAGATATAGAGTAAAGTTCCCTCTGCACTGTCCCATCTAACACTCCAAGGGCAAGCACAGCACGGGTTAGATATAGAGTAAAGCTCCCTCTACACTCCCAGGGCAGGTACAGCACAGGTTAGATACAGAGTAAAGTTTCCTCTGCACTGTCCCATCAATTTGCCTCAGCCCCATCCTTGGATGTGACTCACTGGGACATTTTCTATTTCCTACATCGATAAACTCAGTCTCTTAAATTATTGACCGTTTGGATTGAACATTCATTGGTTTTAAATTGCGACTGACCAAACTCCCTGCATACTGGCTGTGGCAGCCAGAGAGGGGCTGGGCTACCTTTGTGTCAAGATCCCATGACCTGCAGTGACCTACTGGTCAACTTCAAGTACAGTGTGCGGCTGATATCTGTGTCATGGTTTATTGCCATGGAAATGTTTCTCTGACCTGGATGTCTCCCCAGATATCAGAACATCAACCAATTTAGACTGGGGCCTCTCAGTGCTGATGACAGGAGGGAGGGCTCGAGTTCCGAGATTATTCCCGCGGCATTAAAAAAAACTCTTAGGTAACTGGACTTTTATTCAAAGTAAAGAGAGCTTTCTGTGTCCATGTTATCATAGACATTTCCATCCACAAATGCATGGTGTCGATTGCACAGTGACAGAACTGTGCACTCTCCCCCCTCCTTTATCATCACTGATAGATTCGCTCGATTATCTGAATTCTCCCTATGCTGCCCCTTTTTGAATTTAATTTGTCCTCATTTTCTGCCTTTTTTGTTCCAGATTGTTTGGACAGAGACTGACACTTCCTACACGGAAAGAAGCGTGTTGGATCTCCTGAAGGATGCTACAAGCCTGGTACGTGTTACCCTGTGTAGGTGACAGAGCCCGGTACGTGTTACCCTGTGTAGGTGACAGAGCCCGGTACATGTTATCCTGTGAGGGTGATAGCCCGGTACATGTTATCCTGTGTAGGTGACAGAGCCCGGTACGTGTCACCCTGTGTAGGTGACAGAGCCCGGTACATGTTATCCTGTGAGGGTGATAGCCCGGTACATGTTATCCTGTGTAGGTGACAGAGCCCGGTACATGTTATCCTGTGTAGGTGACAGAGCCCGGTACATGTTATCCTGTGTAGGAGCCAGAGCCCGGTACGTGTTACCTTGTGTAGGTGATAGCTGATTTCTTCATTCAGATTTACAGCTACACAAACAGAAAAAGCTCCCACACCTGACCATGGATTAACACCAGGTGGATTATCCTGCTTATTTCACGGATATGTTGTTAAATATCTATCCTCCTCTCTTACAGAACAACACCCTGAGTGCCTCAGAATTCATGGAGATCTTCAACTCAGGTTGGTGAGACCTGTAGATAGCACGTAATCCGCCGCCTGGCCAATAACACTGGGGACAGGCTCCCTAACTAATAGTCCAAGAGAATAACCTACCCCTTGGCCAATAGCATGCGTAACTGAGCCACTCCATGGCCCATACCACAAGCGAGTGACTGTCTCTAGAGCTGGACGCCCCGCAGCACAGGACCCCCCCAATGTGCCCGAGTTCTGTCACACACCCAGGAGAGTGTGTGAGATGGACTCTGGAGTATTACAGGGGCTCACGATTGGGGCATGAATAGCGGAGAACAGCCCTCCACCCCCCCACCTTACAGACCCCAGAGCAGCAGAAAATATATATGTAAAATAAAAATGCTTTTGAATATTAATTCTTTCTTTCACGGTCTTTCTCTTTCTCGCTCTCTGTCTCTTGCTCTGTCTCTCTCTCTCTCTCTCTCTGTCTCTCTCTCTCCTTCCCTTCCCCCCTATCTCCCAACAGCCTCCCCTGATAGGTTCTACCTGACGCTGGAGACCTGCTGCAGTTTGGTGTTTGCAGTCGATGTATCTTTTACAGAAACTGTTTGCTAATAACATGAGGCGGGGTCAGAGTGCGCCATGGAGTGAGGTGGGATCGGGGTGCGCCATTTTGTGAGGTGGGGTCAGAGTGCGCTGTGGTGTGAGGTGGGGTCAGAGTGCACCGTGGTGCGAGGTGGGGTCAGAATGCGCCCTGGTGTGAGGTGGGGTCAGAATGCGCCCTGGTGTGAGGTGGGGTCAGAGTGCGCCCTGGTGTGAGGTGGGGTCAGAATGCGCCCTGGTGTGAGGTGGGGTCAGAGTGCGCCCTGGTGTGAGGTGGGGTCAGAATGCGCCCTGGTGTGAGGTGGGGTCAGAGTGCGCCGTGGTGTGAGGTGGGGTCAGAATGCGCCCTGGTGTGAGGTGGGGGCCGAGTGTGACGTGGTGTGAGGTGGGGGCCGAGTGTGACGTGGTGTGAGGTGGGGGCCGAGTGTGACGTGGTGTGAGGTGGGGGCCGAGTGTGACGTGGTGTGAGGTGGGGTCAGAGTGTGACGTGGTGTGAGGTGGGGTCAGAGTGTGACGTGGTGTGAGGTGGGGGCCGAGTGTGACGTGGTGTGAGGTGGGGGCCAAGTGTGACGTGGTGTGAGGTGGGGGCCAAGTGTGACGTGGTGTGAGGTGGGGGCCAAGTGTGACGTGGTGTGAGGTGGGGGCCGAGTGTGACGTGGTGTGAGGTGGGGGCCAAGTGTGACGTGGTGTGAGGTGGGGGTCTGAATGCTCCAGTGTGCTGAGTGGAAGGTCAGTTCCCTCCCAGTGTGAGGTGGGGGTCAGTTCCCTCCCAGTGTGAGGTGGGGGTCAGTTCCCTCCCAGTGTGAGGTGGGGGTCAGTTCCCTCCCAGTGTGAGGTGGGGGTCAGTTCCCTCCCAGTGTGAGGTGGGGGTCAGTTCCCTCCCAGTGTGAGGTGGGGGTCAGTTCCCTCCCAGTGTGAGGTGGGGGTCAGTTCCCTCCCAGTGTGAGGTGGGGGTCAGTTCCCTCCCAGTGTGAGGTGGGGGTCAGTTCCCTCCCAGTGTGAGGTGGGGGTCAGTTCCCTCCCAGTGTGAGGTGGGGGTCCATGCAGTGTTAACCGCTGATCTGTGTCTCCCACTTGAAGCCGGATCCTGTGGAGTTTTATAAATTGTGAACTTGACTAGTCAACAAATAAGAATTCCAGCAACAGAACATTCCAGAAGGAGATCTCTGTCAGAAACCAGATAATCATTGATGTAAAAGCCTTAAAACGGTTTCCTGTTCCTGTGATTTTTGGACAGTTTCTGAGATTGTTAAATAACCTTAACATTTGATGCCCAGGCCCCCGGTCAACAGGGATGGCTGGAACCCCAGGAGGCAGAACAGCTGGTGATACAGGTGAAGAAACTGCAGGTAAGTAAATCATCTCTCGGAGAGTATAGGGAGAGTGAGTAGATCATCTCTCGGAGAGTGTAGGGAGAGTGAGTAGATCATCTCTCGGAGAGTGGGTAGATCATCTCTCGGAGAGTGGGTAGATCATCTCTCGGAGAGTGGGTAGATCATCTCTCGGAGAGTGAGTAGATCATCTCTCGGAGAGTGTAGGGAGAGTGAGTAGATCATCTCTCGGAGAGTGTAGGGAGAGTGAGTAGATCATCTCTCGGAGAGTGTAGGGAGAGTGAGTAGATCATCTCTCGGAGAGTGTAGGGAGAGTGAGTAGATCATCTCTCGGAGAGTGTAGGGAGAGTGAGTAGATCATCTCTCGGAGAGTGTAGGGAGAGTGAGTAGATCATCTCTCGGAGAGTGTAGGGAGAGTGAGTAGATCATCTCTCGGAGAGTGAGTGGATCATCTCTCGGAGAGTGTGAGGGACATTGAGTAGATCATCTCTGTGAGAGCATTGTGCGGAGGGAGAGTGTGAGGGATGGGTGACTGTGGTGACATTGAGACGGAGGAGCTTGCGACAGGTTTACGATTCCACCTCTTCATGATCGCAGGATATTTTTGACAAGTTTGCGGATGAAGATTCTGGCCTCATGAACTCCATTGATCTTCGCCCAGCGTTGTCTTGCGCAGGTAAGACTGACTCCGTGGTTTCAGGTTGTAAAATTGTCTGCCTTCAAAGACCGCACCCCCCGCCCCCGCAGCACATCCCCTGTGTTTGAGCCCACGCTGGGCGGTGGAAGCTGAGTGACCGCGTATCTAGTTTGAGCCGGAAGCTCCGGATTGGGGGTGAGGGTGGTGCGACCCAGTAATTGTTACAACCAAGACGGCACCGTGAGAGCCCGGAGTCGAATGTCGGTTTCACCAGTGCCCCTTTCCCATTCGGTGCACATCGAGCTCACTGGGGCCGGGGTCACAAGACCATCAACGCAGCCCTGAGGCATGAGCAACATCACAGGGCAGTGGATGGTACGGACAGGCATCTGGAGAAAAAGAGGGAGCGTTACCCTCAGGGGAAAATGGAATCTCAGCTCCCCCAGGCCTGCAGATCTTCCCTCACACTAAGCCCACAGGAACCTCCCCTCACACTAAGCCCACAGGAACCTCCCCTCACACTAAGCCCACAGGTACCTCCCCTCACACTAAGCCCACAGGTACCTCCCTCACACTAAGCCCACAGGAACCTCCCCTCACACTAAGCCCACAGGTACCTCCCTCACACTAAGCCCACAGGAACCTCCCTCACACTAAGCCCACAGGTACCTCCCTCACACTAAGCCCACAGGAACCTCCCCTCACACTAAGCCCACAGGTACCTCCCTCACACTAAGCCCACAGGAACCTCCCTCACACTAAGCCCACAGGAACCTCCCCTCACACTAAGCCCACAGGTACCTCCCCTCACACTAAGCCCACAGGTACCTCCCCTCACACTAAGCCCACAGGAACCTCCCTCACACTAAGCCCACAGGTACCTCCCTCACACTAAGCCCACAGGAACCTCCCCTCACACTAAGCCCACAGGTACCTCCCTCACACTAAGCCCACAGGAACCTCCCCTCACACTAAGCCCACAGGTACCTCCCTCACACTAAGCCCACAGGAACCTCCCCTCACACTAAGCCCACAGGTACCTCCCTCACACTAAGCCCACAGGAACCTCCCTCACACTAAGCCCACAGGAACCTCCCCTCACACTAAGCCCACAGGAACCTCCCCTCACACTAAGCCCACAGGAACCTCCCCTCACACTAAGCCCACAGTAACCTCCCCTCACACTAAGCCCACAGGAACCTCCCCTCACACGAAGCCCACAGGAACCTCCCCTCACACTAAGCCCACAGGTACCTCCCTCACACTAAGCCCACAGGTACCTCCCCTCACACTAAGCCCACAGGTAACCCCCCTCACACTAAGCCCACAGGTAACTCCCCTCACACTGAGCCTACAGGTAACCCCCCTCTCACACTGAGCCCACAGGTGGCTCCTCTCACACTGAGCCTACAAGTAACTCCCCTCTCACACTGAGCCAACAGGTGACTTCTCTCACACTGAGCCCACAGGTGACTCCCCTCACACGGAGCCCACAGGTGACTCCCCTCACACGGAGCCCACAGGTGACTCCCCTCACACGGAGCCCACAGGTGGCTCCTCTCACACTGAGCCTACAAGTAACTCCCCTCTCACACTGAGCCCACAGGTGACTTCTCTCACACTGAGCCCACAGGTGACTCCCCTCACACGGAACCCACAGGTGACTCCCCTCACACGGAGCCCACAGGTGGCTCCTCTCACACTGAGCCGACAAGTAACTCCCCTCACACAGAGCCCACAGGTGGCTCCTCTCACACTGAGCCTACAAGTAACTCCCCTCTCACACTGAGCCCACAGGTGACTTCTCTCACACTGAGCCCACAGGTGACTCCCCTCACACGGAGCCCACAGGTGACTCCCCTCACACGGAGCCCACAGGTGGCTCCTCTCACACTGAGCCTACAAGTAACTCCCCTCACACGGAGCCCACAGGTGACTCCCCTCACACGGAGCCCACAGGTGACTCCCCTCACACGGAGCCCACAGGTGGCTCCTCTCACACTGAGCCTACAAGTAACTCCACTCTCACACTGAGCCCACAGGTGACTTCTCTCACACTGAGCCCACAGGGAACTCCCCTCTCACTGAGCCTACAGGTGACTCCCCTCACACTGAGCCCACGGGTACCTCCCTCACACTGAGCCCACGGGTACCTCCCCTCACACTAAGCCAACAGGTACCTCCCCTCACACTAAGCCCACAGGTACCTCCCTCACACTAAGCCCACAGGTACCTCCCCTCACACTAAGCCCACAGGTACCTCCCCTCACACTAAGCCCACAGGTACCTTCCCTCACACTGAGCCCACGGGTACCTCCCCTCACACTAAGCCCACAGGTACCTCCCTCACACTGAGCCCACAGGTACCTCCCTCACACTAAGCCCACAGGTACCTCCCTCACACTAAGCCCACAGGTAACTCCCCTCACACTAAGCCCACAGGTACCTCCCTCACACTTAGCCCACAGGTAACTCCCCTCACATTAAGCCCACAGGTACCTCCCTCACACTGAGCCCACAGGTACCTCCCATCACACTAAGCCCACAGGTAACTCCCCTCACATTAAGCCCACAGGTACCATCCCTCACACTTAGCCCACAGGTGACTCCCCTCACACGGAGCCCACAGGTAACCTTCCCTCACACTGAGCCTACAGGTAAACCCCCTCTCACACTGAGCCCACAGGTAACTCCCCTCACACTGAGCCGACAGGTAACCCCCCTCTCACACTGAGCCCACAGGTGGCTCCTCTCACACTGAGCCTACAAGTAACTCCCCTCTCACACTGAGCCCACAGGTGACTTCTCTCACACTGAGCCCACAGGTAACTCCCCTCTCACTGAGCCTACCGGTGACTCCCCTCACACTGAGCCCACAGGTGACTCCCCTCACACTGAGCCCACAGGTGACTCCCCTCACACTGAGCCCACAGGTGACTCCCCACACACTGAGCCCACAGGTGACTCCCCACACACTGAGCCCACAGGTAACTCCCCTCACACTGAGCCCACAGGTAACTCCCCTCACACTGAGCCCACAGGTAACTCCCCTCTCACTGAGCCTACAGGTAACTCTCCTCACACTGAGCCCACAGGTGACTCCCCTCACACTGAGCCCACAGGTAACTCCCCTCACACTGAGCCCACAGGTAACTCCCCTCTCACTGAGCCTACAGGTAACTCTCCTCACACTGAGCCCACAGGTAACTCCCCTCACATTAAGCCCACAGGTACCTCCCTCACACTTAGCCCACAGGTGACTCCCCTCACACGGAGCCCACAGGTAACTCCCCTTGCACTGAGCCTACAGGTAACCCCCCTCTCACACTGAGCCCACAGGTGGCTCCTCTCACACTGAGCCGACAAGTAACTCCCCTCACACGGAGCCCACAGGTGGCTCCTCTCACACTGAGCCTACAAGTAACTCCCCTCTCACACTGAGCCCACAGGTGACTTCTCTCACACTGAGCCCACAGGTGACTTCTCTCACACTGAGCCCACAGGTGACTCCCCTCACACGGAGCCCACAGGTGACTCCCCTCACACGGAGCCCACAGGTGGCTCCTCTCACACTGAGCCCACAGGTAACTCCCCTCACACGGAGCCCACAGGTGACTCCCCTCACACGGAGCCCACAGGTGACTCCCCTCACACGGAGCCCACAGGTGGCTCCTCTCACACTGAGCCTACAAGTAACTCCACTCTCACACTGAGCCCACAGGTGACTTCTCTCACACTGAGCCCACAGGGAACTCCCCTCTCACTGAGCCTACAGGTGACTCCCCTCACACTGAGCCCACGGGTACCTCCCTCACACTGAGCCCACGGGTACCTCCCCTCACACTAAGCCAACAGATACCTCCCCTCACACTAAGCCCACAGGTACCTCCCTCACACTAAGCCCACAGGTACCTCCCCTCACACTAAGCCCACAGGTACCTCCCCTCACACTAAGCCCACAGGTACCTTCCCTCACACTGAGCCCACGGGTACCTCCCCTCACACTAAGCCCACAGGTACCTCCCTCACACTGAGCCCACAGGTACCTCCCTCACACTAAGCCCACAGGTACCTCCCTCACACTAAGCCCACAGGTAACTCCCCTCACACTAAGCCCACAGGTACCTCCCTCACACTTAGCCCACAGGTAACTCCCCTCACATTAAGCCCACAGGTACCTCCCTCACACTGAGCCCACAGGTACCTCCCATCACACTAAGCCCACAGGTAACTCCCCTCACATTAAGCCCACAGGTACCATCCCTCACACTTAGCCCACAGGTGACTCCCCTCACACGGAGCCCACAGGTAACCTTCCCTCACACTGAGCCTACAGGTAACCCCCCTCTCACACTGAGCCCACAGGTAACTCCCCTCACACTGAGCCGACAGGTAACCCCCCTCTCACACTGAGCCCACAGGTGGCTCCTCTCACACTGAGCCTACAAGTAACTCCCCTCTCACACTGAGCCCACAGGTGACTTCTCTCACACTGAGCCCACAGGTAACTCCCCTCTCACTGAGCCTACCGGTGACTCCCCTCACACTGAGCCCACAGGTGACTCCCCTCACACTGAGCCCACAGGTGACTCCCCTCACACTGAGCCCACAGGTGACTCCCCACACACTGAGCCCACAGGTGACTCCCCACACACTGAGCCCACAGGTAACTCCCCTCACACTGAGCCCACAGGTAACTCCCCTCACACTGAGCCCACAGGTAACTCCCCTCTCACTGAGCCTACAGGTAACTCTCCTCACACTGAGCCCACAGGTGACTCCCCTCACACTGAGCCCACAGGTAACTCCCCTCACACTGAGCCCACAGGTAACTCCCCTCTCACTGAGCCTACAGGTAACTCTCCTCACACTGAGCCCACAGGTAACTCCCCTCACATTAAGCCCACAGGTACCTCCCTCACACTTAGCCCACAGGTGACTCCCCTCACACGGAGCCCACAGGTAACTCCCCTTGCACTGAGCCTACAGGTAACCCCCCTCTCACACTGAGCCCACAGGTGGCTCCTCTCACACTGAGCCTACAAGTAACTCCCCTCTCACACTGAGCCCACAGGTAACTCCCCTCTCACTGAGCCTACAGGTGACTCCCCTCACACTGAGCCCACAGGTAACTCCCCTCACACTGAGCCCACAGGTAACTCCCCTCACACTGAGCCCACAGGTAACTCAGCTCACACTGAGCCCACAGGTAACTCCCCTCTCACTGAGCCTACAGGTAACTCTCCTCACACTGAGCCCACAGGTAACTCCCCTCTCACTGAGCCTACAGGTGACTCCCCTCACACTGAGCCCACAGGTACCTCCCTCACACTAAGCCCACAGGTACCTCCCCTCACACTAAGCCCACAGGTACCTCCCTCACACTAAGCCCACAGGTACCTCCCCTCACACGCAGCCCACAGGTACCTCCCCTCACACTAAGCCCACAGGTACCTCCCCTCACACTAAGCCCACAGGTACCTCCCTCACACTAAGCCCACAGGTACCTCCCTCACACTAAGCCCACAGGTACCTCCCTCACACTAAGCCCACAGGTACCTCCCTCACACTAAGCCCACGGGTACCTCCCTCACACTAAGCCCACAGGAACCTCCCCTCACACTAAGCCCACAGGTACCTCCCCTCACACTAAGCCCACAGGTACCTCCCTCACACTAAGCCCACAGGTACCTCCCTCACACTAAGCCCACAGGTAACTCTCCTCACACTAAGCCCACAGGTACCTCCCCTCACACTAAGCCCACAGGTACCTCCCTCACACTAAGCCCACAGGTACCTCCCTCACACTAAGCCCACAGGTAACTCCCCTCACACTAAGCCCACAGGTAACTCCCCTCACATTAAGCCCACAGGTACCTCCCTCACACTAAGCCCACAGGTACCTCCCTCACACTAAGCCCACAGGTAACTCTCCTCACACTAAGCCCACAGGTACCTCCCCTCACACTAAGCCCACAGGTACCTCCCTCACACTAAGCCCACAGGTACCTCCCTCACACTAAGCCCACAGGTAACTCCCCTCACACTAAGCCAACAGGTACCTCCCCTCACACTAAGCCCACAGGTACCTCCCTCACACTAAGCCCACAGGTACCTCCCCTCACACTAAGCCCACAGGTACCTCCCCTCACACTAAGCCCACAGGTACCTTCCCTCACACTGAGCCCACGGGTACCTCCCCTCACACTAAGCCCACAGGTACCTCCCTCACACTGAGCCCACAGGTACCTCCCTCACACTAAGCCCACAGGTACCTCCCTCACACTAAGCCCACAGGTAACTCCCCTCACACTAAGCCCACAGGTACCTCCCTCACACTTAGCCCACAGGTAACTCCCCTCACATTAAGCCCACAGGTACCTCCCTCACACTGAGCCCACAGGTACCTCCCCTCACACTAAGCCCACAGGTAACTCCCTCACACTAAGCCCACAGGTACCTCCCTCACACTAAGCCCACAGGTACCTCCCTCACACTAAGCCCACAGGTAACTCCCCTCACACTAAGCCCACAGGTAACTCCCCTCACATTAAGCCCACAGGTACCTCCCTCACACGCAGCCCACAGGTACCTCCCCTCACACTAAGCCCACAGGTACCTCCCCTCACACTAAGCCCACAGGTACCTCCCTCACACTAAGCCCACAGGTACCTCCCTCACACTAAGCCCACAGGTACCTCCCTCACACTAAGCCCACAGGTACCTCCCTCACACTAAGCCCACGGGTACCTCCCTCACACTAAGCCCACAGGAACCTCCCCTCACACTAAGCCCACAGGTACCTCCCCTCACACTAAGCCCACAGGTACCTCCCTCACACTAAGCCCACAGGTACCTCCCTCACACTAAGCCCACAGGTAACTCTCCTCACACTAAGCCCACAGGTACCTCCCCTCACACTAAGCCCACAGGTACCTCCCTCACACTAAGCCCACAGGTACCTCCCTCACACTAAGCCCACAGGTAACTCCCCTCACACTAAGCCCACAGGTAACTCCCCTCACATTAAGCCCACAGGTACCTCCCTCACACTAAGCCCACAGGTACCTCCCTCACACTAAGCCCACAGGTAACTCTCCTCACACTAAGCCCACAGGTACCTCCCCTCACACTAAGCCCACAGGTACCTCCCTCACACTAAGCCCACAGGTACCTCCCTCACACTAAGCCCACAGGTAACTCCCCTCACACTAAGCCAACAGGTACCTCCCCTCACACTAAGCCCACAGGTACCTCCCTCACACTAAGCCCACAGGTACCTCCCCTCACACTAAGCCCACAGGTACCTCCCCTCACACTAAGCCCACAGGTACCTTCCCTCACACTGAGCCCACGGGTACCTCCCCTCACACTAAGCCCACAGGTACCTCCCTCACACTGAGCCCACAGGTACCTCCCTCACACTAAGCCCACAGGTACCTCCCTCACACTAAGCCCACAGGTACCTCCCTCACACTAAGCCCACAGGTAACTCCCCTCACACTAAGCCCACAGGTACCTCCCTCACACTTAGCCCACAGGTAACTCCCCTCACATTAAGCCCACAGGTACCTCCCTCACACTGAGCCCACAGGTACCTCCCCTCACACTAAGCCCACAGGTAACTCCCCTCACATTAAGCCCACAGGTACCATCCCTCACACTTAGCCCACAGGTGACTCCCCTCACACGGAGCCCACAGGTAACCTTCCCTCACACTGAGCCGACAGGTAACCCCCCTCTAACACTGAGCCCACAGGTGGCTCCTCTCACACTGAGCCTACAAGTAACCCCCCTCTCACACTGAGCCCACAGGTAACTCCCCTCACACTGAGCCGACAGGTAACCCCCCTCTCACACTGAGCCCACAGGTGGCTCCTCTCACACTGAGCCTACAAGTAACTCCCCTCTCACACTGAGCCCACAGGTGACTTCTCTCACACTGAGCCTACAGGTGACTCCCCTCACACTGAGCCCACAGGTACCTCCCTCACACTAAGCCCACAGGTACCTCCCCTCACACTAAGCCCACAGGTACCTCCCTCACACTAAGCCCACAGGTACCTCCCCTCACACGCAGCCCACAGGTACCTCCCCTCACACTAAGCCCACAGGTACCTCCCCTCACACTAAGCCCACAGGTACCTCCCTCACACTAAGCCCACAGGTACCTCCCTCACACTAAGCCCACAGGTACCTCCCCTCACACTAAGCCCACAGGTACCTTCCCTCACACTGAGCCCACGGGTACCTCCCCTCACACTAAGCCCACAGGTACCTCCCTCACACTGAGCCCACAGGTACCTCCCTCACACTAAGCCCACAGGTACCTCCCTCACACTAAGCCCACAGGTAACTCCCCTCACACTAAGCCCACAGGTACCTCCCTCACACTTAGCCCACAGGTAACTCCCCTCACATTAAGCCCACAGGTACCTCCCTCACACTGAGCCCACAGGTACCTCCCTCACACTGAGCCCACAGGTACCTCCCCTCACACTAAGCCCACAGGTAACTCCCCTCACATTAAGCCCACAGGTACCATCCCTCACACTTAGCCCACAGGTGACTCCCCTCACATGGAGCCCACAGGTAACCTTCCCTCACACTGAGCCTACAGGTAACCCCCCTCTAACACTGAGCCCACAGGTGGCTCCTCTCACACTGAGCCTACAAGTAACCCCCCTCTCACACTGAGCCCACAGGTAACTCCCCTCACACTGAGCCGACAGGTAACCCCCCTCTCACACTGAGCCCACAGGTGGCTCCTCTCACACTGAGCCTACAAGTAACTCCCCTCTCACACTGAGCCCACAGGTGACTTCTCTCACACTGAGCCCACAGGTAACTCCCCTCTCACTGAGCCTACCGGTGACTCCCCTCACACTGAGCCCACAGGTGACTCCCCTCACACTGAGCCCACAGGTGACTCCCCTCACACTGAGCCCACAGGTGACTCCCCACACACTGAGCCCACAGGTAACTCCCCTCACACTGAGCCCACAGGTAACTCCCCTCACACTGAGCCCACAGGTAACTCCCCTCTCACTGAGCCTACAGGTAACTCTCCTCACACTGAGCCCACAGGTGACTCCCCTCACACTGAGCCCACAGGTAACTCCCCTCACACTGAGCCCACAGGTAACTCCCCTCTCACTGAGCCTACAGGTAACTCTCCTCACACTGAGCCCACAGGTAACTCCCCTCACATTAAGCCCACAGGTACCTCCCTCACACTTAGCCCACAGGTGACTCCCCTCACACTGAGCCCACAGGTAACTCCCCTCACACTGAGCCCACAGGTAACTCCCCTCACACTGAGCCCACAGGTAACTCAGCTCACACTGAGCCCACAGGTAACTCCCCTCTCACTGAGCCTACAGGTAACTCTCCTCACACTGAGCCCACAGGTAACTCCCCTCTCACTGAGCCTACAGGTGACTCCCCTCACACTGAGCCCACAGGTACCTCCCTCACACTAAGCCCACAGGTACCTCCCCTCACACTAAGCCCACAGGTACCTCCCTCACACTAAGCCCACAGGTACCTCCCTCACACTAAGCCCACAGGTACCTCCCCTCACACGCAGCCCACAGGTACCTCCCCTCACACTAAGCCCACAGGTACCTCCCCTCACACTAAGCCCACAGGTACCTCCCTCACACTAAGCCCACAGGTACCTCCCTCACACTAAGCCCACAGGTACCTCCCTCACACTAAGCCCACAGGTACCTCCCTCACACTAAGCCCACGGGTCCCTCCCTCACACTAAGCCCACAGGAACCTCCCCTCACACTAAGCCCACAGGTACCTCCCCTCACACTAAGCCCACAGGTACCTCCCTCACACTAAGCCCACAGGTACCTCCCTCACACTAAGCCCACAGGTAACTCTCCTCACACTAAGCCCACAGGTACCTCCCCTCACACTAAGCCCACAGGTACCTCCCTCACACTAAGCCCACAGGTACCTCCCTCACACTAAGCCCACAGGTAACTCCCCTCACACTAAGCCCACAGGTAACTCCCCTCACATTAAGCCCACAGGTACCTCCCTCACACTAAGCCCACAGGTACCTTACCTCACATTAAGCCCACAGGTACCTCCCTCACACTAAGCCCACAGGTACCTCCCCTCACACTAAGCCCACAGGTACCTCCCCTCACACTAAGCCCACAGGTACCTCCCCTCACACTCAGCCCACAGGTACCTCCCCTCACACTAAGCCCACAGGTACCTCCCCTCACACTAAGCCCACAGGTACCTCCCCTCACACTAAGCCCATAGGTACCTCCCTCACACTAAGCCCACAGGTACCTCCCTCACACTAAGCCCACAGGTACCTCCCCTCACACTAAGCCCACAGGTACCTCCCTCACACTAAGCCCACAGGTACCTCCCCTCACACTAAGCCCACAGGTACCTCCCCTCACACTAAGCCCACAGGTACCTCCCTCACACTAAGCCCACAGGTACCTCCCTCACACTAAGCCCACAGGTACCTCCCTCACACTTAGCCCACGGGTACCTCCCTCACACTAAGCCCACGGGTACCTCCCTCACACTAAGCCCACA
The DNA here is from genome assembly GCF_035084215.1 of Heptranchias perlo. Lineage (NCBI taxonomy): Eukaryota > Metazoa > Chordata > Chondrichthyes > Hexanchiformes > Hexanchidae > Heptranchias > Heptranchias perlo. The sequence continues at coordinate 8,489,643 of NC_090365.1, read as the reverse complement.
GGTACCTCCCTCACACGGAGCCCACAGGTAACTCCCCTCACACTGAGCCTATAGGTAACCCCCCTCTCACACTGAGCCCACAGGTGGCTCCTCTCACACTGAGCCTACAAGTAACTCCCCTCTCACACTGAGCCCACAGGTGACTTCTCTCACACTGAGCCCACAGGTGACTCCCCTCACACGGAGCCCACAGGTGACTCCCCTCACACGGAGCCCACAGGTGACTCCCCTCACACGGAGCCCACAGGTGGCTCCTCTCACACTGAGCCTACAAGTAACTCCCCTCTCACACTGAGCCCACAGGTGACTTCTCTCACACTGAGCCCACAGGTAACTCCCCTCTCACTGAGCCAACAGGTGACTCCCCTCACACTGAGCCCACAGGTAACTCCCCTCACACTGAGCCCACAGGTAACTCCCCTCTCACTGAGCCTACAGGTAACTCTCCTCACACTGAGCCCACAGGTGACTCCCCTCACACTGAGCCCACAGGTGACTCCCCTCACACTGAGCCCACATGTAACTCCCCTCACACTGAGCCCACAGGTAACTCCCCTCACACTGAGCCCACAGGTAACTCCCCTCACACTGAGCCCACAGGTACCTCCCTCACACTAAGCCCACGGGTACCTCCCTCACACTAAGCCCACAGATACCTCCCTCACACTAAGCCCACAGGTACCTCCCCTCACACTAAGCCCACAGGTACCTCCCCTCACACTAAGCCCACAGGTACCTTCCCTCACACTGAGCCCACGGGTACCTCCCCTCACACTAAGCCCACAGGTACCTCCCTCACACTGAGCCCACAGGTACCTCCCTCACACTAAGCCCACAGGTAACTCCCCTCACACTAAGCCCACAGGTAACTCCCCTCACACTAAGCCCACAGGTACCTCCCTCACACTTAGCCCACAGGTAACTCCCCTCACATTAAGCCCACAGGTACCTCCCTCACACTGAGCCCACAGGTACCTCCCCTCACACTAAGCCCACAGGTAACTCCCCTCACATTAAGCCCACAGGTACCATCCCTCACACTTAGCCCACAGGTGACTCCCCTCACACGGAGCCCACAGGTACCTTCCCTCACACTGAGCCTACAGGTAACCCCCCTCTCACACTGAGCCCACAGGTGGCTCCTCTCACACTGAGCCTACAAGTAACCCCCCTCTCACACTGAGCCCACAGGTAACTCCCCTCACACTGAGCCGACAGGTAACCCCCCTCTCACACTGAGCCCACAGGTGGCTCCTCTCACACTGAGCCTACAAGTAACTCCCCTCTCACACTGAGCCCACAGGTGACTTCTCTCACACTGAGCCCACAGGTAACTCCCCTCTCACTGAGCCTACCGGTGACTCCCCTCACACTGAGCCCACAGGTGACTCCCCTCACACTGAGCCCACAGGTGACTCCCCTCACACTGAGCCCACAGGTGACTCCCCACACACTGAGCCCACAGGTAACTCCCCTCACACTGAGCCCACAGGTAACTCCCCTCTCACTGAGCCTACAGGTAACTCTCCTCACACTGAGCCCACAGGTGACTCCCCTCACACTGAGCCCACAGGTGACTCCCCTCACACTGAGCCCACAGGTAACTCCCCTCTCACTGAGCCTACAGGTAACTCTCCTCACACTGAGCCCACAGGTAACTCCCCTCACATTAAGCCCACAGGTACCATCCCTCACACTTAGCCCACAGGTGACTCCCCTCACACGGAGCCCACAGGTAACTCCCCTTGCACTGAGCCTACAGGTAACCCCCCTCTCACACTGAGCCCACAGGTGGCTCCTCTCACACTGAGCCTACAAGTAACTCCCCTCTCACACTGAGCCCACAGGTAACTCCCCTCTCACTGAGCCTACAGGTGACTCCCCTCACACTGAGCCCACAGGTAACTCCCCTCACACTGAGCCCACAGGTAACTCCCCTCACACTGAGCCCACAGGTAACTCCCCTCACACTAAGCCCACAGGTACCTCCCTCACACTAAGCCCACAGGTACCTTACCTCACATTAAGCCCACAGGTACCTCCCTCACACTAAGCCCACAGGTACCTCCCCTCACACTAAGCCCACAGGTATCTCCCCTCACACTAAGCCCACAGGTACCTCCCCTCACACTAAGCCCACAGGTACCTCCCCTCACACTCAGCCCACAGGTACCTCCCCTCACACTAAGCCCACAGGTACCTCCCCTCACACTAAGCCCACAGGTACCTCCCCTCACACTAAGCCCATAGGTACCTCCCTCACACTAAGCCCACAGGTACCTCCCTCACACTAAGCCCACAGGTACCTCCCCTCACAGTAAGCCCACAGGTACCTCCCCTCACACTAAGCCCACAGGTACCTCCCCTCACACTAAGCCCACAGGTACCTCCCTCACACTAAGCCCACAGGTACCTCCCTCACACTAAGCCCACAGGTACCTCCCTCACACTTAGCCCACGGGTACCTCCCTCACACTAAGCCCACGGGTACCTCCCTCACACTAAGCCCACAGGTACCTCCCTCACACGGAGCCCACAGGTAACTCCCCTCACACTGAGCCTACAGGTAACCCCCCTCTCACACTGAGCCCACAGGTGGCTCCTCTCACACTGAGCCTACAAGTAACTCCCCTCTCACACTGAGCCCACAGGTGACTTCTCTCACACGGAGCCCACAGGTGACTCCCCTCACACGGAGCCCACAGGTGACTCCCCTCACACGGAGCCCACAGGTGGCTCCTCTCACACTGAGCCTACAAGTAACTCCCCTCTCACACTGAGCCCACAGGTGACTTCTCTCACACTGAGCCCACAGGTAACTCCCCTCTCACTGAGCCAACAGGTGACTCCCCTCACACTGAGCCCACAGGTAACTCCCCTCACACTGAGCCCACAGGTAACTCCCCTCACACTGAGCCCACAGGTAACTCCCCTCACACTGAGCCCACAGGTAACTCCCCTCACACTGAGCCCACAGGTACCTCCCTCACACTAAGCCCACGGGTACCTCCCTCACACTAAGCCCACAGATACCTCCCTCACACTAAGCCCACAGATACCTCCCTCACCTTAAGCCCACAGGTACCTCCCCTCACACTAAGCCCACAGGTACCTCCCTCACACTAAGCCCACAGGTACCTCCCTCACACTAAGCCCACAGGTAACTCCCCTCACTCTAAGCCCGCAGGTAACTCCCCTCACATTAAGCCCACAGGTACCTCCCTCACACTAAGCCCACAGGTACCTTACCTCACATTAAGCCCACAGGTACCATCCCTCACACTAAGCCCACAGGTGACTCCCCTCACACTGAGCCCACAGGTGACTCCCCTCACACGGAGCCCACAGGTAACTCCCCTCACACTGAGCCTACAGGTAACCCCCCTCTCACACTGAGCCCACAGGTGGCTCCTCTCACACTGAGCCTACAAGTAACTCCCCTCTCACACGGAGCCCACAGGTGACTTCTCTCACACGGAGCCCACAGGTGACTCCCCTCACACGGAGCCCACAGGTGACTCCCCTCACACGGAGCCCACAGGTGGCTCCTCTCACACTGAGCCTACAAGTAACTCCCCTCTCACACTGAGCCCACAGGTGACTTCTCTCACACTGAGCCCACAGGTAACTCCCCTCTCACTGAGCCTACAGGTGACTCCCCTCACACTGAGCCCACAGGTAACTCCGCTCACACTGAGCCCACAGGTAACTCCCCTCTCACTGAGCCCACAGGTAACTCCCCTCACACGGAGCCCACAGGTGACTCCCCTCACACTGAGCCCACAGGTGACTCCCCTCTCACTGAGCCCACAGGTGACTCCCCTCTCACTGAGCCCACAGGTAACTCCCCTCACACTGAGCCCACAGGTAACTCCCCTCACACTGAGCCCACAGGTAACTCCCCTCTACCTAGGCCTTCGGGTATTTCTCCTTTCCATGAGCCTACAGGTATTTCCCCTCCCTGAGCCTGCAGTACCTCCCATCTCCCCCAGGCCTTCAGTTATCCCCCCAGTCCAGGCCTGCTGCATTCCAGCACCCCACCTCTCCCTCTCTCCTCAGCCTTCAAGTCCACTCTCTCCCCTAGGCTTGCAAGTGTTTCCCTGTCCAGGCCTATCGGGTCCCCCACACTCAATGTATTTGTTTCTGTCTCTCCAGGTTTTAAGTTGGATTCCAGGGTTCACCAAGAGCTTTGGTTACGGCACACAACCAGTACCAACACCATCAACTTCAGTCACTTCGTCAGCTGCGTGGCTAAGCTGCAGAAGCTGTTTAGTAAGTAACCACTTTTATTCATTTTATATTCACCTCCGACCTCGCGTTTTCCTTCAGGAATTCTCCTCAGTCCAGGTGTTCAGGGTGGGACAGAGGGCCTGTGGGTCACAGACAGCACTCCTCCAATGTTAGCCTTGACTCAGTGGGTAGCACGCTTGCCTCTGAGTCAGAAGGTTGTGGGTTCAAGTCCCAGAGATTTGAGCATAATATCTAGGCTGACACTCCCAGTGCAGTACTGAGGGAGTGTGGTTTGGCGGACGAGGCCCCGTGTTCCCTCTCTCCCATGTTTAACTGGTATCCCCAGGATTTGAACTCTTCGCCCCAGTGAAATATTTGCTCAGACCTGCTTTGTTAATTCTCCTCATCAACTGGAAAACATCAATTAATTTACCATGCTCATGTCACACAATACGATAACCGGCATCAAGCTGCTAACACTGTCAATTTATTTCATTTCAGACATTTTTGGGAGGTTGAAGAGCCGTGGCAGCACAGAGCTCGAGAATGTTGACGAGGTGAGTCACAGCTGTTGGTCAGTGCAGGAACTGAGGGGTTTGCATAATGGTGCAGTGGATCACAGTCCAACTCAGGACAGGGAGTGTCCAGTCCAACTCAGGACAGGGGGTGTCCAGTTCAACTCGGCACAGGGAGTGTCCACTCCCAACTCAGCACAGGGAGTGTCCACTCCCAACTCAGCACAGGGAGTGTCCAGTCCAACTCAGCACAGGGAGTGTCCAGTCCAACTCAGCACAGGGAGTGTCCAGTCCAACTCAGCACGGGGAGTGTCCAGTCCAACTCAGCACGGGGAGTGTCCAGTCCAACTCAGCACGGGGAGTGTCCAGTCCAACTCAGCACGGGGAGTGTCCAGTCCAACTCAGCACAGGGAGTGTCCACTCCAACTCAGCACAGGGGGTGTCCAGTCCAACTCGGCACAGGGGGATGTCCACTCCCAACTCGGCACAGGGAGTGTCCAGTCCAACTCGGCACAGGGAGTGTCCAGTCCAACTCAGCACAGGGGGATGTCCACTCCCAACTCAGCACAGGGAGTGTCCAGTCCAACTCAGCACGGGGAGTGTCCAGTCCGACTCAGCACAGGGAGTGTCCAGTCCAACTCAGCACAGGGAGTGTCCAGTCCAACTCAGCACAGGGAGTGTCCAGTCCAACTCAGCACAGTGGGTGTCCAGTCCAACTCAGCACAGGGAGTGTCCAGTCCAACTCAGCACAGGGAGTGTCCAGTCCAACTCAGCACAGGGAGTGTCCAGTCCAACTCGGCACAGTGGGTGTCCATTCCAACTCGGGACAAGGGCTGTCCACTCCAACTCCAATTTGCACAGGGGATATCCAGTCCAAATCAGGACTGGGGATGTCCAGTCCAAATCGGGACAGGGGATGTCCAGTCCAACTTGGCACAGGGAGTGTCAGCACAGAACCTGAGTCTCCGTGCTGGGAAAGTGTCAAAGGATGGATATGAGCTGATGCAGACACTGAGGTTTTTCCTTCTCTGTTTTCCCAGTGGTTCCTGCTCTTTATAGGAATCTAAAATGCTGAGTTCCTGGAATCTGCTCAGCTGGAAATAGCAGAAGGATCCGAGGAGGAATCTCATATTAATTGTATCCATATGATTTATATTGATTAGTGCTAATTGTTTTAAGGTGGGGCGTATCAACTGGGGACTCTCTTGTATCCATTTATATGAGAGCTTATCTAGGGTGTGGTGTGTGTGTAATGTGGATCTCTGTGAATAAAGGCTTGGAAGCAACTGAAGACCAGGCTCTAGTATTCTATCCTTCACCACTGGGCTATCCAATTTATTACATCTCATGGATTACCACAGAACTCAGACCAGTCCATAACTCCAAATATAGCTGCTATTTTTGTGCCAGAGTTTTATTTTTGCATTATTTCCAGTTTTCTGCTTTTAATATTTGTCAAATGCTACCCAAATATATTGAACCATCATACGTGAGGGTTCAGCCATCTGAGAGACACCAGGCCCACAGTCACAGTGCTCTCTGGGTTTGTACCCATCCAATTCCGAATCACAGACTCCAACACTGTGCAATTCCTCACTTTACTCAGACTTCCCTTCCTGCGACAGACTGTAGGCTTTTAAAAGCGAAGCTCAGCGTCCCATAACCACTGCTGCTTGAGTTTCTGTCTAACTCTTTCCAACCTAGCTGTGTCCTGCACCTGGGTTGCCAAATAGAAACATGAGGTGAATGGGAGTAAAGGTCAGTGACGCTGTGGGTGTATGTCTGTCGGTGAGCGGTGATACAAACGTTGAAGGTTAGTAATTGTGATGGGATTATAAATAAAATTAAACATTGCAATGTATTTTTAAGTTTGTTCTGTAATAAGTTCATGGGGGTATCTGTACAAGAGTACACTGTACCCAGGGCCAGCTCCTGTGTGCTCCCTTTTATTGGACCAACTCCTGTGTACAATGTAATATTGGGCCAGCTCCTGTGTACACTGTAATTTTTACAGGGAGTCCCCGGAAATGTGTCAGTATTTACAGCTCCCCAGGATTGTGAGAGTATTTGCAGGCGTCTCCGGGAATGTGTCAGTATTTACAGGGAGTCCCCGGGAGTGTGTCATTATTTACAGGGAGTCCCCGGGAGTGTGTCATTATTTACAGGGAGTCCCCGGGAGTGTGTCATTATTTACAGGGAGTCCCCGGGAGTGTGTCATTATTTACAGGGAGTCCCCGGGAGTGTGTCAGTGTTTACAGGGAGTCCCCGCGAGTGTGTCCGTGTTTACAGGGAGTCCCCGGGAGTGTGTCCGTGTTTACAGGGAGTCCCCGGGAGTGTGTCAGTGTTTACAGGGAGTCCCCGGGAGTGTGTCCGTGTTTACAGGGAGTCCCCGGGAGTGTGTCCGTGTTTACAGGGGGTCCCCGGGAGTGTGTCATTATTTACAGGGAGTCTCCGGGAGTGTGTCAGTATTTACAGGCGGTTCCCTACAAATAAAAATTTCAAATTACTTGTGTTTTAAAGGGTTCTCAGGATGCGGCAAGGCCATGTTTATTGTGCATCGTGACTTGCCCTGAGGGGGTGGTGGTGGGTTTTAACCTTGATCCACTGCAGTCCATGGACTCCTGTCCACAGTACTGGGAGCTGAAGCTGTTGCTTGTCGTTCGTCGCACACTCCAACCCACACCATTCCCGCTCACTCATCAAGAGAGGTAGCCTCTCAGTCTATGATCCCTTTAGATATTAGGTGTCAGCCGTGGCTCAGTGGGAGCACTCTCACCTGTGAGTCAGAAGGTTGTGGGCACATGTCCCACTCCACAGACTTCAGCACATAATCCAGGCTGACACTCTAAAGCAGTACTGAGGGAGTGCTGCACTGTCGGAGGTGCCGTCTTTCAGATGAGGGCCCCGTCTGCCCTCTCAGGTGTACGGAAAAGATCCCATGCCACTATTCGAAGAAGAGCAGGGGAGTTCTCCCTGGTGTTCTGGCCAATATTTATCCCTTGGTTATATGTTAAACCAAACACACTGAACTGAAAGATCGATGGGAAAGTGGAAATGAAGCGTTAGCCGAGATTGACTCACGACCACAGCCTGGAGTGAATCTAACTTCGAGTTTGATGCTCTCACGCAAACAGGAAGTGCTCCGGCGTCACTCGCTGGTGTGACGATGGTGCTTCCTGCTATTGTCGGCTTTGTTTATATAACTCTCCAAATGCTAGGCAACAAACTACAGGCTTTACACTCACACACACGTGGCTCTGTGTCACTGCCCGTGAAACGCATGGAGCTCCCATCGCTGAGGACCGAGTAGTTGATTCAACAACAGCAACTTGCTGTAGTAAAACGTCAAAAGGCGCTTCACATGAGCGTAATCAGACAAAAAAAAAATTGACATCGAGCCAAAGAAGGAGACATTAGGACAGGTTGACAAAAGCTTGGTCAAAGAGATAGAAGTGTCTTAAAGGGGGAGAGAGAGGCAGAGAGGTTCAGGGAGGGAGTTCCAGAGCTTAGGGCCTAAGCAGCTGCAGGCACGGCCGCCAATGGTGGGGCGAAGGAAGTGGGAGATTGACAAGAGGCCGAAATTGGAGGAACGCTGAATTTTCAGAGGGTTGTAGTGTTGGAGGAGATACAGGTCCACCTTTCAGACAGGTTTAATCCGTTTTCTCAAAACACTGAACTCGCTGCGTCCTTTCTATATCCTACATTGCAGCCTAGACACTTTTACTAAAAGAACCAGCTGACAGCAGCCCAACTGAGAGTAGAAAGGGATGCTTAAATGACAGAATGGACAAAGGCGCACTGATAAACTGTGATTTCCCCAATGCGTTTGCAGAAACAAGTCCCACAAGAACACTCCCCGACATGTGTGTCACCATACACTGCCGCACACCAAAGGGGAAGCTGGAAAATTAACTGGGCTGTTAGCAAAGGTTTGGCGATTGCCCAGCAAAGTCTGCGCCTGTCGTTTACTGTCGCTGTCCTCAATTCTAACCTCCCTTCACCACAATGGTGCTGGCTTGTGCTGCACTGCAGTCCCACAGGCGCTGGGCACCCTCTACCACCTAATAATGAAAGGGCTGGATAATGTGTCTATTTGTAGATTATACCAGTTTAACAGATTGGGGAGAAGCAAAGGGCACTAAAACTACTCATGAGTAGGAATAGGCTGGATGTTAGGCGGTTCTTCTTTTCCCGGAGGGCAGTGAGCCTCTGGATCATATTGTATGAGAGGGTAGAGGGATCTGTATGAGACGGTAGGGGCTACGTGTACAAGAGGGTAGGGACTATGTGTACGAGAGGGTAGGGGGTATGTGTATGAGAGGCTAGGGGCTACGTGTACGAGAGGGTAGGGGCTACGTGTACGAGAGGGTAGGGGCTACGTGTACGAGAGGGTAGGGACTATGTGTACGAGAGGGTAGGGGCTACGTGTACGAGAGGGTAGGGGGTACGTGTACGAGAGGGTAGGGGCTACGTGTACGAGAGGGTAGGGGCTACGTGTACGAGAGGGTAGGGGCTACGTGTACGAGAGGGTAGGGACTATGTGTACGAGAGGGTAGGGGCTACGTGTACGAGAGGGTAGGGGGTACGTGTACGAGAGGGTAGGGACTATGTGTACGAGAGGGTAGGGACTACGTGTACGAGAGGGTAGGGGCTACGTGCACGAGAGGGTAGGGGCTACGTGCACGAGAGGGTAGGGGCTATGTGCACGAGAGGGTAGGGGCTATGTGCACGAGAGGGTAGGGGCTATGTGCACGAGAGGGTAGGGGGTATCTATACATCATTAAAAATATACCGTGCCTGTGAAATCTGAGTGAATGTATTTCGGGGAAGTTCCCCCCCTGTGTCTCCAAGTGGATTTCTGCAGTTTCTTGCTCTAAACACCAGAGGGAGCAGGTTAGAAACAAAACACAACCAGCAATTTGACAGAAATTGAATGACATCATCAGACAAAGTTGAACCTCAAAAGGACAGTCAGTCAACCAACTATCTTCAGCTGCTTGCACATGCAGCAAGACCTGGTCAACATCCAGGCTTGAGCTGTTAAGTGACAAGTAACATTGGTGTCACACAAGTGCCAGGCAATGACCATCTCCGACAAGGGTCTAACCAACTCTCCTTGACATTCAACGGCATTACCATCACCGAATCCCTCACCATCAACATCCTGGGGGTCGCCATTGACCAGAAACTCAACTGGACCAGCCACATAAATACCGTAGCTATTAGAGCAAGTCAGAGGCTGGGTATGCTGTGGCGAGTGACTCACCTCCTGACTCCCCAAATCCTCTCCACCACCTACAAGACACAAATCAGGAGTCTGATGGAATACTCTTGCCTGGATGGGTGCAGCTGCAACAACACTCAAGAAGCCCGATTCCATCCAGGACAAAGCAGTCCATTTGATCGGCAGCCCATCCACCACCTTAAACATTCACTCCCTCGGCCACTGGTACACCGTGGCTGCAGTGTGTACTATCTATAGGATGCATTGCATTACTCAGCTGTGTTGCCCTCCACAGCTAAATAACCTAACACTCCCCATCTAGGCGAATACATGAAGAGGTACTAGAGGGTGGAAGGTTCCCACTGAACCTGTACCCCAGAGAGAGTGGTGAAACATAGCAAGAAATTGGAAGAGAAAAAAGATCGGTTCTAATTAGCTGCCAAACAATGCAGGCGTGCCAGGCCTGGCCGATGGTGCAGGCGTGCCAGGCCCGGCCGATGGTGCAGGCGTGCCAGGCCCGGCCGATGGTGCAGGCGTGCCAGGCCCGGCCGATGGTGCAGGCGTGCCAGGCCCGGCCAATGGTGCAGGCGTACCAGGCCCGGCCAATGGTGCAGGCGTACCAGGCCCGGCCAATGGTGCAGGCGTATCAGGCTCGGCTGCTAGTGCAGGTGTGCCAGTCTCGGACGCTGGTGCAGGCGTGCCAGTCTCGGACGCTGGTGCAGGCGTGCCAGGCTCAGCTTCTAGTGCAGGCGTGCCGGGCTCGGACGCTTGTGCAGGTGTGCCAGGCTCGGACGCTGGTGCAGGTGTGCCAGGCTCGGCTGCTAGTGCAGGCATGCCAGACTCGGACGCTTGTGCAGGCGTGCCAGGCTCAGCTTCTAGTGCAGGCGTGCCAGGTTTGGATGCTAGTGCAGGCGTGCCAGGCTCAGCTTCTAGTGCAGGCACGCCAGGCTTGGACGCTAGTGCAGGCGTGCCAGGCTCGGACACTGGTGCAGGTGTGCCAGGCCCGGCCGATGGTGCAGGCGTGCCAGGCTCACCTTCTAGTGTAGGCGTGCCAGGCTCAGGTTCTAGTGCAGGCGTGCCAGGCTCGGCCTCTAGTGCAGGCGTGCCAGGCTCAGCTTCTGGTGCAGGCGTGCCAGGCTCGGACGCTGGTGCAGGTGTGCCAGGCTTGGAAACTTGTGCAGGCCTGCCAGGCTCAGACGCTGGTGCAGGCATGCCAGGCTCAGCTTCTAGTGCAGGCGTGCCAGGCTCGGCCAATATGCAGGCATGCCAGGCTCAGCTTCTAGTGCAGGCATGTCAGGCTCGGATGCTGGTGCAGGCGTGCCAGGCTCAGCTTCTAGTGCAGGCGTGCCAGGCTCAGATGCTGGTGCGGGCGTGCCAGGCTCGGATGCTGGTGCAGGCGTGCCAGGCTCAGACGCTAGTGCAGGCGTGCCAGGCTCAGACGCTAGTGCAGGCGTGCCAGGCTCAGACGCTTGTGCAGGCGTGCCAGGATCAAATATTGCCCAGTAGTGTGGGCCTTCGAGACTCAGCCAATAGTACAGGTGTACAAGGCTCGGCCTCAACTCTAGGCGCAAGTACTGCAGTGTTTATTGATGCTTTGGGCTCTTTGATACTGGACTGTGTGTTGTGAGATTAACCCAGCTGCTCAGAGTCAAATTCACGACTTTCTGTTCAACTGCGGGTTTTGTGAGGAAGGAAATTGACATCAAGCTGCACTGGAGAACTTTGTGTGACAGGAAGTGTCTGGTGACAGCTCAACTGATCTGTGCTCAGATTAAAATACACACACACACACACACACACACACATAGAAACCAAGTGACAACACACCCCTGGAACATTTCACGTTTCCAATAATGGGTTTGGATTTTGCTTTTAAAGAACAGAACGAAGCTGATGATTCGATCCCAACATCCGTTCCAGTAACGTCAACAAGTATAAAGTCCCACGAAACAAGGCAGCCTCCGACATGGGGGGAACAATCTGATAACCTTCAGCCCTTCTAAAAGTTCAGCAGTAACGTTAAGGCAACAAGACACCGACAGGATATTCTGCAGCAGATGAATTTAAAACAGCAGCACATCAACTCATCGAAGCAAAGGCCGACCAAAGTCTCACAATCAGTCAAGTATAGCCCCAGGGAATAGAAGAATTTCCAGGAAAACTAATAGACCATGAACTGCAGCAAGCCCATCCCTTTCTAACAGACCAACTCCACCTATCCACCTACTCACTGTATCCCCGAACCCCACCTACTCACTGTATCCCCAAACCCCACCTTCTCACTGTATCCCCGAACCCGAACTACTCACTGTATCTCCGAACCCCACCTTCCCACTGTATCCCCAAACCCCACCTTCTCACTGTATCCCCGAACCCGACCTACTCACTGTATCTCCGAACCTCACCTACTCACTGTATCCCCGAACCCCACCTTCTCACTGTATCCCCAAACCCCACCTACTCACTGTATCCCCGAACCCCACCTACTCACTGTATCCCCAAAACCCACCAACTGACTGTAGCCCCGAACCCCACCTACTCACTGTATCCCCAAACCCCACCTACTCACTGTATCCCCAAACCCCACCCACTCACAGTATCCCCAAACCCCACCTACTCACTGTATCCCCAAACCCCACCTACTCACTGTATCCCCAAAACCCACCAACTGACTGTAGCCCCAAACCCCAACAACTCACTGTATCCCCAAACCCCACCTACTCACAGTATCCCCGAACCCCACCTTCTCACTGTATCCCCGAACCCCACCTACTCACTGTATCCCCAAAACCCACCAACTGACTGTAGCCCGGAACCCCACCTACTCACTGTATCCCCGAACTCTACCTACTCACTGCATCCCCGAACCCCACCTACTCACTGTATCCCCAAACCCCACCTTCTCACTGTATCCCCGTACCCCACCTACTCACTGTATCCCCGAACCCCACCTTCTCACTGTATCCCCAAACCCCACCTACTCACTGTATCCCCGAACCCCAACAACTCACTGTATCCCCAAACCCCACCGACTCACTGTATCCCCAAACCCCACCTTCTCACTGTATCCCCGTACCCCACCTACTCACTGTATCCCCAAACCCCACCTACTCACTGTATCCCCGAACCCCAACAACTCACTGTATCCCCGAACCCCACCTTCTCACTGTATCCCCGAACCCCACCTACTCACTCTATCTCCGAACCCCACCAACTCACTGCATCCCCAAATCCCACCGACTCACTGTATCCCCGAACCCCACCTACTCACTGTATCCCCGAACCCCACCTACTCACTCTATCTCCGAACCCCACCTACTCACTGTATCCCTGAGCCCCACCGACTCACTGTGTCCCCGAACCCCACCGACTCACTCTATCTCCGAACCCCACCGACTCACTCTATCTCCGAACCCCACCTACTCACTGTATCCCCGAACCCCACCTACTCACTGTGTCCCCGAACCCCACCGACTCACTGTATCCCTGAGCCCCACCTACTCACTGTATCCCCAAACCCCACCTACTCACTGTATCCCCAAACCCCACCGACTCACTGTATCTCCGAACCCCACATACTCACTGTATCCCCAAACCCCACCTACTCACTGTATCCCTGAACCCCACCTACTCACTGTATCTCCGAACCCCACCTACTCACTGTATCCCCAAACCCCACCTACTCACTGTATCCCTGAACCCCACCTACTCACTGTATCCCCGAACCCCACCTACTCACTGTATCCCCGAACCCCGCCTTCTCACTGTATCCCCGAACCCCACCTTCTCACTGTATCCCCAAACCCCACCTACTCACTGTATCCCCAAACCCCACCTACTCACTGTATCCCCAAACCCCACCTACTCACTGTATCCCCAAACCCCGCCTTCTCACTGTATCCCCAAACCCCACCAACTCACTGCATCCACGAACCCCACCTACTCACTGTATCCCCAAACCCCACCTACTCACTGTATCCCCAAACCCCGCCTTCTCACTGTATCCCCAAACCCCACCTACTCACTGCATCCACGAACCCCACCTACTCACTGTATCCCCGAATCCCACCTTCTCACTGTATCCCCAAAACCCACCAACTGACTGTAGCCCCAAACCCCACCTACTCACTGTATCCCCAAACCCCACCCACTCACAGTATCCCCGAACCCCACCTTCTCACTGTATCCCCAAACCCCACCTACTCACTGTATCCCCGAACCCCAACAACTCACTGTATCCCCAAACCCCACCTTCTCACTGTATCCCCGAACTCTACCTTCTCACTGTATCCCCGAACTCTACCTACTCACTGTATCCCCAAACCCCACCTTCTCACTGTATCCCCGAACTCTACCTTCTCACTGTATCCCCGAACCCCACCTATTCACTGTATCCCCAAACCCCACCGACTCACTGTATCCCCAAACCCCACCTACTCACTGTATCCCCAAACCCCACCGACTCACTGTATCCCCAAACCCCACCTACTCACTGTATCCCCAAACCCCACCTACTCACTGTATCTCCGAACCCCACCTACTCACTGTATCCCCAAACCCCACCTACTCACTGTATCTCCGAACCCCACCTACTCACTGTATCCCTGAACCCCACCTACTCACTGTATCCCCAAACCCCACCTACTCACTGTATCCCCAAACCCCACCTACTCACTGTATCTCCGAACCCCACCTACTCACTGTATCCCCAAACCCCACCTTCTCACTGTATCCCCAAAACCCACCAACTGACTGTAGCCCCGAACCCCACCCACTCACTGTATCCCTGAACCCCACCTTCTCACTGCATCCCCGAACCCCACCTTCTCACTGTATCCCCAAACCCCACCTACTCACTGTATCCCCGAACCCCAACAACTCACTGTATCCCCGAACTCTACCTACTCACTGTATCCCCAAAACCCACCTACTCACTGTATCCCCGAACCCCACCTACTCACTGTATCCCCAAACCCCACCTTCTCACTGTATCCCCGAACACCAACAACTCACTGTATCCCCGAACTCTACCTACTCACTGTATCCCCAAAACCCACCTACTCACTGTATCCCCGAACCCCACCTACTCACTGTATCCCCAAACCCCACCTACTCACTGTATCCCCGAACCCCACCTACTCACTGTATCCCCAAACCCCACCTACTCACTGTATCCCCGAACTCTACCTACTCACTGTATCCCCAAACCCCACCCACTCACAGTATCCCCGAACCCCACCTTCTCACTGCATCCCCGAACCCCACCTACTCACTGTATCCCCAAACCCCACCTACTCACTGTATCCCCAAACCCCACCTACTCACTGTATCCCCGAACCCCACCTACTCACTGTATCCCCAAACCCCACCTACTCACTGTATCCCCAAACCCCACCTACTCACTGTATCCCCAAACCCCACCCACTCACAGTATCCCCGAACCCCACCTTCTCACTGCATCCCCGAACCCCACCTACTCACTGTATCCCCAAACCCCACCTACTCACTGTATCCCCGAACCCCAACAACTCACTGTATCCCCGAACCCCACCTACTCACTCTATCCCCAAACCCCACCTACTCACTGTATCCCCGAACCCCACCTGCTCACTGTATCCCCAAACCCCACCGACTCACTGTATCCCCGAACCCCACCGACTCACTGTATCCCCGAACCCCACCTTCTCACTGTATCCCCAAACCCCACCGACTCACTGTATCCCCGAACCCCACCTTCTCACTGTATCCCCAAACCCCACCGACTCACTGTATCCCCAAACCCCACCTACTCACTGTATCCCCAAACCCCACCTACTCACTGTATACCCGAACCCCACCTTCTCACTGTATCCCCAAACCCCACCTACTCACTCTATCTCCGAACCCCACCTACTCACTGTATCCCCAAACCCCACCTACTCACTGTATCCCCAAACCCCACCTACTCACTGTATCCCCAAACCCCACCTTCTCACTGTATCCCCGAACACCAACAACTCACTGTATCCCCGAACCCCACCTACTCACTGTATCCCCAAACCCCACCTACTCACTGTATCCCCGAACCCCACCTACTCACTGTATCCCCAAACCCCACCTACTCACTGTATCCCCGAACTCTACCTACTCACTGTATCCCCAAACCCCACCCACTCACAGTATCCCCGAACCCCACCTTCTCACTGCATCCCCGAACCCCACCTACTCACTGTATCCCCAAACCCCACCTACTCACTGTATCCCCAAACCCCACCTACTCACTGTATCCCCGAACCCCACCTACTCACTGTATCCCCAAACCCCACCTACTCACTGTATCCCCAAACCCCACCTACTCACTGTATCCCCAAACCCCACCCACTCACAGTATCCCCGAACCCCACCTTCTCACTGCATCCCCGAACCCCACCTACTCACTGTATCCCCAAACCCCACCTACTCACTGTATCCCCGAACCCCAACAACTCACTGTATCCCCGAACCCCACCTACTCACTCTATCCCCAAACCCCACCTACTCACTGTATCCCCGAACCCCACCTGCTCACTGTATCCCCAAACCCCACCGACTCACTGTATCCCCGAACCCCACCTTCTCACTGTATCCCCAAACCCCACCGACTCACTGTATCCCCGAACCCCACCTTCTCACTGTATCCCCAAACCCCACCGACTCACTGTATCCCCAAACCCCACCTACTCACTGTATCCCCAAACCCCACCTACTCACTGTATACCCGAACCCCACCTTCTCACTGTATCCCCAAACCCCACCTACTCACTCTATCTCCGAACCCCACCTACTCACTGTATCCCCAAACCCCACCTACTCACTGTATCCCCAAACCCCACCTTCTCACTGTATCCCCGAACCCCACCTACTCACTCTATCTCCGAACCCCACCTACTCACTGTATCCCCAAACCCCACCGACTCACTGTATCCCCGAACCCCACCTACTCACTGTGTCCCCGAACCCCACCGACTCACTCTATCTCCGAACCCCACCTACTCACTGTATCCCTGAGCCCCACCGACTCACTGTGTCCCCGAACCCCACCGACTCACTCTATCTCCGAACCCCACCGACTCACTCTATCTCCGAACCCCACCTACTCACTGTATCCCCGAACCCCACCTACTCACTGTATCCCTGAGCCCCACCTTCTCACTGTATCCCCGAACCCCACCTTCTCACTGTATCCCCAAACCCCACCTACTCACTGTGTCCCCGAACCCCACCTTCTCACTGTATCCCCGTACCCCACCTACCACTGTATCCCCGAACCCCACCTACTCACTGTATCCCCAGACCCCACCTACTCACTGTATCCCTGAGCCCCACCTTCTCACTGTATCCCCGAACCCCACCTACTCACTGTATCCCCAAACCCCACCTTCTCACTGTATCCCCAAACCCCACCTACTCACTGTATCCCCAAACCCCACCTACTCACTGTATCCCCGAACCCCACCTACTCACTGTATCCCCGAACCCCACCTACTCACTGTATCCCCAAACCCCACCTACTCACTGTATCCCCAAACCCCACCTACTCACTGTATCCCCGAACCCCACCTTCTCACTGCATCCCCAAACCCCACCTACTCACTGTATCCCCGAAACCCACCTACTCACTGTATCCCCGAAACCCACCTACTCACTGTATCCCCAAACCCCACCTGCTCACTGTATCCCCGAACCCCACCTGCTCACTGTATCCCCCAACCCCACCTACTCACTGTATCCCCGAACCCCACCTTCTCACTGTATCCCCAAACCCCACCTACTCACTGTATCCCCGAACCCCACCTACTCACTCTATCTCCGAACCCCACCTACTCACTGTATCCCCAAACCCCACCTACTCTCTGTATCCCCGAA
The DNA here is from genome assembly GCF_035084215.1 of Heptranchias perlo. Lineage (NCBI taxonomy): Eukaryota > Metazoa > Chordata > Chondrichthyes > Hexanchiformes > Hexanchidae > Heptranchias > Heptranchias perlo. The sequence goes on along the minus strand of NC_090365.1, from coordinate 8,471,790 downwards.
CCCCACCTACTCACTGTATCCCCGAACCCCACCTTCCCACTGTATCCCCGAACCCCACCGACTCACTGTGTCCCCGAACCCCACCTACTCACTGTATCCCCAAACCCCACCGACTCACTGTGTGCCCGAACCCCACCTTCTCACTGTATCCCCGAACCCCACCTACTCACTGTATCCCCGAACCCCACCTTCTCACTGTATCCCCGAACCCCACCTACTCACTCTATCTCCGAACCCCACCTACTCACTGTGTCCCCGAACCCCACCTACTCACGGTATCCCCGAACCCCACCTTCTCACTGTATCCCCGAACCCCACCTACTCACTGTATCCCCGAACCCCACCTACTCACTCTATCTCCGAACCCCACCTTCTCACTGTATCCCCGAACCCCACCTACTAACTGCGTCCCCGAACCCCACCTACTCACTGTATCCCCGAACCCCACCTACTCACTGTATCCCCAAACCCCACCTACTCACTATATCCCCGAACCCCACCGACTCACTGTATCCCCGAACCCCACCTACTCACTGTGTCCCCAAACCCCACCTTCTCACTGTGTCCCCAAACCCCACCTACTCACTGTATCCCCAAACCCCACCTACTCACTGTATCCCCAAACCCCACCTACTCACTATATCCCCGAACCCCACCGACTCACTGTATCCCCGAACCCCACCTACTCACTGTGTCCCCAAACCCCACCTTCTCACTGTATCCCCGAACCCCACCTACTCACTATATCCCCGAACCCCACCGACTCACTGTATCCCCGAACCCCACCTACTCACTGTATCCCCAAACCCCACCTACTCACTCTATCTCCGAACCCCACCTACTCACTGTATCCCCAAACCCCACCGACTCACTGTGTCCCCAAACCCCACCTACTCACTGTATCCCCAAACCCCACCTACTCACTGTATCCCCAAACCCCACCTACTCACTGTATCCCCGAACCCCACCTACTCACTGCATCCCCGAACCCCACCTACTAACTGCGTCCCCGAACCCCACCTACTCACTGTATCCCCGAACCCCACCTACTCACTGTATCCCCAAACCCCACCTACTCACTATATCCCCGAACCCCACCTTCTCACTGTATCCCCAAACCCCACCTACTCACTGTGTCCCCAAACCCCACCTTCTCACTGAATCCCCAAACCCCACCTACTCACTGTGTCCCCAAACCCCACCTTCTCACTGTATCCCCGAACCCCACCTACTCACTGTATCCCCAAACCCCACCTACTCACTGTATCCCCGAACCCCACCTACTCACTGTATCCCCAAACCCCACCTACTCACTGTATCCCCGAACCCCACCTTCTCACTATATCCCCGAACCCCACCTGCTCACTGTATCCCCGAACCCCACCTACTCACTGTATCCCCGAACCCCACCTACTCACTGTATCCCCGAACCCCACCTTCTCACTGTATCCCCGAACTCTACCTTCTCACTGTATCCCCAAACCCCACCTACTCACTGTATCCCCGAACCCCACCTACTCACTGTATCCCCGAACCCCACCTACTCACTGTATCCCCGAACCCCACCTTCTCACTGTATCTCCGAACTCCACCTACTCACTGTATCCCCGAACCCCACTTTCTCACTGTATCTCCAAACCCCACCTTCTTACTCTATCCTGCATCTGTGTGTGTATCTCTTTATGTCTATGTGTGATTATCTCCGTATGTATACCTGTCTGAGTATGTCTATCTCTTTACTATCTATCACCCAGCTGTTTCCCTTTTTCTCTCCATGTTTGTGTCTGTTTTCTCTGCTGCCTCTCTCTCTTCATTTTTCCCTTTCTGTAACTGATGATTCTATTAATAGCTGACACTACTCTCAGCTGAAAGACTCATTTCAGGAGATAGACAAAAATATACAAAAACAAAAATAAAAGCGTCACAAGCCCCTTCACGTCAATGTAGTTATTCATAGCAGCACAGCACAGTGTGAGTGGGTGGAGAGCTCTCTCTCTCTCTGCCGTTAGAAAGTGTAGAACGTAAGATAGATTACACACAGGCAGGAGTACAGAGAGACCCATGCAAGCTGCAGCATAGGACGCACGCAGACTGCTGTACAGAGAAACACGCAGGCTGCAACACAAAGAGACACATGCAGGCTGCAGTACAGAGAAACACGCAGGCTGCAACGCAAAGAGACACATGAAGGCTGCAGTACAGAGAACCACTCAGGCTGCAGTGCAGGGAGCCACTCAGGCTGCAGTGCAGGGAGCCACGCAGGCTGCAGAGCAGGGAGCCACGCAGGCTGCAGCGCAGGGAGCCACGCAGGCTGCAGCGCAGGGAGACACGCAGGCTGCAGCGCAGGGAGACACGCAGGCTGCAGCGCAGGGAGCCACGCAGGCTGCAGCGCAGGGAGACACGCAGGCTGCAGCGCAGGGAGACACGCAGGCTGCAGCATAGAGACGCAGGCAGACGACAGTACAGAGAGACACGCAGGCTGAAGTACCTATACTTGGCCCCCTCCTATTTTTCATCTACATGCTGCTTCTCGGCAACATCATCTGAAAACACATCATCAGATTTCACATGTACGCTGACGAAATTCAGCTCTACCTCACCACCACCTCTCTCGACCCCTCCACTGCCTCTGATTTGTCACACTGTTTGTCCGACATCCAGTATTGGATGAGCAGAAATTTCCTCCAATTAAATATTTGGGAAGACCGAAACCGTTGTCTTCGGTCCCCGCCACAAACTCCGTTCTCCAGCCACTGACTCCATCCCCCTCCTTGGCCCCTTCTTGGCTGAACCGGACTGTTCGTAACCTCGGTGTCACATTTGACCCTAAGCTTCCGACCCCATATTGTCTCCATCACCAAGACCTCCTATTTCCACCTCCGTAATATCGCCCGTTTCCTCTCCCTCCACTTGCTGGTTTCCTCTCCCTCCACTTGCTGGTTTCCTCTCCCTCCACCTGCTGGTTTCCTCTCCCTCCACCTGCTGGTTTCCTCTCCTTCTACCTGCTGGTTTCCCCTCCCTCCACCTGCTGGTTTCTTCTCCCTCCACCTGCTGGTTTCTTCTCCCTCCACCTGCTGGTTTCCCCTCCCTCCACCTGCTGGTTTCCCCTCCCTCCACCTGCTGGTTTCCCGTCCCTCCACCTGCTGGTTTCCTCTCCCTCCACCTGCTGGTTTCCCCTCCCTCCACCTGCTGGTTTCCCCTCCCTCCACCTGCTGGTTTCCTCGCCCTCCACCTGCTGGTTTCCCCTCCCTCCACCTGCTGGTTTCCCCTCCCTCCACCTGCTGGTTTCCTCTCCCTCCTTCTGCTGGTTTCCCCTCCCTCCACCTGCTGGTTTCCTCTCCCTCCACCTGCTGGTTTCCTCTCCCTCCACCTGCTGGTTTCATCTCCCTCCACCTGCTGGTTTCCTCTCCCTCCACCTGCTGGTTTCCCCTCCCTCCACCTGCTGGTTTCCCCTCCCTCCACCTGCTGGTTTCCCCTCCCTCCACCTGCTGCTTTCCCCTCCCTCCACCTGCTGGTTTCCCCTCCCTCCACCTGCTGGTTTCCCCTCCCTCCACCTGCTGGTTTCCCCTCCCTCCACCTGCTGGTTTCCCCTCCCTCCACCTGCTGGTTTCCTCTCCCTCCACCTGCTGGTTTCCTCTCCCTCCTTCTGCTGGTTTCCCCTCCCTCCACCTGCTGGTTTCCTCTCCCTCCACCTGCTGGTTTCCCCTCCCTCCACCTGCTGGTTTCCTTGCCCTCCACCTGCTGGTTTCCCATCCCTCCACCTGCTGGTTTCCTCTCCATCTAGCTGTTCTCTGTGCCTTCATCGCTGTATGACGGAGAAGCTGGGGGACAGATTTACAGTCCCAATAACACCTCTGTTCCCCGCATGGATCAATCACCCTCCTTAAGTTATCTAGCTCCTAACTGGCTACTGCAGAGAAACATTGCAACCTGTGACAGGTGGCAGGAATCTCTGGTGAATGGCGCAAAAACAGTTGACTCGTTCCCTGTCTCAGTGGGTAAGTGCACCCCTCCATGTGCTGGTACTGAGCCCTACTGACCAACAGATCTGGGGTTTGATCTCTGGTCCGTGCTGTTGGTTAACAATAAAATGGGTCATCGAGAGACTGACAGCAGCAGAGCAGCAAATGAGATACGGGGGGAGCTGCAGTCACAGACACAGCAATCCACGGGCTACATTCAGCTCTATTTATTGCAATTGGTGCTATTTATAAAGCAGTGAGCTACAGAAAGGGACGAGGAGAGACAGAAATAGCAACAGAGTGCTGGTAAATCATACTTCCGGCTAAGCACAGACTCTGACAGTAAGACGGAGCAGTGATCTCACTGCGTGAAATGCCTCCCCTCCCTTGCTCACCTTGACACTGTTGCCTCACCCTGAGCTAGGGTTGCCAACTCTCCAGGATTGTCCTGGAGTCTCCAGGAATTAAAGATTAATTTCCCGGACACTGCTACGAGCAACACAGGAGAAAAAAAATCATAAGAGCATTAAATAATTTTTCATTTTCTTTGAACACTATTGTTTATTAGAAAGAAAGAAAGAACTTGCAATTATACAGTGTTTTTCACGACCTCAGGACGTCCCAAAGTGCTTTACAGCCAATGAAGTACTTTTGAATTGTAGCCACTCTTGTAATTTAGGAAACACGGCAGCCAGTTTGCGCACAGCAAGATCCCACAAACAGCAACGTGATAATGACCAGACAATCTGTTTTAGTGATGTTGGTTGCAGGATAAATATTGGCCAAGGCACCAGGAGAGAACTCCCCTACTCTTGGGTTCCTTTACGTCCACCTGAGAGGGCAGATGGGGCCTCAGTTTAACATCTCATCCGAAAGACAGATTATAAAAATATTGGAGATGGGGGAAAGAGGCTGTTTGACTGACAGTCAAGAATCATCCAATCGGGTAATGAAGGGTCTGCTCACTTTCGAATGTAAGGAATCTTACAACACCAGGTTATAGTCCAACAAATTTATTTTAAAATCACAAGCTTTCGGAGATTATCTCCTTCGTCAGATGAATGAATGAAAAGGTTCTCAAATCGCATATCTTATACGATGTTGGGACAGCATCACACCAATCAAAAGGTGTCGTTGTTATTCAAACAGGCCAGTCACGGAGAACAGCACGTCCCAGTACACTCGATATACATTGTGTCTTTTACACAGGCAGGCAGAAAGAAACTCAAAATGGCAGAGAGAGAGAGAGAGAGAGAATTTTAAAAAACATATAAATTTTTTTCCCCTTTTTGCTGGTGGGGTTACGTGTAGCGTGACATGAACCCAAGATCCCGGTTGAGGCCGTCCTCATGGGTGCGGAACTTGGCTATCAACTTCTGCTCGACAATTTTGCGTTGTCGTGTGTCTCGAAGGCCGCCTTGGAGAACGCGGGTAAGCGTTCTCCAAGGCGGCCTTCGAGACACACGACAACGCAAAATCGTCGAGCAGAAGTTGATAGCCAAGTTCCGCACCCATGAGGACGGCCTCAACCGGGATCTTGGGTTCATGTCACGCTACACGTAACCCCACCAGCAAAAAGGGGGAAAAAATTTATATGTTTTTAAAAATTCTCTCTCTCTCTCTCTCTCTCTGCCATTTTGAGTTTCTTTCTGCCTGCCTGTGTAAAAGACACAATGTATATCGAGTGTACTGGGACGTGCTGTTCTCCGTGACTGGCCTGTTTGAATAACAACGACACCTTTTGATTGGTGTGATGCTGTCCCAACATCGTATAAGATATGCGATTTGAGAACCTTTTCATTCATTCATCTGACGAAGGAGATAATCTCCGAAAGCTTGTGATTTTAAAATAAATTTGTTGGACTATAACCTGGTGTTGTAAGATTCCTTACATTTGTCCACCCCAGTCCATCACCGGCATCTCCACATCATGGACACTTTCTAATGGGCTTGGAAAGGCGGGGTGCCTGCGAGGACAGATGTGTTGGGCGACCAGCAATGCTACAGCTACACTTCCCGTCCCTAGGTTAAGGAGGGGGATCATCAACCAGACTTCTTGCCCCTGATTGTTACCCAGTGACTCCTTCTACAAAGTACCTGTGGAGTTACTTTGGGCCTGGACATGAAAAATGGCCACCTGGTGAGGTACCAGACAGCAGCCAAGCCCCTAGAGCGATACCCAGTGAGGGCAAAACCCCAGGAACTGTCCCCAGTGAGGGCCAAAGCCCAGGGACTGTCCCCAGTGAGGGCAAAACCCCAGGAACTGTCCCCAGTGAGGGCCAAAGCCCAGGGACTGTCCCCAGTGAGGGCCAAACCCCAGGGACTGTCCCCAGTGAGGGCCAAACTCTGGGAATTGTCCCCAGTGAGGGTCAAATCCAAGGAACTGTCCCCAGTGAGGGTCAAATCCAAGGGACTGTCCCCAGTGAGGGCCAAACTCTGGGAATTGTCCCCAGTGAGGGTCAAATCCAAGGAACTGTCCCCAGTGAGGGTCAAATCCAAGGAATGTCCCCAGTGAGGGCCAAACCCTAGGAACTGTCCCCAGTGAGGGTCAAATCCAAGGAATGTCCCCAGTGAGGGCCAAACCCTAGGAACTGTCCCCAGTGAGGGTCAAATCCAAGGAATGTCCCCAGTGAGGGCCAAACCCCGGGAACTGTCCCCAGTGAGGGCCAAACCCCGGGAATGTCCCCAGTGAGGGTCAAATCCCAGGAACTGTCCCCAGTGAGGGTCAAATCCCAGGAATGTCCCCAGTGAGGGTCAAATCCCAGGAATGTCCCCAGTGAGGGCCAAACCCTAGGAACTGTCCCCAGTGAGGGTCAAATCCCAGGAATGTCCCCAGTGAGGGTCAAATCCCAGGAATGTCCCCAGTGAGGGCCAAACCCTGGGAACTGTCCCCAGTGAGGGCCAAACCCCAGGAATGTCCCCAGTGAGGGTCAAATCCCAGGAACTGTACCCAGTGAGGGCCACATCTCTGGTACAGTTCCTGAAGATGCTGACTGTAACTGGGATACAGTTCCTGAAGGTGCTGACTCTCACTGGGATGTAGTTCCTGAAGGTGCTGACTCTCACTGGGGTACAGTTCCTGAAGGTGCTGACTCTAACTGGGATGTAGTTCCTGAAGGTGCTGACTCTCACTGGGATGTAGTTCCTGAAGGTGCTGACTCTAACTGGGATACAGTTCCTGAAGGTGCTGACTCTCACTGGGATGTAGTTCCTGAAGGTGCTGACTCTCACTGGGGTACAGTTCCTGAAGGTGCTGACTCTAACTGGGATACAGTTCCTGAAGGTGCTGACTCTAACTGGGATGTAGTTCCTGAAGGTGCTGACTCTAACTGGGATACAGTTCCTGAAGGTGCTGACTCTAACTGGGATACAGTTCCTGAAGGTGCTGACTCTAACTGGGATACAGTTCCTGAAGGTGCTGACTCTCACTGGGATACAGTTCCTGAAGGTGCTGACTCTAACTGGGATGTAGTTCCTGAAGGTGCTGACTCTAACTGGGATACAGTTCCTGAAGGTGCTGACTCTCACTGGGATGTAGTTCCTGAAGGTGCTGACTCTAACTGGGATACAGTTCCTGAAGGTGCTGACTCTCACTGGGATGTAGTTCCTGAAGGTGCTGACTCTAACTGGGATACAGTTCCTGAAGGTGCTGACTCTAACTGGGATACAGTTCCTGAAGGTGCTGACTCTAACTGGGATACAGTTCCTGAAGGTGCTGACTCTAACTGGGATACAGTTCCTGAAGGTGCTGACTCTCACTGGGATGTAGTTCCTGAAGGTGCTGACTCTAACTGGGATACAGTTCCTGAAGGTGCTGACTCTCACTGGGATGTAGTTCCTGAAGGTGCTGACTCTAACTGGGATACAGTTCCTGAAGGTGCTGACTCTCACTGGGATACAGTTCCTGAAGGTGCTGACTCTAACTGGGATACAGTTCCTGAAGGTGCTGACTCTCACTGGGATACAGTTCCTGAAGGTGCTGACTCTAACTGAAATATTGGGCCAAATCTCCCTGCAAAAATAACAGCATGTTAACAATGCACGTGGCTATTAACGTGCAAATCGGCCAACAAGTTTAGAGGATGAAGAGATACGCTGTGAGTTGCAAATCTCCAGAGCATGCTGGTCGATTTACACCACTCCGCCAATTGCTTTGCACAAACGACACCTCGCCCTCAACCTCCCCGTCATTTTTAAGAACTTGCTGGATTTGCACATTAATTGCCCATTAAACTCATCGCAGAAAGTTAAGGCATATAATTAATAGCACACGCACCCTTTTAACGACATCATAATTGTTAATGGGATGCCAAACAACCTCTCCAGCCCAGAAAGGGAACAGTTTAAACTGTGGAGTCTCATTCTTGCATGTAGTAAATTGTTGTGAGAGATTTTTAAAAAGTAGAGTTTAAAAATGTTTTTAAAAAATTCTTACTTTTCCTTTCTGTCCCTTTTATCTCTCTCTTAATCCAATCTTTCTTTCCCTCTCTTTATTTCTATTTCTGATTTGACTCTAATTCACCCTATTTCTTTCTCCGTCGTTCCTCTGTTTCTTTCTCAATCCTTAAAAATCTCATTGTTTAAGGAGATAGACTGTTGGTCCCGTCAGTCACTAAGGTCCCAGGTGCCCAGTTGTTATCAGCTCGCATTTTCTGCAAAACAATTTTCAGGTTCAAGGGTGCGAGAAACAGTCTAACTAACATCGTATGCCGCGAGATGCAAGATTTGTCCCTGATTTATTCCAACTTTCACTTTCATAGAATTATAGAATCGTAGTATGATTACGGCGCAGAAGGAGGCCATTCGGCCCATCGAGCCTGCAAGAGCAATCCAGCTAGTCCCACTCCCGTAGCCCTGCAAATGTTTCAGTCGCTGGTCGGGCCTCTGCTTACTTTCAGTATTTTCTACTTTATTTCTGTCCCGCTAACTGGGTAAATGGCACTTTCAATGCCTTTTAAAGCCATGGTTCTGAAAGCAGAGGAGCTGTGAATGAGGAGCTCTGGAGCCCACCAGGAGTCCAGGAGGTGAGGCCTGTCTGCGTCAGGGCAGATGATCTGGTTTCCATGCGGCTGTTGGATTTCACACTGTGCCTGGGCCCACAATCTGTCAGTCAAACCAGCAGTGACTGCACTGGGCGAGCTTAACGTCAGGAACTGACATCAGACACTGAGATCACAGCACACGACCTTCGTCACAGCTTTGCTTCACAACTTCAGTGGGCTTACGCAGCAAGTCAATGAGGCGCACAACAACCTGCATTTATATAGCGCCTTTAACGTAGCAAAGACATCTTAAGGTGCTTCGTAGGCGCGATTATCAGACAAAATTTGACACCGAGCCACGTAAGCACAGGTGAACAAAAGCTTGGTCAAAGAGATAAGTTTTAAGGAGCATCTTAGAGGAGGAGAGAGAGGCAGTGAGGTTTAGGGAGAGAATTTCAGAGCTTGGGGCCCAGGCAGCTGAAGGCACAGCCGCCAATGGTGGAGCGATGAAAATCGGGGATGTGCAGGAGGCCAGAATTGGAGGAGAGCAGAGATCTCAGAGGGTTGTAGGGCTAGAGGAGGTTACAGAGATAGGGAGAGGGGCGAGGGCCATGGAGGGATTTGCAAACAAGGATGAGAATTTTAAAATCGAGGCATTGCCGGACACAGAGGGTGATGGGTGAACGGGACTTGGTGCGAGTCAGGATACGAGCAGCAGAGTTTTGGATGAGCTGAAATTTATGGAGGTTAAAAGGTGGGAGGCCGGCCAGGAGAGCATTGGAATAGTCGAGTCTGGAGGTGACAAAGGCACGGATGAGGGTTTCAGCAGCAGGCTGAGGCAGGGGTGGAGATGGGTGATATTAAGGAGGTGGAAAAGGTGGTTTCGGTCAAGATGGTGCTAGGTTCAATTGCGGCTCTGTGCTGAGCTAGCTGATCGCGGCCCCACAGCCTCATTGCCCCCGGGGCAGGGGAGGGGGGAAAAATCAGCCAGGGTTCCCGCTCCTGACCGCTGTGCAATGACTCTGGCCAGAAAGTGGCCAAGGAACCCATACCCCAGCAAGATTCAGGATCTTCAGGACAGGAGAGGGGGACAGGGGTCACATCAATACCAGGCTCAGACAAAGGAGTTTCATCAGCAAGAAACCAAATATAATGGCTCAAGCCCCTACCTACCCCTTGTCCTGCCCCTATCTGTCCCTTGACCTGTTCCTATCTGCCCCTTGTCCTGTTCCTATCTGCTCCTTGTCCTGTCCCTATCTGCCCCTTGTCCTGTCCCTATCTGCCCATTGTCCTGTCCCTATCTGCCCATTGTCCTGTCCCTATCTGCCCATTGTCCTGTCCCTATCTGCCCATTGTCCTGTCCCTATCTGCCCATTGTCCTGTCCCTATCTGCCCATTGTCCTGTCCCTATCTGCCCCTTGTCCTGTCCCTATCTGCCCCTTGTCCTGTCCCTATCTGCCCATTGTCCTGTCCCTATCTGCCCATTGTCCTGTCCCTATCTGCCCATTGTCCTGTCCCTATCTGCCCATTGTCCTGTCCCTATCTGCCCATTGTCCTGTCCCTATCTGCCCCTATCTGCCCCTTGTCCTGTCCCTATCTGCCCATTGTCCTGTTCCTAACTGCCCATTGTCCTGTCCCTATCTGCCCATTGTCCTGTCCCTATCTGCCCCTTGTCCTGTCCCTATCTGCCCCTTGTCCTGTCCCTATCTGCCCCTATCTGCCCCTTGTCCTGTCCCTATCTGCCCATTATCCAGTTCCTATCTGCCCTGTGTCCTTCCCCTATCTGCCCCTTGTCCTGTTCCTATCTGCCCATTGTCCTGTTCCTATCTGCCCCTTGTCCAGTTCCTATCTGCCCTGTGTCCTTCCCCTATCTGCCCCATATCCTGCCCCTTGTCCTGCTCCTATCTGGCCCTTTCTTGCCCTCTGTCTGTTTTTGCTTTCAGTGGAAGGCAATGAAGGGGATGAAGATGTCCTTTTCTGGTGGGCACTCACTGCCGATCCTCTGACCACTGCGACCCAGGTCCCGATCCACCTGAGGCGGATGGCATGAAGGTCACCGCCCCCTGATGACGTTAAGGTGAGAGGAGATTGGCACCTTCAGTAGAGTCTCTCTGAGGCAGCAGCTGGGATTATGCCGCAACAGGTATAAACAGGTATGGGTGCAGTGTAAACAGACGCAGGTGCCCGGGGGCCATTTACAGGGACTTATATAACTGACGGGATCGGTGATGTCAGCAATTACAGCAGGCCAGGTTTCCCAGATAATAATTAACAACACAATTCCTCACGTGAATTGCTGTTTATGACAGTCGGCAGACAGACTCATCCCTGAGCACTGGAAGTAGCGCAAACTCAGCGAAACAATCTGGTTATTCACCCAGGAACTGGCACAAAACGTCAGAAGATACAAGGCAGAGCACATTATGATTTAACTAAATGGAAGAGTCCTTTCCCCATCCAATTGTCAGCTATGGCTCAGTAGGTAGCACTCTTACCTCTAAATCAGATACTTATGGGTTCAAATCCCACTCCAGAGACTTGAGCACAAAATCTAGGCTGATGCTCCCAGTGTAATACTGAGGGAATGCTGCACTGTTGGAGGTGCCGTCTTTCAGATGAATGTTAAACCAAGGCCCTGTCTACCCTCTCAGGCAGATATAAAAGATCCTGTGGCACTATTTTGAAGAAGAGCAGGTGTCCTGGCCAATGTTTATCCCTCCACTAACATTGCTAAAAACAGATTAGAACCTGGACAGACGATTTGACAATGGGGGACATCATAGCCAAGGCCCAATCCTGGCATCCCACACATACATGCTTCCCATTTTGGGGGGCAGTCATTCTGGAACAGGAGCCCTTGCTTGTTACCGAATCACCCCTTCCAGACTTACATTATTTTTTCACCTCAGTAGGCAAAAGAACCAGCAGGGTGGGGGGGGGGAGATGAGGAGAATTTTTTTTACACAACGAGTTGCTGTGACCTGGAGTGCATTGCCTGAAGTAGATTCAATAGTAACTTTCAGAAGGGAATCGGAGAAGCCGGGGGGGGGTGGGGGGCGGTTATCTTTGCATTCCAGGATGATCCTGGAATAACAACAACAACTTGCATTTATATAGCGCCTTTAACATAGTAAAACGTCCCAAAGTAGCGATTATCAAACAAAATTTGACACCAAGCCACATGAGGAGGTATTGGGACAGGTGACCAAAAGCTTGGTCAAAGAGGTAGGTTTTAAGGAGCGTCTTAAAGGAGGAGAGAGAGGCAGAGAGGCGGAGAGGTTTAGGGAGGGAATTCTGGAGCTCAGGACCCAGGCAGATGAACGCATGGCCGCCAATAGTGGAGCAATGAAAATCAGGGGATGTGCAAGAGGCAAGAATTGGAGGAGCGCGGAGATCTCGGAGGGTTGTCGGGCTGGAGGAGGTTACAGAGATAGGGAGGGGTGAGGCCATGGAGAGATTTGAAAACAAGGATGAGAATTTTAAAATCGAGACGCACCCAGACCGGGTGCTAATGTAGGTCAGCGAACACAGGGGTGATGGGAGAACGGGACTTGGTGCAAATTAGGATAGGGGCAGCAGAGTTTTGGATGAGCTCAAGTTTATGGAGGGTGGAAGATAGGAGGCCAGCCAGGAGAGCATTGGAATAGTCCAATCTAGAGGTAACAAAGGCATGGATGAGGGTTTCAGCAGCAGATGAGCTGAGGCAGGGCGGAGACAGGTGAATAGTGAGCAGTATTGGCAGAGGAGAGCTTTCTAAAGGGAATTGGATAAATACTTGTAAAGGGAAAATTTGCAAGGCTACGGGGAAAGAGCAGGAGGGAGTGGGACTAATTGGGTAGCTCTTTCAAAGAGCCGGCACAGGCTCGATAGGCCGAATGGCTTCCTTCGGTACTGTATTATTCTATGAGTCTATGGTATCCTGCCCTGTGAGCCTCGGACGCTCATTGTTTCCTTGCTCATCAAGCCCCTTCTTCTGGGAGTATTTCTAAAGCTGTTTGACTCTGTTCCCTGAAGGAATCATTACCGTTTGTATCACAGTTAAGAATCTAATTTAACCCAGCACACACACGCTCTCGCTCCAGGTCAGCCTTTTGCCTGGCCCAGGTACAACTTGGTACAAACTGTAACTGTGTGTGGGGAGGGTGCAGGATGAGAGAGCTGGTCGCAGCTAAAAGGGAAGAGGGATAAATTACGTGGGGAGCTATTGAGGGGGACAGTGGGGATGAAAATCCTCAGCCGGTGGTGGGAGTCCAGCGGAAGGGTCCAGATTAGGTCGGGACCCGGATACACCAGTTCCTGCCTCCGATGGAATTTCCACTTGCCTTTATAACGGGCGGAGCCCCTGCCCACCCTTTACAAGGCCAGTGGTGAAAGAAGGGGTTCAGGTGGGGGCTCTGAATATTGGGGGAGGGCAGGGTTGCCAACTCTCCAGGATTGTCCTGGAGACTCCAGGAATTAAACATTAATCTCCAGGACACTGCTGCGAGCAACTCTGGAGAGAGTTTAAGGATCATAGGGGCATAAAAAAATTTGTGTGTTTTCATTTAAACACTTTCGTTGAGTAGTTCAAAAAATATTGGACATTCAATATTTATACAATTGAATATTAAGTAGCGCATCAAAAATTATCTGCTTTCCTTTCCTTTGATGGACACGTTGATGTTAATGCTTGCTCATGCACAACTTAAAGTCTCTCAGAAAGCAAAGCACGATGAAGAATTTTTAAAAAAATGTTCAGGGTTAAGATCATCAGATTTTAGGTTAGAGCCCAAGGATACATGATGTGAGAGAAGCAGGTTTGTTGAATAAGACTGTTTGACTGACAGTCAAATCATCCAAACGGGTAATGAAGAGTCTGTTAGCTTTCCAACGGGTTTGAGGATGGACGTGTCGGGCAACCAATGGCGGGAGTGTGGGGGCGGGGCGGTGGGAGGAAGGGGGTCATGATGAAACCTCTAGGAATGTGTCCAACCAGAGTTGGCAACCCTTGCGAGGGGGGGGGGGGAGGAAGGCAGGGGGAGGGGGAGCAAGACCAGCACATCAGTACACCTGATGAGATCAGGCCACCAATCAGATGAGGGGGTCTGACCCAGGTGCTTGACCTTTAACCCTGAAGAGGCCCCTCCCCCAAATTAAGTATGATGTGGAGATGCCGGTGATGGACTGGGGTGGACAAATGTAAGGAGTCGTACATCACCAGGTTATAGTCCTGATGTGGAAATGCCGGTGATGGACTGGGGTTGACAATTGTAAACAATTTTACAACACCAAGTTATAGTCCAACAATTTTATTTGAAATTCACAAGCTTTCGGAGGCTTCCTCCTTCCTCAGGTGAGTGTGGAAATGAAATCCTCGAACCTTTCGCATTTATAAATCACAGAACAATACCTGGTGATTACAGATAGTCTTTCCAACAGCCCGATGCCAAGGCAATCACAGTGTGCAGACAGAGAGGTGTTACCTACAGGGCCACCGAATGCACAAACAACCAAAAAAAAAGAGAGAGAGGCAGAAACATAGAAACATCCGGAAGGAAGAGAAAGACAGCAAATGACCCGTTATATTAAAAACAGATAACTTTTGTTCGCTGGTGGGGTTACGTGTAGCGTGACATGAACCCAAGATCCAGGTTGAGGCCGTCCTCATGGATGCGGAACTTGGCTATCAATTTCTGCTCGACGAATTTGCGTTGTCGTGTGTCTCGAAGGCCACCTTGGAGTACGCTTACCCGAAGGTCGGTGGCTGAATGTCCTTGACTGCTGAAGTGTTCCCCGACTGGGAGGGAAACCTCCTGTCTGTCGCCAGACATACTCCAAGGCGGCCTTCGAGACACACGACAACGCAAAATCGTCGAGCAGAAATTGATAGCCAAGTTCCGCACCCATGAGGACGGCCTCAACCGGGATCTTGGGTTCATGTCACGCTACACGTAACCCCACCAGCGAACAAAAGTTATCTGTTTTTAATATAACGGGTCATTTGCTGTCTTTCTCTTCCTTCCGGATGTTTCTATGTTTCTGCCTCTCTCGCTCTTTTTTTTTTTTTGGTTGTTTGTATATTCGGTGGCCCTGTAGGTAACACCTCTCTGTTTGCACACTGTGATTGCCTTGGCAACGGGCAGTTGGAAAGACTATCTGTAATCACCAGGTATTGTTCTGTGATTTATAAATGCGAAAGGTTCGAGGATTTCATTTCCACATTCACCTGAGGAAGGAGGAAGCCTCCGAAAGCTTGTGAATTTCAAATAAAATTGTTGGACTATAACTTGGTGTTGTAAAATTGTTTACAAAGGTTATAGTCCAACAGCTTTATTTGAAATCACAAGCTTTCGGAGCTTTTCTCCTTCGTCAGGTGAGTCCGAAAGCTTGTGATTTCAAATGAAGCTGTTGGACTATAACCTGGTGTTGTCCGACTCCCAAATTAAATAAGTGTGTTTAATTTTACAAGCGGCCCCCTTAAAGTGTAGGGGGGGGGGTGGAAACAGGGACATAACTTATCGTTTTATGGAGGGGGCAGACCTCAGGACCGAGTACAGTACACTCTGAGGGGCGTGCAGGTCTTCAAATATACTCCTAGTGGAGCTTGTGCCTTTAAATTCTTGTGTGAAACATCTAAAACCACAGAAACAAGGAGACAAGACCGTTCATGTGAGAAGATTGGGCTGACACAGAACCTTATCACTTCTCACAGCCCCTCCCGAAGCACCTCACACACTGTTCATTACTTTTGTTGTGCAGTCACTGTGCTGCCATTTTGAGCACAGCAAGATTCCACAAATAGGCCTTTTTTTTGGTAAAAGCCTACAGGGGTGACACTCAGGTGTCACCAGACGGGAACAGAAACCATTAAGGCGAGTGCCCTAGGGCACCACAAATCGGATAACCAAACAATAAATAACTACGTACGTACAGCGACATTACACAAATAATAATTAAATCATAATGCGATTATGAGTGTCAATCATCACCTCTATGCCCTGTGGTGCTCACCGGTCGTGGGAGGCCTCGAACGTACCGGTGGGCACCACACGCTCCCTCTCCAGGGCCACCCGGGCACGGACAAGACCCTGAAAGAAAGTCAAGCAACCAGAGTGACTCACCCAATCGGATTCCACAAGTGGGAATGAGGTGTGACCAGTTACTCAGTTTTTGGTAGCATTGGTTGAGGGGAATGTTGGCTGGGACGCTGGGAGAACTCTCTGCTGGTGCCCGGTGATCTATGCCATTCACCTGAACAGGCAGACTGCTTAATAGTTTAATATTTCATTCAAAGGACAGTGCCTCTCCCCACCCCGCCTCTTTAAAAAATCTACCGATTCAAAACAAAAAGGGAATGAATTTCAGGGACGCTCAAGATGGGGAGCGGTCCCCAGGTTGTAGGGTCAAAGGATCCCTCCAATGACCTGCATTTATTTCGCTCCTTCAATGTAGCAAAACGTCCCAAGGAGCTTCACAGGAGCGTTAGCAGACAAAAGTTTGACAATGAGACACGTAAGGAGATATTAGGACAGGTGACCAAAAGCTCGGTCAAAAAGGTAGGTTTTAAGGAGCCTCTTAAAGGAGGGATCTCTGGGAAATTCTCCTCCTGTTTCAAGGATGAATTGTCTCCAAGAATTCAGTGACACATCACCCGTGGTGACGACACAAGTAGGCTGGAGGAGGTTACAGAGATAGGGAGGGGCGAGGCCTTGGAGGGATTTGAAAACAAGGATGAGAATTTTAAAATCGAGGCGTTGCCGGGCTGGGAGCCAATGTAGGTCAGCGAGCACAGGGATGATGGGAGAATGGGACTTGGTGTGAGTTACGTTACGGGCAGCAAAGTTTTAGATGAGCTCCAAGTAACATGACACACGCAGTGCCACAGAGCTGCTCCATGTAACATGACACACGCAGTCCCACAGAGCTGCTCCAGTGTAAAAATAAAACATTCAATCAAAGTAACTGCAATAAATGAAAATTACCCCACGCAAACACCTTTCGCCCTCTCTCTAAAAGTGATAAACGACAAGGCTGTTGGAATTAGCAGACAGACAGAGAGGCACCTGGGGATCATAATCTACTTTTAAGTTGCTATTGCGATCGGTGGCTGACATATGAGATTGTTGGCAAAATGTTTTATTAATTACAGAACTAGATGGAACCAGTTCTGAGTCACAGCGGTTTAAGTTGTCATGATACATGGAGCAGCTCTGTGGCACTGCGTGTGTCATGTTACATGGAGCAGCTCTGTGGGACTGCGTGTGTCATGTTACATGGAGCAACTCTGTGGGACTGCGTGTGTCATGTTACATGGAGCAACTCTGTGGCACTGCGTGTGTCATGTTACTTGGAGCTCATCTAAAACTTTGCTGCCCGTAACGTAACTCACACCAAGTCCCATTCTCCCATCATCCCTGTGCTCGCTGACCTACATTGGCTCCCAGCCCGGCAACGCCTCGATTTTAAAATTCTCATCCTTGTTTTCAAATCCCTCCATGGCCTCGCCCCTCCCTATCTCTGTAACCTCCTCCAGCCCTACAACCCTCTGAGATTTCTGCGCTCCTCCAATTCTTGCCTCTTGCACATCCCCGATTTTCAATGCTCCACCATTGGCGGCCATGCATTCATCTGCCTGGGTCCTGAGCTCCGGAATTCCCTCCCTAAACCTCTCCGCCTCTCTCTCTCCTCCTTTAAGACGCTCCTTAAAACCTACCTCTTTGACCAAGCTTTTGGTCACCTGTCCTAATACCTCCTTATGTGGCTCAGTGTCAAATTTTGTTTGATTATGCTCCTGTGAAGCGCCTTGGGACATTTTATTATATTAAAGGCTCTATATAAATGCAAGTTGTTGTGTGTGTCATGACACATGGAGCAGCTCTGTGGGATTGCGTGTGTCATGATACATGCATTGGCTCTGTGGGTCATCTTACTCACTCTCTCTCTCCTTCTATCTCATTCCCTCCATGGCCTCGCCTCTCCCTAACTCTGTAAACTCCTCCAGCCCTACAACCTTCTACGAACTTTGCGTTCCTCCAATTCTGATCTCTTGTGCATCCCCTCTTTTCATCGTTCCACCATTGGCGGCCGTGCCTTCAGCTGCCCGGGCCCTAAGCTCTGGAATTCCCTCCCTAAAACTCTCCGCCTCTCTACCTCTCTCTCCTCCTTTAAGACACCTCTTTGACCAAGCTTTTGGTCACCTGTCCTAATATCTCCTCATGTGGCTCGGTGTTAAATTTTGTTTGATAATCGCTCCTGTGAAGCGCCGTGGGACGTTTTACTACGTTAAAGGCGCTAGATAAATGCAAATTGTTGTTGTTGTCACCTCACTGTTACTTCCTGGTTCACCCGCTCTCCTCTTTTCTTGCTGCCTCCTGAACCCTGGGCCTTGACTTTTTGCCTGGGTTTGCTCAACGAGAAGAAAAAATAAAATAAAATTCAACACCATTTTAGCGACTAAGTCACCAGGTTGTTGGTTTTTCTGCTTGCCGTCCAAACTCCAAAGATAGGAACGAGCAGCAGGAGTGAAAACTGCGGGAAACACTGTGAATAAAATTAAATTAAACTAAAAGTAAACAGACTAGATTGAGAAGCGCTAACTGTGCGTGGTAGTTGTGTTTGAGAACAAGCCCTGCGGGTGTGGGTGGGGACAACAATTGCAACAGATTAACTCACGTGACGCAGGGAAACCGCAAAGTTAAAATACAACCACCACCAGCAATTTAATGTTTTGCAGCTGAAAAGGAGAAGGGGCGGGGGCAGTGAGGTGGGTCCCACGCAGAGACGTATGGCATGTGCCAAATATATTTGTTCCTAAGCAACAAGCAGCATCCTGCTGAATGACAGCCTTGTTTAATGTGGCCTCTGTCCAGACTACATTTTTTTCCTTGAACCCTGGAATTTTGGCCCCAGTTCAGGACTTTGTGCAGCATGAATCTGCTAGCTCTGGCCTTCAGCACTGCAAGTTGTGTAAATGCAGCCATTGTGCGGAGAGGATTCAGCATTTATACTGGACACAAGCGTCATTCACGTGGGAAGTGGGCTACGACTGTACGGGGGCTTTGTCATTGATCTTACAACTTGAGATACATCAGCATTGCAGTTCCCAAATACACTCTCCTCCGTCACCAATAAGCAGCCTGTCCCACTCTCAGATACCAGCTCCTCCATCACCCACACACACAGTCTGTCCCACTCTCAGATACCAGCTCCTCCATCACCCCCACACACAGTCTGTCCCACTCTCAGATACCAGCTCCTCCATCACCCCCACACACGGTCTGTCCCACTCTCAGATACCAGCTCCTCCATCACCCACACACACGGTCTGTCCCACTCTCAGATACCAGCTCCTCCATCACCCACACACACAGTCTGTCCCACTCTCAGATACCAGCTCCTCCATCACCCCCACACACAGTCTGTCCCACTCTCAGATACCAGCTCCTCCATCACCCCCACACAGTCTGTGTCCCACTCTCAGATACCAGCTCCTCCATCACCCCCACACAGCCTGTCCCACTCTCAGATACCAGCTCCTCCATCACCCCCACACAGTCTGTCCCACTCTCAGATACCAGCTCCTCCATCACCCCCACACACAGCCTGTCCCACTCTCAGATACCAGCTCTCCCATCACCCCCACACGCAGTCTGTCCCTCTCTAAGATACCAGCTCCTCCATCACCCACACACACAGTCTGTCCCACTCTCAGATACCAGCTCCTCCATCACCCACACACAGCCTGTCCCACTCTCAGATACCAGCTCTCCCATCACCCACACACAGCCTGTCCCACCCTCAGATACCAGCTCCTCCATCACCCACACACAGTCTGTCCCACTCTCAGATACCAGCTCCCCCATCACCCCCACACAATCTGTCCCACTCTCAGATACCAGCTCCTCCATCACCCACACACACAGTCTGTCCCACTCTCAGATACCAGCTCCTGCATCACCCACACATAATCTGTTCCACTCTCAGATACCAGCTCCTCCATCACCCACACACACAGTCTGTCCCACTCTCAGATACCAGCTCCCCCATCGCTCACACACAGTCTGTCCCACTCTCAAATATCAGCTCCTCCATCATTGAATGTCAGCTTGGCGCAGTTGGTGGCTCAGTTGCCTGTGTGTTGGGAGGTGGGAGGTAAAGCCTCACTCATCAAGCTGATAGTTCAGCACAGTGCTGCAGGGTGCTGCATTACTGGAGGTGCTGTTCTATCCATGCGACAGTAATCTGAGAGTCTGCCTGTGCGATGGTTCAGGTGGATGTTAAAGATCCCATGGTGTTATTTGAGAAGAGCAGGGAGTTCACCACGTGTCCTTCCTAACACTCCTCCCTCAACCAACACCATCAAAAGGACCAACTAGTCAATCATCTCATTTGCTGTTTGTGGGATCTTGCAGTGCACAAAATGACTCCGGCATTTGCCTACATTACAGTAATTCATTGGTTTAAGCTGTTTGTACTTTTATCGCATTGATCGTAAAACACTTTGGGACATCCACGGTGCTTCACCCTTTCTTTCACTGACATAGCCTATCCTGCTCTCAGGAACACACCCTGTCCAGCTCTCCTGTTCCAGGCACTTGCTGTGTTTGGTCCACAGGTAGATCTATGCAGGTTGCCTGCACTGCACTTTAGGGCTGAGCAGGAATCAAGTGTTTGAGTCAAGAATTCAATTTGGGAATCTCTCAGTTTGAAATCAGGAGTGAAAAACGCACGTGGGGCCACATGTATAGAGTGCATACGGGCTGCACACGGATACACACCGGGTGCACATGGACTGCACACGGGCTGCACATGGGCACACACAGGGTGTACATGGACACCACATGGGCTGCACACGGATACACATCGGGTGCACATGGACTGCACACGGGCTGCACATGGGCACACACAGGGTGTACATGGACACCACAAGGGCTGCACACGGAGTCACAAGGGCTGCATATGGGGCGCACAAAGGGTATACATGGACTGCACACAGGCTGCACACGGATACACACGGGTGGCATATGGGGCACACAGATAGGGTGCACACGGGCCACACATTGGGCACCCACATAGGGTGCACACGGGCCACACATTGGGCACCCACATAGGGTGCACACGGGCCACACATTGGGCACCCACATAGGGTGCGCATGGGCTACACATGGGACACACACAAGATGCACACAAGCTGCACACAGGGCACATGCACAGAGAACATGGGTACACACAGGGAGCACATGGGTAAACACAGGGAGTACACGGGCACACAGGGAGCACACAGGCACACACAAGACCTACTGAAAGTACACAACACATGACATGAGTGAGTTGTCATTTTTCCCTGATGTACGTTAGGGGCTGATTCTGAGGCATGCCTGTCTGGCTTGTGTGACCAATATCCAGCTCAGGGAGAACTTAAATCGGTCAGAGCTTGGCGGATGGAAATTATGGTAAAATCAGGTAGAAGGAGCAGCCAGAGTTACGGAGGGAGGGACCACAATTCACTTCATTCCCACAAACTTGCCAATATCACCACAGTTTACAGTAGTCCAGCTGGGCTCCATTTGGTTTCACTAACTCCCAGATGATCAATGATGCCTGGAGGGGCCCCATCGTTAAATTGTTTATACTTTCATCTGAGAACAAGTTTGAAATTTACCAAAGAGCCAACTTCTTTTTTTAATATTCATTCTCAGGATGTGGACGTCACTGGCAAGGCTGGCATTTATTGCTCATCCCTTGTTGCCCTGAGAAGGTGGTGATGGGCCTTCTTCTTGAATCACTGCATTGTAGCGGTTTGATACAGCTGTGTGGCTTACTAGGCCCACTTCAGAGGGCAGTTAAGAGTCAACCACGTTGGTGTGGGACTGGAGTCACATATAGCTAGACCAGATAAGGATGGCAAGTCCCCTAAAGGACATTAGTGAACCAGTTTGTGAACCAACACTGGTTTCAGACCCAGACCCAGGGGTCGGACACCCACTGAACCCACAATGTCTTCCTCTTATAAATAAAAGTCAATTGTAGGGGCATCACACCCTCACCCAAAGTCCTCAGGAAAAGCACTTTCCAGTGGGGTCACTGGTTAGTGACCAGGATCAGGAACCTTGCCTCATTTTGCCCTTCCCTGGCCCTACGGTGCTGAGGCCAACTGTAGGACCTCAACCTTACGTTCAAGGTCACGTCTGTCTTTCAGATGAGACGTTAAACCGAGGCCCCATCTACCCTCTCAGGTGGATGTAAAAGATCCCATGGCGCTATTTCAAAGAAGAGCAGAGGTATCCTGACCAATATTTATCCCTCAACCAGCATCACCAAAACAGATCATCTGGTCATGTATTGCATTACTGATTGTGGGATCTTGCTGTGCGCAAATTGATTGCCGCGTTTCCTACATTACAGCAGTGATGACACTTCAAAAGTATTTAACTGGCTGTAAAGCACTTTGGGACTTCCTGAGGTCCTGAAAGGGAGTATATAAATAGTTCTTTTACCCTCGCTGAAATCAGGTAACTCAGCACAGACCAGAGGTGGAACCGGGAATCTCCCTGGTCTGCACAGCTTAGTCACTCACACAAAATCTCCTTGTTAATGTTAACTAGCTGCCTCTGCATGCAAGGCACAACCATAAGTAGCACTGTGGGGTGTGTACATTATCCAGCGTAAACCCTTCTGCTGATTCTGACAAAGCTTTAGAAACAGCCTCTGTACTCAGACAGAACATCCATATATTGCCTCACTTGCTCCTATCATTGGCAGTTTACTTTATTTGTGTTTAACAATCCCTTACTGTTGATACAACAAAGTTCAGATAAACCTGTGGGACTTCCTGCTGGGAAAGCCCAGGTAAACCTCCTGGGTGCCCAGATAATCCTGTGGGATCTCCTGCTAGGAATGCTACTGGAAATGCCCAAGTAAACCTGTGGGAGTTGCTGCTGGGAGTGCCCAGATAAACCTGTGGGACCTCCTGCTGGAATGCTCAGATAAAACCTGTGGGACCTCCTGCTGGAATGCTCAGATAAAACCTGTGGGACCTGCTGCTGGAATGCTCAGATAAAACCTGTGGGACCTCCTGCTGGAATGCTCAGATAAAACCCATGGGACCTCCTGCTGGAATGCTCAGATAAAACCTGTGGGACCTCCTGCTGGAATGCTCAGATAAAACCTGTGGGACCTCCTGCTGGAATGCTCAGATAAAACCTGTGGGACCCGCTGCTGGAATGCTCAGATAAAACCTGTGGGACCTCCTGCTGGAATGCTCAGATAAAACCTGTGGGACCTCCTGCTGGAATGCTCAGATAAAACCTGTGGGACCTGCTGCTGGAATGCTCAGATAAAACCTGTGGGACCTGCTGCTGGAATGCTCAGATAAAACCTGTGGGACCCCCTGCTGGAATGCTCAGATAAAACCTGTGGGACCTGCTGCTGGAATGCTCAGATAAAACCTGTGGGACCTTCTGCTGGAATGCTCAGATAAAACCTGTGGGACCTCCTGCTGGAATGCTCAGATAAAACCTGTGGGACCTCCTGCTGGAATGCTCAGATAAAACCTGTGGGACCTCCTGCTGGAATGCTCAGATAAAACCTGTGGGACCTCCTGCTGGAATGCTCAGATAAAACCTGTGGGACCTCCTGCTGGAATGCTCAGATAAAACCTGTGGGACCTCCTGCTGGAATGCTCAGATAAAACCTGTGGGACCTCCTGCTGGAATGCTCAGATAAAACCTGTGGGACCTCCTGCTGGAATGCTCAGATAAAACCTGTGGGACCTCCTGCTGGAATGCTCAGATAAAACCTGTGGGACCTCCTGCTGGAATGCTCAGATAAAACCTGTGGGACCTGCTGCTGGAATGCTCAGATAAAACCTGTGGGACCTCCTGCTGGAATGCTCAGATAAAACCTGTGGGACCTGCTGCTGGAATGCTCAGATAAAACCTGTGGGACCTGCTGCTGGAATGCTCAGATAAAACCTGTGGGACCTCCTGCTGGAATGCTCTGATAAAACCTGTGGGACCTCCTGCTGGAATGCTCAGATAAAACCTGTGGGACCTCCTGCTGGAATGCTCAGATAAAACCCGTGGGACCTCCTGCTGGAATGCTCAGATAAAACCTGTGGGACCTCCTGCTGGAATGCTCAGATAAAACCTGTGGGACCTGCTGCTGGAATGCTCAAATAAAACCTGTGGGACCTCCTGCTGGAATGCTCAGATAAAACCTGTGGGACCTCCTGCTGGAATGCTCAGATAAAACCTGTGGGACCTCCTGCTGGAATGCTCAGATAAAACCTGTGGGACCTCCTGCTGGAATGCTCAGATAAAACCTGTGGGACCTGCTGCTGGAATGCTCAGATAAAACCTGTGGGACCTCCTGCTGGAATGCTCAGATAAAACCTGTGGGACCTCCTGCTGGAATGCTCAGATAAAACCTGTGGGACCTGCTGCTGGAATGCTCAGATAAAACCTGTGGGACCTGCTGCTGGAATGCTCAGATAAAACCTGTGGGACCCCCTGCTGGAATGCTCAGATAAAACCCATGGGACCTCCTGCTGGAATGCTCAGATAAAACCCGTGGGACCTCCTGCTGGAATGCTCAGATAAAACCCGTGGGACCTCCTGCTGGAATGCTCAGATAAAACCTGTGGGACCTCCTGCTGGAATGCTCAGATAAAACCTGTGGGACCTCCTGCTGGAATGCTCAGATAAAACCTGTGGGACCTCCTGCTGGAATGCTCAGATAAAACCTGTGGGACCTCCTGCTGGAATGCTCAGATAAAACCTATGGGACCTCCTGCTGGAATGCTCAGATAAAACCTGTGGGACCTCCTGCTGGAATGCTCAGATAAAATCTGTGGGACCTCCTGCTGGAATGCTCAGATAAAACCTGTGGGACCCCCTGCTGGAATGCTCAGATAAAACCTGTGGGACCTCCTGCTGGAATGCTCAGATAAAACCTGTGGGACCTGCTGCTGGAATGCTCAGATAAAACCTGTGGGACCTCCTGCTGGAATGCTCAGATAAAACCTGTGGGACCTCCTGCTGGAATGCTCAGATAAAACCTGTGGGACCTCCTGCTGGAATGCTCAGATAAAACCTGTGGGACCTCCTGCTGGAATGCTCAGATAAAACCTGTGGGACCTCCTGCTGGAATGCTCAGATAAAACCTGTGGGACCTCCTGCTGGAATGCTCAGATAAAACCTGTGGGACCTCCTGCTGGAATGCTCAGATAAAACCTGTGGGACCTCCTGCTGGAATGCTCAGATAAAACCTGTGGGACCTCCTGCTGGAATGCTCAGATAAAACCTGTGGGACCTCCTGCTGGAATGCTCAGATAAAACCTGTGGGACCTCCTGCTGGAATGCTCAGATAAAACCTGTGGGACCTCCTGCTGGAATGCTCAGATAAAACCTGTGGGACCTGCTGCTGGAATGCTCAGATAAAACCTGTGGGACCTCCTGCTGGAATGCTCAGATAAAACCTGTGGGACCTGCTGCTGGAATGCTCAGATAAAACCTGTGGGACCTGCTGCTGGAATGCTCAGATAAAACCTGTGGGACCTCCTGCTGGAATGCTCAGATAAAACCTGTGGGACCTCCTGCTGGAATGCTCAGATAAAACCCGTGGGACCTCCTGCTGGAATGCTCAGATAAAACCCGTGGGACCTCCTGCTGGAATGCTCAGATAAAACCCGTGGGACCTCCTGCTGGAATGCTCAAATAAAACCTGTGGGACCTCCTGCTGGAATGCTCAGATAAAACCTGTGGGACCTCCTGCTGGAATGCTCAGATAAAACCCGTGGGACCCCCTGCTGGAATGCTCAGAGAAACCTTTTGGATGTCCAGGTGAATCGGCAGAAACTCCTGCTGGGAACGGTTCTGCAGGCAACGGCGCTCCTACCACAAGCACCGACCCAGAGTCCACATGTTTTCGGGTGAAGGGGCATGGGGCAAGTCCGGATCAATTCGAGTTCTTGCTGCGGGAACGGGGCTCGGCTGCGATGGTTAGCCATGGTTGGCTGTCCTGCCGACACAAAAAGATGGGCAATAAACATGTGGGTGGGTGCAATGGCTGGGCTGATCATTCACTGCTCCCATTCGCAACCTGTGCTGCTTTGGCCCGCTCCCTCCCGGGCTGTGGATGCACCCAGATCCTTCCAATGCACCTGGAATATCCCGGGGACGCACACACTTCCTGGATCAGCAGCCAGGCCCCGCCTCCCCCGTCTGTCACTCAAGGCATCGACGTCTTACGTAACGTGGGACCCCGCCCCCGCGCTGGTTTGTACCGGATGCGTTGCCCCAGGCGACGGCACCAAAAACAACGGCAAAAAAAAAAGCAGCGGCGTCGCGCCGACGTCACTGCGTCGTGGAACGTTGAGGCGGCGGTCGCCATGGAGACGGGCGTTGTATACATCGCAGCGGTCTGGGCGTGCACGTGGCCGGCAGCGGAATGTGAAACTGACCAGAAAAGAACTTACCAGAACATTCCAGAACATTCCAGCCCCCCCCCCCCCCCAACCCCTGACAGCATGTGAGAATAGCCACAATGCAGTGAGGTAATGAACTTTACCCGGGGGGGGTCGCCTCATTATCCGCGCTTCACCCCTGCAATCTGGAACAAAAACAGTCACCGAAAAGCAAAATACTGCAGGAAATCTGAAAACAAAAAAAACCTGCAAATGCTGGAAACACCCAGCAGTTCGGGCCTGAATCGTTAACCTGACCATTTTTTTTTTGTTATCCCCCCCCCACCTTTACACATGCAGCTGAGTGTTTCCAGCATTTTCTGGTTTTTTATTTTAATGGATATTAACCTCCTCGGTAAAAAATCAGCTCAGGACGAGTTCTCACTTCTTTCCAATGCCTTTGCTGCCCCGTTCTTGCCATTCAGCGAACACTCCACCGCAAATAATAACAATCAAGTGAAACTCGTGGTGCTGGGGAGGGGGGCTCCAGGTTTCTCTCAGAGTCAGCAATCTGCTGGAGTGAAGTGACAGCAACCGCGGAAAACACAACCTCCCTTCGCCGTTTTTTCAGTTTCCACTTTCAATGACTAATTGGAAGCACGAATCGCTTCATCAGGCGATAGTTTATCAATAAAAGATTTCGCAGGCCGATATGTCAAACCTACGACAGTCTGGAGATAATGTGTAATCGGTTGTCAAGCCCCATTGTCCTTTAAAACACGACTGTATCTCTGACTTTATTCTCTGCTGTCAGATTGTTTAAAATGCACCCTGCTAGCGAGGTACATACATCACGCAGGCGGTGAGGAGGCTGAAGGAAAAACATAAGTCACTTTCCTGTTTGTCTCTTTTTTTAAAAAATATATATATAACAGTTGAAGTTTCCAAATGGTGAAGGATTTCTTCAGGAGAGGCTGTACATTCGCTTCGCTGTGTATTCAACCCAGGCAGACAGCAACACACAGTCCAGATAAAGTCACATCCACTGAAACTCTCGCCCCGGTTACCCTGAAACCAGAAACTGCCCCTGATCCAGTTGACGACCCCCTGTGTGTCTGGATCAGAAGCTGCCTGTGTGATCTCCACACACCACTCCCTACCCCAAGGCTGCGTTCCGTGGGCGTGTTGTTGTACTTCGAGGCAATAACCTTGTCAGAGTTGGTTGTGGTTCGGCCCCTCTCTGTTCCTTCTGTTTGTTTTCAGTCTTTTTCGCACAGTTACACCTCCTGACAAACCCCAAGACCTCGGGCAGCAGCGATAAGACCAGGACTATGTTTTAACACGCTGCTCCACTAAAAGTTAGAGGTTAGCTGTGGCAAACGTGGCTCAGTGGTAGACTCTTGAGTTACAAACGGTCGTGGGATTAAACACACAAACTGGGTGGATGCTTCAGTGCTGGAACTGTGGGACGTGCCTTTTTATTGGATTAAACTGAGGCCCAGTCTGCCTTTTCTGGTGGACGTAAAAGATCCCATGGCATTATTCCAAGAGCAGAGGAGTTCTCGTGGTATCTTGGCCAACATTTATCCTTCAACCAACACCACAAAAAAGAATAGTTTAATTGGTCATTTATCTCATTGCTGTTTGTGGGATCTTGCTGTGCGCAAATTGGCTGCCACGTTTCCTACAATACAACAGTGACTACACTTCAAAGGTGCTTCTTTGGCTGTAAAGCACTTTGGGGCAACCTGAGGCGTGAAAGACGCTATAGAAAGTCTTTCTATTACAGAAACTGCAAATCTGTACCTTTCTCACACAGGATTTATTGAAAGCAATTTATAAAATGCCCTGAATAAACACATCTCCTGCCGTGACTGATCCACGCAGACCGAAGCTCTTAGATTCCATCCGCGGTCTATGCTGAGTTTGTTGATCTCACCAGGGACAACGTCCATGTCTACAATTAAACTCAAGGCCCCAGTTCGGGGGGGGGGGGGCAGGGGGTGGGGGGGAAGAAATCAGAAAAGGTTCCTGTTTGTGATCATTACCTAATGACTCCTGCCAGAAAGTTTGTGTGTGCATCTGTGTATTTGCATTCATGTGTGTGTGCATGTGTGTGTATTGTGTGCATGAGTGTGTTTGTTTATGTATGAGTGTGAGCGTATGCATGAGTGTGTATGAGTGTGAGTGCATGTGTGTAAGAGTGTTTGTTTATGTGTGTGAGAGTGTGTTTGTGTGTGTTTTTGTGAGTGTGTTTGTTTATGTGTGATTATGTGTGTGTGTGAATGTATATTTGTATGTGTGAGTGTATGTGTGTGTGTAAGTCTATGTGCATGAGTGTGTTTGTGTGAGCATGTTTGTATTTGTGTGGACATTAGCTGAGCACAGGATCAGCCTTGGCCGCAGAGCCACCCCCGCCCCACAATAGAACACCCTGCTGACACTGTCCGGGCACACACATGTAGAATGAGCCACTGAGGTACCAGAAGGCGGCCGGCAGCAGTGGAATCGAATGCCACGGGGAGAAAATTCGGGCAAAGTAATCAGGCCTGTATCTCAAAACAAAAGTTCAGGGGGTTTAATAAACTGAACTGATCTCTACAATGTGCCTATGTGAACTAATCCCAACCTGTCCAAAACACACTGGCACCACTGGGCAAAACAGTGGCAGATGGTTTTCAACACAGGCAAGTATGGGCTCATCCATTTTGGACCAAAAAAGGATAGATCCGAGTATATTTTAAATGTGAAAAGCTAGGAACAGTGGAGGTCCAAAGAGACTTAGGGATCCATGTACACAGATCACTAAAATGTAGTAGTCAGGTACAACAAATAATCAAAAAGGCTAATGGAATGTTAGCCTTTATGGCTGGAGGACTAGAATATAAAGGGGAGGAAATTTACAGCTATACAAAGCCCTGGTTAGTCCACGTCTGGAGCACTGTGTACAGTTCTGGGCACCACACCTTAGAAAGGATGTTTTGGCCTTGGAAGGAGTGCAGTGCAGATTTACCAGAATGTTACCAGGGTTCCAAGGGTTAGATTAGGAGGAGAGATTACATAAACTAGGCTTGCATTCCCTGGAATATAGAAGGTTATGGGGTGATTTGATTA
This sequence comes from Heptranchias perlo, assembly GCF_035084215.1. Taxonomy (NCBI): domain Eukaryota; kingdom Metazoa; phylum Chordata; class Chondrichthyes; order Hexanchiformes; family Hexanchidae; genus Heptranchias; species Heptranchias perlo. The sequence continues at coordinate 8,442,349 of NC_090365.1, read as the reverse complement.
AAGTTTTTAGGATTTTGAAAGGAATTGATAGGGTAGATAGAGAGAAACCTTTTCCGCTGGTGGGGGAGTCTAGGACAAAGGGACATAACCTTAAAATCAGAGCCAGACCATTCAGGAGAGAACATAAGAACATAAGAAATAGGAGCAGGAGTAGGCCACATGGCCCCTCGAGCCTGCTCCGCCATTCAATTAGATCATGGCTGATCTTTGACCTCAACTCCACTTTCCTGCCTGATCCCCATATCTTTTGATTCCCCAAGAGTCCAGAAATCTGTCTATCTCAGCCTTGAATATATTCAATGACTCAGCGTCCACAGCCCTCTGGGGTAGAGATTCACAACCCTCTGAGTGAAGAAATTCCACCTCATCTCAATCTTAAATGGCCGACCCCTTATCCTGAGACTGTGCCCCCTAGTTCTACACTCTCCAGCCATGGGAAACAACCTCTCAGCATCTACCCTGTCAAGCCCCCTCATAATCTTACATGTTTCAATTAGATCACCTCTCATTCTTCTAAACTCCAGAGAGTATAGGCCCATTCTACTCAACCTTGCCTCATAGCACAACCCTCTCATCCCAGGAATTAATCTAGTGAACCTTTGTTGCACCGCCTCTAAGGCAAGTATATCCTTCCTTAGATAAGGAGACCAAAACTGTACACGGTACTCCAGGTGTGGTCTCACTAAAGCCCTGTACAATTGTAGTAAGACTTCCGTAATCTTGTATTCCCACCCCCTTGCAATAAAGGCCAACATTCCATTTGCTTTCCTAATTGCCTGCTGTACCTGCATGTTAACTTTTTATGTTTCTTGTACCAGGACACCCAAGTCTCTCTGAACACTAACATTTAATAATTTCTCACCATTTAAAAAATATTCTGCTTTTCTATTCTTCCTACCAAAGTGAATAACCTCACATTTCCCCACATTATACTCCATCTGCCACCTTCTTGCCCACTCACTTAACCTGACTAAATCCCTTTGCAGATTCTGTGTCCTCCTCACAGCTAACTTTCCCACCTACCTTTGTATCGTCAGCAAACTTGGATACATTACACTCGGTCCCTTCATCTAAGTCATTAATATAGATTGTAAATAGCTGAGGCCCCAGCACTGATCCTTGCGGCACCCCACTAGTTACAGCCTGCCAACCTGAAAATGACCCGTTTATCCCTACTCTTTGTTTTCTGTCCGTTAACCAATCCTCTATCCATGCTAATATGTTACCCCCAACTCCATGAGCCCTTATCTTGTGTAACAACCTTTTATGTGGCACCTTATTGAATGCCTTTTGAAAATCCAAATATACTACATCCACTGGTTCTCCTTTATCTACCCTGCTAGTTACATCCTCAAAAAATTCTAATAGGTTTGTCAAACACGATTTCCCTTTCATAAAACCATTTTATCATATTATGATTTTCTAAGTGCCCTGTTACCACTTCCCTAATAATGGATTCCAGCATTTTCCCGATGACTGATGTCAGGCTAACTGGCCTGTAGTTCCCTGTTTTCTCTCTCCCTCCTTTCTTGAATAGCAGGGTCACATTTGCTACCTTCCAATCCACTGGGACTGTTCTAAAATCTAAGGAATTCTGGAAGATCACAACCAATGCATCCACTATCTCTGCAGCTACTGCTTTTAGAACCCTCGGATGTAGGTCATCAGGTCCAGGGGATTTATCAGCTTTTAGTCCCATTAGTTTCTCAAGTACTTTTTCTCTACTAATATTAATTACTTCAAGTTCCTCAATCTCATTAGACCCTTGGTTCCCCACTATTTCTGGTATGTTTTTGTGTCTTTTACTGTGAAGACAGATACAAAATATTTGTTTAACACATCTACCATTTCCTGATTCCCCATTATAATTTCTCCTGTCTCAGCCTCTAAGGGACCCACGTTTACTTTTCTATTCTCTTCCTTTTTACATACTTGTAGAAGATCTTTATATTTCTTGCTAGTTTACTTTCATATTCTATTTTAGTTAGGAAACACTTCTTCACGCAAAGGGTAGTAGATGTGTGGAACTCTCTCCCACAAAAAGCAGTAGATGCTAGCTCAATTAATCATTTTAAATCTGAGATCGATAGATTTTTGCTAGCCAAGGGTATTAAGGGATATGGAGCCGAGGCAGGTGGATGGAGCTAGGATACAAATCAGCCATGATTGCATTGAATGGTGGAACAGGCTCGAGGGGCTGAATGGCCTACTCCTGTTCCTATGTTTGAATCTTAATTGATCAACATGAATTTTCACACAGAAGATAAATGGAGCTGATGCGTTTTATTTATAATTTTCATTTTTAAATTGTCTTTCTCTATTTTATGTCCTGCTGTTTTTCAAATTATTTCCAGATCAACAGTGGGGAAGCACATTGGGGAGAATTAGACAGGGAGGAATTAGACAGTGGGGGCATTAAACAGGGAGGAATTAGACAGTGGGGGCATTAGGCAGGGTGGAATTAGACAGTGGGGGCATTAAACAGGGAGGAATTAGATAGTGGGGGGCATTAGACAGTGAGGGGGGTGTTAGATGGTGGGGGCATTAGACAGTGAGGGGATTAGACAGTGGGGCATTAGACAGTGGGGCATTAGAGGGTGGGTGCATTAGACAGTGGGGCATTAGACAGTGGGGCATTAGAGGGTGGGGCATTAGAGGGTGGGTGCATTAGACAGTGGGGGCATTAGACAGTGGGGCATTAGAGAGTGGGGCATTAGACAGTGGGGCATTAGAGAGTGGAGGCATTAGACAGTGGGGCATTAGAGAGTGGGGCATTAGACAGTGGGGCATTAGAGGGTGGGGCATTAGAGAGTGGGGCATTAGACAGTGGGGGCATTAGACAGTGGGGGCATTAGACAGTGGGGGCATTAGAGAGTGGGGGCATTAGACAGTGGGGCATTAGAGAGTGGGGCATTAGACAGTGGGGGCATTAGACAGTGGGGCATTAGACAGTAGGGGCATTAGACAGTGGGGCATTAGACAGTGGGGCATTAGACAGTGGGGGCATTAGACAGTGGGGGCATTAGAGAGTGGGGGCATTAAAGAGTGGGTGCATTAGACAGTGGGGGCATTAGACAGTGGGGGCATTAGACAGTGGGGGCATTAGACAGTGGGGCATTAGACAGTGGGGCATTAGAGAGTGGGGGCATTAGACAGTGGGGGCATTAGACAGTGGGGCATTAGACAGTAGGGGCATTAGACAGTGGTGCATTAGACAGTGGGGGCATTAGACAGTGGGGGCATTAAAGAGTGGGTGCATTAGACAGTGGGGGCATTAGACAGTGGGGGCATTAGACAGTGGGGCATTAGACAGTGGGGCATTAGAGAGTGGGGGCATTAGACAGTGGGGGCATTAGACAGTGGGGCATTAGACAGTAGGGGCATTAGACAGTGGTGCATTAGACAGTGGGGGCATTAGACAGTGAGGGCATTAGACAGTGAGGGCATTAGACAGTGGAGGCAGTAGACAGTGGGGCATTAGACAGTAGGGCATTAGACAGTGAGGGCATTAGACAGTGAGGGCATTAGACAGTAGGGCATTAGACAGTGGGGGCATTAGACAGTGGGGCATTAGACAGTAGGGGCGGTAGACAGTGGGGACATTAGACAGTGAGGGCATTAGAGAGTGGGTGCATTAGACAGTGGGGGCATTAGACAGTGGGGGCATTAGACAGTGGGGCATTAGACAGTGGGACATTAGAGAGAGGGTTCATTAGACAGTGGGGGCATTAGACAGTGGGGCATTAGACAGTAGGGGCGGTAGACAGTGGGGGCATTAGACAGTGGGGGCATTAGACAGTGAGGGCATTAGACAGTGGGGGCATTAGACAGTGGGGGCATTAGACAGTGGGGCATTAGACAGTGGGGGCAGTAGACAGTAGGGCATTAGACAGTGGGGGCAGTAGACAGTGAGGGCATTAGACAGTGGGGGCATTAGACAGTGGGGGCATTAGACAGTGGGGGCAGTAGACAGTGGGGGCAGTAGACAGTGAGGGCAGTAGACAGTGGGGGCAGTAGACAGTGGGGCATTGACAGTGGGAATGAGGCCATTCCCATCAGATAATATCCAATGCTCACTATGCACCACATGCTGTTCCATTGGAGCTTTAAGTAAGATAAAGATGACAGAATGGAACCTTGGGGAACTAATTGGTGCAGTAGGTTAGACACTGCCCTTTCATTTCTGGTTCAAATCCAGCCCAGACTGATGGGATGCAAGTGTCTGCTCGATGTAAGGGTTCAATGTGAAATGAATTTGAGCAATTTCAATCCAATTCCTATGGATCTTGAGCCTACAGCATAAAACTATCTCTAATTGAACAGTAATCAACAATCTAATTCAGGGAGGTCACAGGATGGTGAGGATGGGAAATGAAAAAAATGTCACAGTGTAGAGGGAGCTTTATTCTGTATCTAACCCTGTACCTGCCCTGGGAGTGTTTGATGGGACAGTATAGAGGGAGCTTTACTCTGTATCTAACCCATGCTGTACCTGCCCTGGGAGTGTTTGATGGGACAGTATAGAGGGAGCTTTACTCTGTATCTAACCCGTGCTGTACCTGCCCTGGGAGTGTTTGATGGGACAGTGTAGAGGGAGCTTTACTCTGTATCTAACCCGTGCTGTACCTGCCCTGGGAATGTTTGATGGAACAGTGTAGAGGGAGCTTTACTCTGTATCTAACCCGTGCTGTACCTGCCCTGGGAATGTTTGATGGGACAGCGTAGACGGAGCTTTACTCTGTATCTAACCCGTGCTGTACCTGCCCTGGGAATGTTTGATGGAACAGTGTAGAGGGAGCTTTACTCTGTATCTAACCCGTGCTGTACCTGCCCTGGGAGTGTTTGATGGGACAGTGTAGAGGGAGCTTTACTCTGTATCTAACCCATGCTGTACCTGCCCTGGGAGTGTTTGATGGGACAGTGTAGACGGAGCTTTACTCTGTGCTTCATGCTGACACTGAGTGCCTGAAATGGGAAGATTTCCACCTCCAGCACTAACATCTGTCACCTTGAAAAGTGCAACAACAAAAAACACAGATATGTAATCTTATGAATTTCTCTATGTTCAGTGGACAGAACGTCTGCTGAAAGTAGTTTTGATCGCTGGAGAGTTCTAGGAATTAAACTGTGCATTTCTCTTATTGGAGCATTGATTGGTTGTATTAAAATATCCAACAGAATAAAAACAATTTTTTTTTACAAATTTGCAGTTTTAATATTCATAATTTTAGGCTTCCCCCATAGCTCAGTTGTTTAAGAATCTCAGTGAGCCACACAGAGTAGGAAGGACTGAGACGCCATCCTTAGTGTATGCTGAGTTAGCTTATCTCACCTGGTGTGGTACTGGAGCATGCAGAACACAAATCCCAAGTTCGATCCTGAGCCTATGCTGAGTTAGCTGATTAAGGGCGGCTGTAGCTACTACAATTAGCCTCGTACCTCTGGGGTAAGGAAGGGGGAAATCAGCCAGGGCTCCTGCTCCTGGTCCTGGTTCCATTGTCTGCTGCTGGAGACAGCGCTTATGTTTGCCTAGTGGAGGTTTATGCTGGCTGTGATGCCTTCCATGCTGGAATAGCCCACTGACACTCGCTGTCTCGGCTCGCACATGAAGAATGGACATGTGGACGAGGCACTGGAGAGTGGACAGGGCCCATGGTGCCCTATCCAGTGAGGGTGGGTGTCCCCAGGAGAGGAAGGGATAAAATTGAGGATAATATATTTACAGAAACAGGATGGATGAATATAATAAATTAGCTGATTAGTACAAATCTTTAAACTTAACGTTCCTGATGTCTTTGGGTTGAGTGCTGCTCCCTAATAAAAGCTTCTGCTTTTCCCCACTTCAGGCCCAGTATTGACATTCGCGTCCTTTCCCATTTGAGTTTGTAATGCCCCATCCTACTGCATTTCTTAATGTGAATTTAGGGAATATAGGTACAGGAGGAGGCTATTCAGTCCCTCGGGCCTGTTCCGCCATTCAATTAGATCATGACTGATCTGTATCTCAACCCCATTTACCTGCCTTCACTCCATATCCCTTAAATACCCTCACCCAATAAAAATCTATCGTTCTCAGTCTTGAAAGATGACTCACAACGTGGAAGTGTAATGAACAGTGAGGAGACTTCAAGAGGATATAGACAGGCTGGTGGCATGGGCGGGCACGTGGCATGTGAAATTTAATGCAGAAAAATGCGAGATGATGCATTTCGGTAGGAAGAACAAGGAGAGGCAATATAAACTAAACAGCACAATTCTAAAAGGGGTACAGGAACAGAGAGATCTTGGGGTATATGTGCACAAATCATTGAAGGTGACAGGGCAGGTGGAGAGAGCAGTTAAAAAAGCATACGGGATCCTGGGCTTTATAAATAGAGGCATAGAGTACAAAAGTAAGTAAGTCATGATGAACCTTTATAAAACACTGGTTCGGCCACAACTGGAGTATTGCGTCCAGTTCTGGGCACTGCACTTTAGGAAAGATGTGAAGGCCTTAGAGAGGGTGCAGAAGAGATTTACTAGAATGATTCCAGGGATGAGGGACTTTAGTTATGTGGATAGACTGGAGAAGCTGGGGTTGTTCTCCTTGGAACAGAGATGGTTGCGAGGAGATTTGATAGAGGTATTCAAAATCATGAAGGGTCTAGACAGAGTAGATAGAGAGAAACTGTTCCCATTGGCGGAAGGGTCAAGGACCAGAGGGCATAGATTTAAGGTGATTGGCAAAAGAACCAAAGGTGAGATGAGGAAAAACTTTTTTACAAAGCCAGTGGTTAGGATCTGGAATGCACTGCCCGAGGGGGTGGTGGAGGCACTGGATAAGTACTTGAAAGGAAAAAAAATTGCAGTTCTATGGGGATAGGGCAGGGGAGTGGGACTAGCTGGATTGCTCTTGCATAGAGCCGGCGCGGACTCGATGGGCCGAATGGCCTCCTTCCGTGCTGTAACCTTTCTATGATTTTATGAAAGCACCAATTGTCCCCCAGCGTCCACAGTCTTTGGGGGAAGAGAATTCCAGATTTCTAGTATGTAACTAATACTATCCTGGCCAATATTTATCTCTCAACCAACAACACTCAAACAGGTTGTCTGGACATTTATTTCATTGCTGTTTGTGGGATCTTGCTGTGCGCAAATTAGCTGCCGCGTTTCCTACATTACAACAGTGATTACACTTCCAAAGTATTTCATTGGCTGTAAAGCGCTTTGGGATGTCCCTGAGGTCGTGAAAGGCGCAGTATAAATGCAAGTCTTTCTTTCTATTAAGTTCTAAACATTAATTTAAGAATCATTGTTTCTTATAAATTTTGTTTAAAGTTTCCGCAGGCCTGAAAGTGGTTGAATACTTTCTTCCTGTATAGCGGCCGAGATAATTTTCATTGAGGTTAAACAGTAGTGAGTGACAAACAGGACTAACCTCGACTCAGCCGCACAGCCGTTTACAGGAAGCCCACGTGTGTGTTCCCTTTTCAGTCAAGGCCGCTCTCCCACAAGGCCGGGCACTGACTGATCAGTTGCGGAATGTAAACACACGTGTCTGAGGTAGGGCCAGGAGGAGGCGAGGAGCTAACCTCTCTCTCACACACAGTCTCACCCCGGGCAAGGAAATCTCTTACTCTGGTGAATACAAACCAGCCAGTAGACAACCGCATGCAACTTATTGGAACAGGCAAGGTCCTAAAGCTGTACTTTATTTCAAACCTCGTTGGTGGGGGGCGGGTATGGGCCCGTTATTAACACTCACTTCGACAGCACTAGACTTACTCCAGCAAGAGAAACTGTACTTAGAAACTCCAAACTTTTCCTTAACCTTGGCATCTGTGTTGTAAAACTAAGGCCGAATGCAAAACAAAATAACCCAGACCCACGAAACTTTATACTTCGAAATGTTTAAACTGAAATATCTCAAACTCGTATTTTAAAGCACGAAGTTGCATGTATATAGTGGCCTTTCACCACCTCAGGGCGTCCCACAGCCCTTCCCGGCCAGTGAAGTACTTTTGAAGTGTAGTCACTGTTGCAAATGTAGGGAAACACGGCCGCCGATTTTGTGCCCACAAATAGCAATGTGATAATGACCAGATAATCTGTTTTTAGTGATATTGGTTAAAGGATAAATTTACTGCTTGTGGGAAAACAGTTGAATAAAGAGGCATAAACCTGCCCCCCCCCCCAGTTCTTGGGCAGCGGGGCAATGCTGTAGGATTGTACACCGTGGCGAGGATTTTTGCAGCTTCTAGTATTTAAAAGGTAAATTTATAGCATCAATTTTAAAAATAAAGCTCCCATATGCTGAATTTCTATTTAAAACTCTCTCGCTCTGATAAAGCCGCTGTCTAGAAAGGGATTCCCTCTGACGTCATTGCTTGGTTACCAGTAAACAGCAAACTACACAGTTCCATATATGGGCATGTACGTCAGGGATCCCGGATGGGCGGAGCTTCCTCACAGAAGGGATTTTATCGCATTTTCGCCCCAATAAATCAGAGTGGAGATTCTGCAAGAGCGCGATTTGCAGCACAAACTCTGTCGGCTTCACTCCTGGTGGTTTCTGAGTCGCTGGATCTTTGGTTTAAGGCGGAATTTGCCCGTTTGTATCATCTGGGCTGTTACTATTCTAATGAGCCTGACGTCAGAGGAATACGTTGATATAAAAAAGCAATCAGAGGAGCTAGTTCATTCATAAAGAAAGCGGTGGATCGAGGAGCAGACAGGGCGCTACTACACCACACGGTTATTGGATACCAGCTGTTCATTCACAAACTAGAAACTGGATTCAACGAGCGACAAATCCTGGGTCATCACCGACTGGGAGGACATGTACCAGGGATTCTCAGGCGACTTCGACTCGGCTTCTCGCTGCAGTTCTTCCCCTTCGGAGCCTCAGTACTTGTCATCCGTGGATTCCTTCAGTCAGAGCGTCGGTAGCCCGACCACCACAGCCCAGGTAAGCGGGAGTTTCAATCCGCGAACTTTACTGCGTGGGGGGGGTGGTGTTTATAAGCTGTGCTGTGCTGGACTGGAGATCCAAGGGGACGGGGAAAGGGAGATCCAAAACACACACCCGGGAGCGTGTCTGCATCAACACCAGGAATAACTGGCAGTAAATTTGATTATTGATCTCTTGCAAAATGTCATTAGCTGAACTGATCAGGCGGTAACTGTGTATGGGTGAAACGTGCAATAAATGAACCAGATGCACATACGGAAGCTGCAATCAGAGAATGATACAGCTTAGCAGGAGGCCATTCGGCCCATCGTGCCTGTGCCGGCTCTTTTTTTTTTGTTTGAATGAGCTGTCCAATTAGTCTCACTTTTCTTCCCCCCCCCCCCCCCAGGGCCCTGCAAATGTTTTCCTTTTTATTTTTTCAAGCATTTGCACAATTCCCCTTTTGACAGTCACTATTGAATCTGCTCCCCCCCCCCCCCCATTAGAATCGGTTTATCGATCAGTTGCATAGATTTCCAGCTGATTGGAAACCTTTAGGTTTGCCCTCAGACTCGGTTACGTGCGTAAAGGTTGACGTATTGGAATTCTCCTGGTGACGCTACGCACGCACAGGCCGGGCCCCGCCCCCCCACCCCGGCCGCGCGACGCGCTGACGTCAGCGGCGTTCTATTTCGGAACGTTACTAAGGCAGCGACGCTGTCAATGGCTGGGGAATAAAATGTCACAGGTTCCAGGCCCCGCCCACAGCCTGACCGTGTGTATTTTATGAATGGAAGCGGCGGGCTCCGGGCTGCAGCTGCGTTACGAGTCCCACAAACGGGAACAGCCACTCACCACCCACCCCCCCCCCCCTCTTCCCGGGGGTACAGCAGCCGCTTACCCCCCCCCCTCCCCCCGGGACATAGCAGCCCCCCCCCCTCCCCATTCATGTGTGTTCTCCCTGGTATTTGCACTGCACACAGTCAGGCGTTTGCTGTCTGCGTGTCATGTTGAGGGTTGACATTAGGGGTATCGAGCTCCTATTCTCGGCTCACCGTGCAGTGCGGAGGGAGAACTGCAGTTCTTCAAAGAGACTTTAAACCGAGGCCCAGTGGTCCAGGTGGATGCTGAAGATCCCGGAGCATTATTTCACTATTTGAGGAAGAATAGGGACGTTCTCCCGGCCAACATTCCTCCCTCCACCAAAAATAGAGTAACTGGTCATTGGCCTCATTGCTGCCTTGAGTCTTGCTGTGCGTAAAATGGCAGCTACATAGCAACAGTCACTGAACCTCAAAGTAATTGATTGTATGTGAAGCGTTTTGAGACCTGATAAAGGTGATCTATAAATGCAAACCTCTTGGAGAGGGCGTCGTGGGTTGGGATCTCACTACAGTTTCCTATCACCGACTGTTGGTTGAGCAATTTAAGAAAAAACTTGACAAAAATCTCCTCCTGCCACTTGTGGACACTGCGAGGAATAGTGTCTGGTAGACACAACAAAATTGTTTTAGATTTATACGTCTCCCTTTCATGGAATATTACAGTACAGAAGGAGGCCATTCAGCCCATCATGCCTGAGCAAGCTCTTTGAAACATTTAGTACCACCCCCTGCTCTTTCCCCATTGCCCTGTAAATGTGTCCTTTTTAAGTATTTATCAAATTCGCTTTTGAAAGTTACTATTGAATCTGCTTCCACAGCTTTCAGGCAGTGCGTTCCAGATCATCATAGCTCCCAGCATAAAATAATTTTTCCTCCTCTGCCCTGCTGTTTCTTTTGCCAATTATCTTAAATCTGTGTTTTCTGGTTACTGGCCAGTGGAAACAGTTCCTTCATAATTTTGATAAGAGTAAATAAGGAAACATTTCTCCCCACCTCCCCTTTTGCCTTATCTTGGTAATTTTGTTTAAATTAGGTTTTATATTTGAATTATTATATTAGTTGTGCCTCCTCACGAGGGAGCACTTGTAAATGTGTGTGCCTCTTGATGACACTGGGACATCCCAGTGTCACTCTCTTGTAGCACAGGGGGCAATCGAAGCCTGGGTGCATCTGCTGACTGTAGTGAGACGGCTCCAACTGGCCCATCTCAGAACTGCTACCCCAAGGCTTCTAGCGCCTGCCAGCTCGTCCACCCACCTCATTAGGGCACCATGTGGCTCATCTGCTTTCTTGAGCCAAGTCAGCAAAAAGGAGGGTGGAAGCTGTGGTGAGATTGTGTCCTGAAGAAATAGTAGCTATTATGGAATATATTTCGTGCCGAGGGATACTGGAGACTTCAGATTGCTCAAAGCGCTTCCTATACACTGATCTATTTTGAGTGCCCTGATTGGTAATACTGATAGAGGGGCGGCGGTGGTGGTCAGACTAATACCCCAAAGTTGATTCACACTCTCCGACAAGTGCAAGGACAGACAGTTTCACGGCTCAATCCTCGAATACAAAACATTAACATCACTAAAGTTTCTCCTCCTCCAGCCTATGGCCCCTCCCACCCCGTTGGACGCTGTACGGAGGGAGGGGAAATCAGGAGTTTTCAACGTCGAAGTTGCGATTCCCGCACAAATCAGGAATCTGCTACGGTACATCTGGAATCATTTCAAACGTATGACTTTGGCAGAGATCAATGGGGAAGGAGGGTCAGGACGGGTCCTGACCCCCCGAGTCAGCTAAAGCTAACTCCGCCACTGGGAGGGATAATCTTTCAGCCACCTGGATACCTAGTCTCAGCACCTTTTTTGGATTTTGATGTGACTCATGTCTTGTGCTCCCAGCCTCCTGCGCCCCCTGTGTTCAGGGTCTTAGCTTCCAATATGGCAGTCTTGTGGCCCTTCTCCCCTCCTCCATCTTCCATACCCAGTCCAACCCCCCTTTTCTTTAAATGTACTACATTCCCATCTATTCCAGGAGTGTACTACGGGCATTGGGGAGATGCCGGGATCCTTTGTGCCAACCCTGACTGCCATCACAACCAGCCAGGACCTGCAGTGGATGGTTCAACCGACTGTAATTTCCTCAGGGGCTCAGTCTCAGCCTCAGCCTCTACCCTTGCCCCAACCCACCATGGATCCATACAACCTCCCCGGGACAAGTTATTCCACCCCAGGCATGTGCTCGTACAGCAGTCCCGAGCCGTCAAAACCCACCCGAGCCAGCCGCTCTCGGAGGGCACGCGATGAAACGGTGAGTGTGGAGAGAACTGTGGATCGTGCTCGGCACGGAGTGTGTGGACAGAGCTGGACCATTCAAGTGACTCTTTTCAATAGCAATAGTCACCAGATCAAAGTCAGTGCCTGGAGTTGTTAAAAACGTTTTTTTTTTAAATTAATGTTGGTGCTGGGAATGGAATGCACTCCATCTCAGGCAGACTGGGTCTGTCAGTCACTCCCAGGGCAGGTACAGCACGGGTTAGATACAGAGTAAAGCTCCCTCTACACTGTCCCATCAAACACTCCCAGGGCAGGTACAGCATGGGTTAGATACAGAGTAAAGCTCCCTCTACACTGTCCCATCAAACACTCCCAGGGCAGGTACAGCACGGGTTAGATACAGAGTAAAGCTCCCTCTACACTGTCCCATCAAACACTCCCAGGGCAGGTACAGCATGGGTTAGATACAGAGTAAAGCTCCCTCTACACTGTCCCATCAAACACTCCCAGGGCAGGTACAGCATGGGTTAGATACAGAGTAAAGCTCCCTCTACACTGTCCCATCAAACACTCCCAAGGCAGGTACAGGGTTAGATACAGAGTAAAGCTCCCTCTACACTGTCCCATCAAACACTCCCAGGGCAGGTACAGCATGGGTTAGATACAGAGTAAAGCTCCCTCTACACTGTCCCATCAAACACTCCCAAGGCAGGTACAGGGTTAGATACAGAGTAAAGCTCCCTCTACACTGTCCCATCAAACACTCCCAAGGCAGGTACAGGGTTAGATACAGAGTAAAGCTCCCTCTACACTGTCCCATCAAACACTCCCAGGGCAGTACAAGGTTAGATACAGAGTAAAGCTCTCTCTACACTGTCCCATCAAACACTCCCAGGGCAGTACAAGGTTAGATACAGAGTAAAGCTCCCTCTACACTGTCCCATCAAACACTCCCAGGGCAGGTACAGCATGGGTTAGATAGAGTAAAGCTCCCTCTACACTTTATTTACACTCATTCGGTTTAGACCCGTGCAGTCACTAGAGGAGATTTTCATCTCGTGTCTGGATTGGATTTGAGCCCAGGTCAGAGGAGACCGATTCGTGTGATGGTGTCTTCGCTTTAACGAGTGGAGAGGTTTAGGGCTTGGGGTTAGGAGTTGGTGTATTTAGGAGGAACCAGAGGGGAAAGGTCAGAGAAGCAGTGACTGTAGAAATATGGATGAAGTGGCCCGGAAAGGCTGAGTGACTCACGGTCCGTCTGTTTCTTGCAGCTGACACCCGAAGAGGAGGAGAAGCGCCGCATTCGCAGGGAGAGAAATAAGCTGGCGGCCGCCAAGTGTCGGAATCGCCGCCGGGAGCTGACTGACCGACTGCAGACTGTAAGCAAACACCGGGGGCCTTTAAACTTCCGTATCCCTGCTTCTCTAAGGGGGGGGGGGATGTAGGGAGGGTCTATCGGGGCGCGAGTAAGGGGTCTCTGGAAAGGGAATGTCTCTCGAAGGGGGTGCAGCCTGAGGGCTGTAATGGGGGTCTCTGGGGAGGGGTGTAGTTGGGCGTTGTAAGGGGGTCTCTAGAGGAGGGGTGGTCGCTGGGGGAGGGGGATGCAGTTGAGGGCTGTAATGGGGGGTCTCTGGGGGAGGGGGATGCAGTTGAGGGCTGTAATGGGGGGTCACTGGGGGAGGGGGATGCAGTTGAGGGCTGTAATGGGGGGTCTCTGGGGGAGGGGGATGCAGTTGAGGGCTGTAATGGGGGGTCACTGGGGGAGGGGGATGCAGTTGAGGGCTGTAATGGGGGGTCACTGGGGGAGGGGGATGCAGTTGAGGGCTGTAATGGGGGGTCTCTGGGGGAGGGGGATGCAGTTGAGGGCTGTAATGGGGGGTCTCTGGGGGAGGGGGATGCAGTTGAGGGTTGGGGAGGGGGTGTAGGTGGGGTTCTGTGGGCTGTAATGGGGGTCTCTGGGGGAGGGGGTTTGGTGGGGGGGTCTCTGAGGGAGGAGCTGTGGGTTGGGGGGGGGTCTCTGGTCATTTTTTACTCGGTAGTTCCTGTAACTCCTACTGGAAAGTGTGTCGGTGTGAGGCGGGCACATCATCGCGCTCGGCTGTGGCTGAATGTCCTGTCAAGCCCACAGTCTGGAGGTTGCCAAATGTAAGGAATCTTACAACACCAAGTTATAGTCTATATGGACTATAAGACCCCTTACATTTGTCCAACCCCAGTCCATCACCGGCATCTCCACATCTGGAGGTTGCAGCAAGACTCTGTATTACTGGGCGGCACTGTGTCGATTCTCGGTGCTGAAGAGCGTCGTATCTTCGCTCTTTTATCGCCACTTGTGTGAATTGCCCGCAGCCCGTGTACCGCAGCTCACCCGGGGGCCAGTCTGTCCCCACGGGTCGGGTAGAGGACGACGAGGCGGCAGGTTGGTGTCAATAAGGGCTCTCTTTCCCCCCCCCCTTTTTTTTCTTTCTCTCTCTCATTCCCTCCCCCTTCTCTCTCTTACTCCCTTTTCTCTTCTTTCTCGCTCTTCTTCCCTCCCCTTCTTTCTTTCTCTCTTATTCCTTCTCTTCTTTCTCTCTCATTCCTTCTCTTCTTTCTCTCTTATTCCTTTTCTTTCTCTCTTATTCCTTCTCTTCTTTCTCTCTTATTCCTTCTCTTCTTTCTCTCTTATTCCTTCTCTTCTTTCTCTCTTATTCCTTCTCTTCTTTCTCTCTTATTCCTTCTCTTCTTTCTCTCTTATTCCTTCTCTTCTTTCTCTCTTATTCCTTCTCTTCTTTCTCTCTTATTCCTTCTCTTCTTTCTCTCTTATTCCTTCTCTTCTTTCTCTCTTATTCCTTCTCTTCTTTCTCTCTTATTCCTTCTCTTCTTTCTCTCTTATTCCTTCTCTTCTTTCTCTCTTATTCCTTCTCTTCTTTCTCTCCTTTCTCTCTCTCCTTCCCTCCCCCCTTCTTTTCTCTCTCTCTCTCTCTCTCTCTCCTTATCCTCCGTACTTAACCACAATCTCCCGTTTCTTCCTAGGAGACTGATCAGCTGGAGGAGGAGAAAGCCGAGCTGCAGTCGCAGATCGCCGAGCTGCACAAGGAGAAGGAGAGACTGGAATTCGTGCTGGTGGCCCACAAGCCGGCCTGCAAGATCCCGTACCAGGACCCAATGAGCCCCCAGTCCAGCACCGCTACAGCCGAGGTGAGCTCTATGGGAATGGCCAGTGCACTGGATGACAAGGAGAACCCTTTGACCGGGAGCTACCCGTCCAGCTGCCAGCTGCCGGCGGAGGTACGGTTCGGTAGTCCTTTCTATCCGCACTATGAGCCTCTCCACACGCCCCTTTTGAATGGTAGCCCCAACGCCTCATTCACGTCTTCATTTGTGTTCACATACCCAGAGGGAAGCAGCTGCGGCCTCGTCCACCAGCGGAACAGCAGCAGCGACCAATCCTCGGACTCTCTGAACTCGCCATCGCTGCTCGCTCTCTAACCTGCTTAAATCCCCCCCACCCATCACCCTCTCTATACCTTTTTCCCCCCCAACCCACCCCCCACACACACGCAGCCGGCGCACTGCTTTTACTTTATACCGAGGGTCGACTGGACAGCTGACAGTCTACGAGCAGGAGGAGGAGGAGGAGGAGGTGGAGGGAGGGAAGGGGAGGGGAGGGGAGTGGAGTGGGAGGGGGGGAAGAGAGAGAGGAAACTGACAGTCCGGAATCACCTGCTGTGGAAATACCTGCCTCGTTTGGACGCTCCCGGGAGGAAAGGATGGGGGAATGTGATGCCCCACACTGCCGATCAGCTCCGTCTCTTACTGCTCGCCCAATCGAATTGCGGGGGGAGGGGGGGCGGGTGGGGGTAGAGGGACAACCCGACCGGGCTTGGCATGTGAGCCAGTCGACGTGCTTGTTTACCAAGGCGCAATGTTACACACCAAGGCCTCTGAATGTACTTTAATCTCCAACCAAACCCTGTGAATGACTTTGAATAGTGGGTGCGGGCTGTCGCCCACCCACCCCTTTCCCCCCCCCCACCCTGGTGTGGACCAGGACCCCAATCCCAGGGGGCGGGCAGCTCAAAAGCCCTGACTGTGTGTGTTGATGTAAAAATCCATTTTGGCTTTTTATTGACTGGAGGTGATTGTGAATGGGGAGCCCCCCCACCTCCCATCTGATGCCAAGCCAAGGGGCCGCCCCCCAAGCTCGCCCCCTTGAATATTGCACCGTCTCGTCTGCTCCATCCTCCGGCTACAGCAGATACAGAGGGAGCTCTCTTTTTCTCTAACATACTGTGAATCCAGACATTTTGTCAAAGGAGTGAAAATTTATTTTTTTGGAGGGGTGGGGGGTGGGGGCTTGATATTTTTCTTTCTTTGAGGTTGGGGGAAAGTTGCAGTAACAAGATGTGAAACTTTTAAAGAGTAATTTTAACCTAACCCGCCTGGCGGGAAACACCGGATCGGGAGCAACACTGGTTTTACATCTCTCCCGATTTTACTCCTCACAATGGAGAGTAATATTGGGCAGGGTGTAAAAACCACCAGTTTCCCAACGTGGGGTTAGGTTAGAAACTGCCTCCATGGCTATAGTGGGTATAACCTGCGGCCCCCCCCCCCTCCAGAGTCCAGCTTTTCATAAGCCAAACCCTTTTTTAGCAATACTTCAATTTTACATTGGTTCCACATCTGCTGTCGATTCGCAAACCCGAGGAAGGTACTCAGTGGGGAAAGGTCTCATTCGATTTTTTTTTTAAACCAAAAAAAAATTCTGCAGTGAACGAGTTCACATTTGGCCCCTGGAGACATGTCGCTGTATGTGGCAGTCTGACCCTGTTTAGTGTCGTCTCCTCCGCTCTGTTTTTCAGAGCACACTTGGAACTTTCAGCTACGGCTGAAAACAGAGCCAGTGTGTGATTTTCCCCCCACAGTTGAATAGCAGTTGAATAGCAGATTGACACAAGGGTTGGCCCCTGGGTGAGACTTGGCGCCTTCCAGTGTGTGGGGGGAGGGGGGGAAGGAATTGGGGTAATTAAGTAGTGCAGCCAAAATCATGTGTCACCAATCCTGTGAGGGAGGGAGCAGGCCCTCCCTGTAACTGGGGCAGAGCGCCTGATCTCCAGCGCGCAGCCACCCAGCTGTTCCGAGACACCTCTTGTGGCTTTTCACCAACGTGTTTCTAAAGCCACAAACGGTCCTCCCTGGGCTGGATCACAATTGGCTCTTTGAAACCGCCCCTCTCCTCCCCCTAGCTCATAGAGAGCTGGGTGTGAATGCTAGATCGAGTGGATGCATTTGTGATATCTAACCAGTATTTTAACAGATTAAATGTTTAGCTTGATTTCCCCACTACTGAGGTGGGAGATGAGGCAGCAGCTGGCTGCCTCCATCTGTCGTCTTGATTGGTGAACCCAAATCCCATTAAACATTGTGCTGAATACAGAGCACTTTATTGTGTTTTAAATTATTGTATTATAATCAATATTTAATATAACATACAATGCAGATAAACCTCCACATTATATCAAGATAGAGAGTTGCTATGATGTATTTAAGCTTTTGCTTTTGATTTTATGAATGGCCGGCAGTACTAACCCGTAGTAGTAACTTGTCAAAGGCCCTTCCAGACATCCTAAGGTTCAGTGGGTCAATACAGAGAGCTAGGTTTAACCCCCAGTCTCTGATGAATTAGCTCATCTGGGGCCCAATGGCAAATAGGGTAGCTTCAATTGACCTCCGTGCCCCTGGAGTAAGGAAGGAGCGGGGGGGGCGGGGGAATAGCCAGTGTCCCTCCTGCTCACCCTGTCCAGTAGGCTCCCTGGTGGAATTCAAGTAAAGGCCATTGAGTTAAGATGATGTTTGTGGGCCCACATTCCATGCTTGGGCTGGTGCACAAAATAGTGTCCTGGCAGTGCCCCAGGATCTGTGGACCTGCACCCAGGGACTGTTGCACCCCTCCCCAGAGACAAGGGGCAAGGAGGTGCTCACTTCTGTCCCTATTGTCTCCTGTGGGTCTAATGCAGGAGCTGGATTTACTGATATACGAGGGATAGTGTATTTCCCAACCTCACCATAGCAGCACTCATTTTATATTTTTATATTTTAATATTTATTTTTAAATTTCTGGACATACATTAAAGCGAGCAGCATTTTCTTTTTCAACAAAAGAGAAAACTAGATCGAATTCAGAACTTACTCCACAAAATGTCTGGAGCCATCAAAGTTTTACTGCCTTGTGAAAAGAATTTCAGAGAGAAAAAACCCAAACCAGTCCTGTTCTGTGCCCGGCAGTTAATTATATGAGACTACTGACCATGTCCCTTTTTTCCTCTGTGTAGTCTTGGTGTGAGAACAATATGCTTCAAACTGCCACAGCTTATCCAGTGTTAGTCCATGAGTAGTGTCTAGTTTTAAGCTCTAGTTACTGAAAAAAAGGCTTTTTAAAAAAAAAATGTCAAACTGCATGGAGACCAGCTAACATTTTAAACAGAGATCTGATATTTACTGTGACACGGGATAATCTCGGACTGTGTTACTGCAGAGGATTGTATACTGTATGTTCCTGTGTCTGTACTGTGACTATATTCATGGTAGGTTATCAGAAATTCTATTGTAATTATTTGACAAATATTGAAATCTATTTCTGGATTTGTGAATGTAAAGGTGTCTGTTTATTTTGTGGCATTACAATGGCCTTTAAGCCAGATTTGAGAGCAAAAATTAGATTTTGAAAAAAATAAAAGGGGACGACTCCATAATTCCATAACCGAGTTCAGGGATAGAATGGGAAGCTGTGTTTCTACCAACCCTACCAATACCTAAACCCAACTGACACTCAACTTGTGTCCCCACCAACCCACCCAGTACCCCAAACCCAACCCCTGTCCCCACCAACCCACCCAGTACCCCAAACCCGACCCCTGTCCCCACCAACCCACCCAGTACCCCAAACCCGACCCCTGTCCCCACCCAGTACCCCAAACCCAACCCCTGTCCCCACCAACCCACCCAGTACCCCAAACCCGACCCCTGTCCCCACCAACCCACCCAGTACCTATATCCAACTTGTGATCCCAAACCCAACCTGAGATCCTACCAGCCCCCCCCCCCAGTACCCAAACCCATCTGTTGAACTGAGCTCAACCCAATCAAACCATAGACATTTCTGTTATTGGTTTGTGGGTTGCTTATAATATGAGACCACCCATTCCACCCCTGGACTGCACTGCTACTCCAACATGATACCCAGAGTGCTGGGATATGGGTTTCACATTCATGGGTCTCTCTGTGGGAGTTGTCAGTAACCCAGACTGCTGCCTACCCTAAGTAACCCTGGCAGAGATCTTGAAGGAAGTTGGCTGCCTTCCTCATCAGAAAGAGAAACAAAGTGGGGGTGTGGTGGGGGGGGAAAGTAACCGCAGCCTTCCGCAAGGGGAATCAGGCATTGATCACTGATCAGAGGAGGGTCTGTGACTCCGCATAGCCCACAAGGTCCCCTTTGCTCTAATAGTTGCTCTCAAACCTGTCACAACCCTGTGGGAGTGGACCAGAGGCATCAGATTCTTCCCTCCAGGTTGTGAAGCCATCGACGGGAACAA